>NC_143568.1:107877500-108200000 GCF_054136105.1 Typopeltis vanoorti | reverse complement strand
GGGTTCGATTCCTGTCAGTGACGAGAGGAACTTTAATCTGGTCTCTTTCGACTGAAGGTGAGTTAGCCGGTCTCATAAAGAGATAGAGGGGTTCACCAGGAAACTCGGGTTTGCCTTCCCCAGAACAGGCAAACCGGTCCTGTGAACACACACATGGATTACAGTCATGAATATGTCCCAACTATGTCCCGATAAAATTGGGAGGTTGGGGAAAACGATGGTGAACTACCCAGTAAAAATCTCACCAGGAATACTTTGTGGGAAATGCCTACGAAGTCATCTACGGTCGGAAACGACTGAAACCAGGTAGATGCCTGCACATCTACCACAAATCGCTGAATAAAATACATTCTTTGAAAATAATAAAAAAAATGTCGATTGCATATCTGTCAGTGATGTGCGATGCACTCAAATAATTTCTTTCGGCTGAAAGTGAGTTCAACCAGTCTTATATGGAGGATTTCGCTCTGACAAACGGCGAACCAGCCCAAGAGCACACACACTCCGCATTTCGTGAATAGGGCAGTACAGATGATCAGTTAAAAGTGCGCTGAGTCCAGGGAACTCTTTCTGGATGGTCCGAAGTGCTATCAAGGAAATGCATTTAGGGACAACTGGGTTTAGAAGCGAGTACGGTAAAATCTTAATTTGATGGCTTGAGTAATAATACCAGGACTAGAAAGCACCGCAAGGGCCACACCCACCCACCCACCCACATTGAGTCTTTGTATGTGACAACCATTGTTATTCGTAAATTTGATTAATTACAGACTGCCATTCTTGGGGAGCCTTCTCAGATCAGTTGGTATAGACTAGCCCTTTGGTTTGAAAGACCCGGGTTCGAATTCTGTTTATGACGAGAACAATTTTGATCAGGGCTTTTCAGTCAATGATGAGTTAGCCAGTCGCATACAGAAGTGAAGAGTTTTTCTCTCTGAAATTCAGGTTTTTCGTCCCTCGAAAAAGGCAAACCGGCCTTTGAACACACAAAACTACAGAGATAGGATACTAACTACGAGATGCAAGAGATTAGAGCCTCTCCATCTTATCTTTCTACTGCACCTTATGGGTCTTAGGTGGAGATCAACCTTCTGGATGGAGATGACCATTCTTAGGAACGTCAACGCTGCAGACCGTCCATCTTCGTTGTTAATATGTGGAAACAAACAAAGCAGCAGATAGACGTCCTCTCCGATAAAGTGAGATTGATAAATAAATAAAAATCCTGCAAGAAAAAAAAAAAATGTCAACAATTCTTCCCTTCTTTTTTTATTCTGATTTAGGGAAAAGGCCATGTAAACTTGGTAAGACAGGAAATCATTCAGGGTATAAAATCACCCAATTGGCATCCCCCTCTTTTTTTTCGGCTAAAGGAAATTATGGTATTAAGCATCATCTCTTCCCTTGAATAGAGTTTGATCCGAGTTACCGAAAGAAACTAAAAAATAAGTTTAGACGGATCCTTGGGCGATTAGGAAACAACACTGGAAATCCCTTGCACTAGAATGGCTAAAAAAAGTCTGTCAATTCAATGCTGACACGGCCCCTGACCGTTTTACACGGGACGAGGAACTTAATGTCCATTGAATGCATCCATCAGCGATCGCGTTCCCAAGCCCGCTCACATTTGAATGCATAACGACCTCCTGTTGCGACCCAGCCGGGGTCTTGCTTTTTATGCGATCTTCTGGATGACGCATTCCATTAACAGGAGCAGGATGTCGTGGAGGGACAGCAATGGAATCCAAGCAAGCTTAATTATGTTTCAGATGGCTGGCACGGAGCGATATGTTATTGATTGTGTGGGACAGCCGATAACCGGGTGGACGACCAATGATCGCAGATAAAATATAGAGACACCCTGTGAATGATTAATGAGGTTCCCGGATCGAACTGCAAAAGACGATCAGATTGGTGTGTGGATTGAGACAAAACAGGAGCGGACGAAATGCGAGTGTTGGGATTCTTTTTTTGGTCAGCTTCTTTGTATTCTGGACACAGAAAGAAACAGAAAAGGTTCACAAAAAACCAAAAGATGTTCTTTTAGCCGTTTGGCAAGGTCTTTAGACAGACTAATATTCTGGATTAATAGTAGAGTTCAAGTCTCACAATTTTCTAGCATTAAAAGGGAATTTACAATTAAAATAAAAAAAAATTAAAAAGAGAATTAACATTAAAAGTGAAAATACTCAACCTCACTGCTTTTAATTCCATTTTAGTTGTGATCGAACCTGTAACTTCATAATTAGCAGTCATAGCACGAAAAATTAAGTAAATAACTTAATTATCGTGATTTCGTTTGTTTGTTGTCGACTAAGACAAACGTGACGTCATACTTCCCTGAAATACATATAAAATTAAATAAATTACGTCTTCAAGAATGAAATATGCGTATTATGATGACATTTTCACAACACGAGTCGCATTTTATTTAATTTTTTCCTTTTATGAGCACTGAAGAGCTAGTTTTGAATAAATACTATCTCATGTTTTCACTATTCATTGATTTAGCATATTTTCAATACTTACTTATTTATATTTTTAGCAAGTAACAAATATTTAATCGGTTCTACAGAGAAATACTGAATCGTCTGCTTCTTGCCCAATGTTCTATCGTCTGCTACGAAAGGCATAATTAATGGCCGCCATTTCATACCATAATACTAAATGCTAATAACTGTATTATTATTAAAATTACATTTACTTTATAGGGAAAAAAAAAACGCTTTTGTTTGCTCCCTTGAGATACTTTGAACGAAAATCGGTCGTTTTGATGCTCACTGACTTATAGAAAACTATAAACGCGTTCTTCAATATTATCACAGACTTTTAGCCCTCTATCGGGTTTTATTCGAACTTTCCAGAGCATGAAATAACCGTACGCAACCGAGTGTCTAAAATTCCCTGGCCTTCTTCCTTCAACGACCTCCGCTTTTCGAAGGCGTTGCCAGCACTGAAGGTGGTGCACGCGCCCACAGTTTTGCCTGTCATCAAATTGCTAACAGCGGACTAAATGAGTCGCCGTAAAACACTGTCTAAAGGAGATAAACTCTCGCGTTTACCATCAAAACCAAATTTGTTTCCTCTACCTGCCGTTAGCGTTCTTCAGTTTAGCGTAAAAAATAGTGCGAGATAAAAACTGTGTCATTCTGCTCCGTGAGAAGCAGTTGGCGCTTCATACGGTCGCTATACACCTGTAATGTGTACGCGAGCAGGTTTGGAAACAGCGGCCGAACTCACGAGTCGCTCCATAAAACGACACTCGTATCACCAGGCTCGAATTTTACTGCGTTTTTATCTCCTCACTTGATGGCTTCTAGGCTCGTATCAGTTCCAGCTAAATTGGGGAAAAGAGGAGAAGGGAGGGGGGGAAAAACATTAACGAACTTCTAGCGTTTACGTCACTGCTGTGGAATAAATATCAAATTTGCGCACGACTTTTAATCACTGAAAAATTTAAACCCATCAGTACCAAAGCTCCTTTTGGGACTCGTGTCATTTGGCGTAAAAGACAGTGAGGTAAACGACCTGCACCGATCTGCGAAAAGGAGAATTTTTCTATTAACCTTTCCAGGTAGCCAACACAGAAGCAGGCGAAAAGTGATTTTCTGTTCTACTTGCTTTCATTGCACTGCTTTTTCCTCTTTTCTTTGTCTCATTATAAAAAGCAGATTAAAAACTATTTTTAAAAATTCATATATAAGGAAACTAAAAGGAATGCAGTTTAAATATGGTTTTAAAACGTATCGCTTTGATTTGTTTATATTTCGTATATAACTAAGGCAATACGCACATAAACACGTTTGTCTTCTGCTAACAGCAAGTCACGTGTTTTTCAGTCATTGTTATGTTTTGCTGGAATATGGATTTTATTTAAAACAAAATCATGTTTATTTTCGCAGAACACATATTTTACGAGTTTAATATTCTAAAACTGCATGTATGCATGCATAAAAAAAAACCATTCAATAAATTTCTGTAAATGAATTTCGTTCTTTTCTTGCTATTCTTTTATTTAGCTTTAAGTGAAATTTTGAATTAACTTCAATTTAAAAAGATATTTTACCTAAAAGATCAGACGTATTATAGCTAATTTAAGGCGCTTCGCTTGTACAAAGTTGGTGTATTTGAAATACTAATTTTGTTATTTTAAAAGTTGGATAACATTTGAGAATCAGGTATGAAAATATTAATTTAATACTCTTTTCCTGGCTGCATTTTTAATAAAAAAAAAAAAAGAGGAAAAATCTTAATAAGTTTTCTCTTCATATTAATATTATTTTTTTCGCGAATATTAGGCATCGTACCAAAAGTATAACACGCATATTTTTGTTATTAAATAGTGTAGTGTATCGTGACGACTACTCTTGCATGTTTAAGCTATTTTTTTTGGGGGGGGGGGGGAAGGGGAATCAGTTAATTAGAGAATAAAGTTATACAATTAGTGAAACATTCCTCGCGCTTCTATTCATATTCTGCGCGCTCACGAATTTTGGAGATCGCGAATCTACAAAGCTTGTGTAATGAATATCAAATTGCCCCCCCCCCCCTCCCCCAGTAAAAATTATCTGTACTTTGTGAAATGCGTTGAGAGGAGGTTGATAGAATTGTCGTGTTACCTGTCAGAAAATTAGCAGACGACCATCGGACTAAAAGGAAGTCTATAATTAGACCAGCTTCATCATTTTAAAACTGTTACGGCAGACGATGTCGGCTTCTGAACAGCAGTCTACGACGGCGTGTTTGTAGTGCGGATCGCATCGCTCGTGACAAACTAACTGACAGTAACCACATGGTTTTTTGAAGGATATCAATTCAAGGGAAGCTTTGCGAAGAAAAAAAAAAAAAAACTTAGACCTAATTAAAGCAGCAGATGCGTCTGTCATTAGCGTCATCAGATAATGATTAGTTAATTAATGATTTGTCTCAGCTTTGTCTGACGCATGCGCAGTTCGCTCGCACGAACGACAGGATTCCAGCTTATTAGATTAATATGCAAAGAAGCGCGTGATAATAAGAGCAGACCGTTTCTCGTTATTTCTAAATTCGTCGCATTGTATTAAATGCTAATAAAGTTGGATTACAAAGCGAGGTGTATTTTTAAAGTCGCCATCATTAGCGTCTTATTAAATAACGCTATTACCCTCCTGTTTCGTTTAAGTAACTTATTCTTTAATTGGTAATCCCATTCTTTTAAAAATCTCGATCGCCGCAGTCGGCAGTTTCGCATTATTATTATGCTTTGGGTGTTTACGTTTAAAACTCCTTTGAAAGAGAAACAAAAAAAAAAAAAAAAAAAAAAAATGCAAAATACGGCGGAATGAAAACTCCCGCTATTAATTTTCATGGCGTAGCTAACAAAAAGGGAAATATTCGGTACGTTTTTCACGGCGATAACAGAATTAATACGTGTGTGGTATTCGTATAGTTATAATGCGGGTTTATTTAGGGGTAGCGAAAATCGCCGTATGGCGCTTACTTGGATGTTTCACTTAATGTTAGAGGGGTTGATTAAATACACCTTCCCGGTAAAAATCAGTAAAAGATGCACTAAATCGAGCGATAAAACTTCGTTTTCTGTTTACGACACTCATTTCCTTGCTTGGCTTGGGAAAATCTAATATTCCAGTGTTTTATGGGTCGAAAATTGGAGTAAAGTTTAAAAATGCTCGAGAGCAGTTGACCGTCCCTCTTTTAGGTCAAATCTACAAAAGCATAAAGATCGATATTCTTACAACCAAGTTTTTTCACTTGGCTATGCTACCAATTATATACTTGGTTTAATCCTTTATCCAAGTGTAAGCAAACAAAAGTTTGCGCCTGAAGTATTTTCAGGACTGAGGCAACTCGTGGCAAAGGTATGTTCTCATCACTTGCCTTAGTATCCCAGAATGCAAAGCACATCTCTTTGGGGAAGGGTCATTACCCAAAATTAAGGGAAGGGTCATTACCCAACCTGTCCGCGCGGTTAGCCTAGTGGCTTTGTGCTTCGCAACCATATGCCTGGGAAGGAGTGTCCTGGTTTCGATTCCCTTCGCCGATGAGGAACTTAAGGATCTTCCTCAGCCATAGCCAAGTTAGCCGCTCTTGGGCCTGGATAGCAGGGTCTCCCCCCCCCCAGTTTATCTGGGATTTTTCATCCCGCAAATCGGCCCCGTGAACACACACGAATCTACAGCCATAAATACTTTATCCCCCATGATTGGGCTCAACTCGCCTCAATAGGGACGGGGGAGAAAAGGGAGGAAACCCCATATGAATAAATAAAAACTACCCAACCCGGTTTCGACCTTTATTGAGGTCTCATCAGTTGGAGCCAGACCCGCAGGTGGTGATACTAAGGTGGAAGCAATGTAGAAGTCATATTTACGTATACGAGTTGCCAAAAGGTGTCACACCTTTTGGAAGTGAAAAAACTTCCATCAACCTATCTCTAGAATTTTAATAATAAGTGTCGACACCTTTTGGCAACTCGTATACGTAAATATGACTTCTACATTGCTTCCACCTTAGTATCACCACCTGGGGGTCTAGCTCCGCTGACGAGACCTCAATAAAGGTCGAAACCGGTCTGGGTAGTGATCCTTCCCTTAATGCATAGTATTATACATGTCCGTAAAGAGATGTGCTTTGCATTCTGGGATACTAAGGCAAGTGATCAGAACTTATACCACCTTTACCACGAGTTGCCCCCAGTCCTGAAGATACTTCAGGCGCAAACTTTGTTTGCTTACACTTGGATAAAGGATTAAACCAAATATATAATTCTTACAACCAGTCAGGCTGATTTTTCCTTCTTTGATGGACCATCCCTCGTCGTTTGCTTGCTATAGTCTTCCAGGGCCAAGACCTTGAAATGGCTATTATGCTGACGAGTATGGAAAACATTAATTTCTCTGAAAATACCAATCAAGAGAGAGAAAAAATCAGATCAGAATCGCGGATTGGATAGCACACAAGTGGATAAATACCGCAAACAGAAAATAAATAAAAACAAATGTCGACTCCAGCGCTTAACGGCTTTTATTTCCGAGACAAACTCCTACAAATCAAAACGCAGTTTCTTTCCTTTTATTACAAACAGTTCCAAACGCATTCTTATCTCTTGTGAGGGCTCCAAATCTCTCCTCCTTCACTCTATCGTCTCAGAGAACTTTCACTTCAACCCTCGTAAGATGCCAGAAGGGACCGGGGGCTATATAAATAATTTTCCCTGCTTGTAACATCCCTACCATTGACACCATTATTTCCGACTGAATGTTGATTCATTCTCTCGCAGGGATCGCCCGGCATAGCAATACAGCCTCGCTTGATTATACTCGGCAAAAGTCCCTTCTATCTAACAATCGCAATTCGGAGCAGTGACTGACTGCTGTCCCCGAGGACCTCGGCGATCTAATACCAACGCATGACGTGTCCGCTTAGCCGGAGTTCCAGCATACCTACGTCATCGCTTATATTCGGATCCCCTCGCCTCAACCTCTGTCTGTTTCTGATATGCTAATGCCATCTTTTTCAACGTGAACAGTGCATTAGCGGGAGGGGGGGGGGGGAGTATTCCGGCGTTCCTTTGACCCGAACAGCTATTTAGAAACGCTAGTTGTTATCGCAAGCCTTGTGAAACAATCTTAAACCCGTTGACAGATAGCGAAGATATCAATGCCGACAGAAGTTAAAATTAAGTCGACTTTTAGGCGTAGACCCGATTTGCATCTCTAAAAAATAATTTTAAATTATTTTTCAGGATAATTCCGATTTTTGGATTACCGTTGAATACATAAATATAAGAATTTATTTCAATAGCATAAATGATCACAATAATTACATACATATAACTGCGTGAAGTTCTTTTAAGCACATTTTTTATGAAGTTATTAAAAATATCTTTTTATATAGACAAAGGTGTGTTGGTTGGAGACTGGAGCGATGTCATACACGCTATTTTCACAGTTATTCACGTAATTTATTTCATTTTTCTTAAAAATAATAATGAATCTTATATTTTAATTAATTTTTATGCAAATAGTTTAATTTTTTTATAAAATTTCATTAAAATTCTCAAAATGTTCTTACACCTTTAAGTACTTTATATCATAATGGTATACTTACTTTATATCTAGAAACATCTGAGGCTTTTTTAGTTCCATGAAACAAAAACATTTTTATTTTTATAAATGATGACAAATCCTTTACATCTACGCTAAATCGATCCGCAATGTAGTTTTTTATGGTGTTTATATCGGATCCATTCGACTCCTTCAGTTCCTCAATAGCTGTTATTACCATCTCCTCGGCCACGGATTTAGGAACTTTTCCTCTTTTGAGTGGGGATCCTTTCTGTGTTGTTGCTGGCAATACTTTCTCTGTTTCTGTGACTTTAAAAGTACTAGATGTACCCTTCCCTTTGACCTCAAGCAATATGCCTTTTTTAGTTCCATGAAGCAAAAACCTTTTTATAGATGGTGACAGACCCTTTACATCTACGCCAAATCGATCGGCGATGTAATTTTTTATGGTCTTTATATCGGATCCATTCAATTCCTTCAGTTCCTCAATAGCTGTTATTACCATCTCGGCCACGGATGTAGGAACTTTTCCTCTTTTGAGTGGGGATCCTTTTTCTGTTTTTGCTGCAGTAGCCACTTTTGCGGTAGACTTCTTCGAAGTTGATGGTAAATTCAAACTATTATCATCCATATTGTTATTGCTTAACACAAAAAAGAGTTCTTCACAACTATCACAACCAGTAAAAGGACAGCAAATGATGTATTTTTCTTTTTTTTTTACTATGATTTATGTACTTGATGAGGACATAAATGAAAGCTATTATATGAATGCGATTCATAGAATGAAAATGGCTTTGGATGTGTGTTTGTTCATATATAGTTTAAAAGAGAATTTTATATAAATAGTTTATTTAATTGACAAAATTAGTAATGAATATAAATGTACAGTTGTTTATCTTTATTATATATCAGAATTATACTGTCTTTATGTTTAGAAATAACATTTCAAAAGCTGTAAATGTTACGTTGCCACAATCGAAGAAGGAAATGTTAAGATATTTCTTAAATTAAAACTTTATAATCTTATAAATTCAAAGAATCTTTACTAAGCACATTGCATGAACTATGTTATTTGAAGAATTTGATTTTGAATTAAGAATAAGACGGTTAATTATTGAGATATCCAGGAAGGAAAGAAGTAATACCATAACTTGACAGGTAAACCGTACACTTTTATGTGAATCAAATGTCTTTTATTCTAACTCGCTTCTAATTGCAGCCTGGAATGCCAATGGCCTCACCAACAAAACATTAGAACTACAGGAATTCGCACAAAGACACAACCCGGACATAATGCTGATAAACGAGACCCACCTAAGACCTGCCAACAACCCAAAAGTGAGAGGATACACAATATACCGAACGGATAGACTCAGCTCTAGAGGGGAAGGCACTGCCATCTACATCAAACCATACCTCCACCACAATGCCATATCCAACCCACAGACTACAAACCTGGAAACCACAGGAATACAAGTCCACACAAACAATGCTGGAAGCCTCAAGATATTTGCTGCCTACAACTCACCAAGCAATTCTCTACTGACAACAGACCTGGATGCAGTCCTCGGCACCACAGACCCCACCATCATAGTAGGTGACTTGAACGTCAAACACACAGCATGGTTCAGCACCACCAACAACAGAAGTGGTCGCATACTACACAACTATTCAACACTTAACTCAGTTGTGGTAGCAGGACCCACTGAGCACACTCATTACAGCCCTCATGGCAGATCAGATGTACTTGACATAGCTATCCTTAGAAACATCAGTTATCAATACAAACTAGAGACGCTCAGTGACCTATCATCCGACCACAACCCAATCCTGATCAAACTTGGCACGCAAGACCAGCACACCTTCATATCGTGGGATAGGCTAGCTAAAATCCTACCAGAATACATTGGTCCTGTACCAATCATTCACAAAAAAGAAGACATAGATGAAGCAATAAGCAATTTAACAAGCCAAATTAAAAAAGCACTAGAAGCAGTGACCAAAACCACAACCAACCACCCATCCGGTCGGCTCCCAGAAAACATAATGGACCTCATCAGAACAAAAAACAAAGCCAGGAAAAGACACCACAACACAAGAGTCCCACAGGACAAGAAAACTCTGAACAAGTTGAACAACCAAGTCAGAAAAGCACTTCAAATCCACAGGAACCAGGATTGGGACAATAAACTATCATCACTCAACCCAGAAGATCACACAATATGGAAATTTCTGAAGATTCTGCGCACTAAACACAATCCCCTACCGCCCATGCAAACTGCTCATGGAATGGCGCACACTGATAAAGAAAAAGCAGAAGCAAAAGCAGAAAACCTAGAAAAACAATGCAACCCGTCATATGATAATATAAACATCACCCACATATATAAAGTCCACCAACAGGTCAAGCGTACCTTAAGTCAGTCCGAAGACAAACCAGTCAGCATCACCCCCACTACTCCAGTTGAAATAACCAACATCATAAAACATCTAAACAACAAAAAAAGCTCCAAGGCTAGATGGAATTACTAACAGAATCATCAAATTACTTCCTAGAAAGGCTATTATGCACCTGGTTAACATAACCAATGCAATATTGAGGATACAACACTTCCCCTCTGCATGGAAAACAGCAGACATCATACCAATAAAAAAGCCAGGAAACAATCCGCAACTCCCGCAAAGCTACCGTCCAATAAGCTTGCTTTCCAACCTGGGAAAGATTGCTGAAAAAATTATCCTTTCAAGACTACAAGAAAAGTCAGGCCAAATGGGAATAATTCCAAACGAACAATTCGGCTTCCGCCGTATGCACAGCACAGTGCTACAAATACACCGACTAGTGGAGCATATCACTCAAGGATACAACTGGAACCTTCACACAGCTGCAGTTTTTCTGGATATTGCCAAGGCCTTTGATAAGGTATGGCATCAAGGATTACTCTATAAACTCATTCAGGCCAACATTCCAACAAACCTTACGCGTCTAATAAAATCATACCTCACTGACAGATCCATGCCGATAAAAATAAATGGCACCATCTCAACTAGGCGCAAAATCCTGGCAGGAGTACCACAGGGATCTCTTTTGGCTCCTTTACTTTTCACAATCTACGTGGCGGACATTCCACAGAACCTGAGGACTACCATCACAGCCCTATATGCAGACGACACAGCCATAATGACAAGATCTCTCCGCCCACACCTGGCGATCAGTCTTCTCCAGGATACTATCACAAAGCTAGAAAAATGGTTCTCCGACTGGAGGATACAAGTAAACCCCGTCAAAAGCTCAGCCACACTGTTCACCAGACGCAAAGCCTTCATCCAAGATGATATTGAACTTCTCGGAAAAAAGATACCATGGCAGACAGAAGCCAAATACCTTGGAGTACAGCTAGACAAAAAGCTAAATTTCAACAGCCATATCAAGCTCAGAGACACAAAGACATCCAGAACCATACCCCAACTCTATCCCCTGATCAATCGCAACAGCAAATTGGATAAACGCAACAAGCTGTTATTATATAAGATGGTAATTCGACCAGTAATCACATATGAATCCATGGCATGGAGTCACACATCCAAATCTAACATCCAGAAACTACAGAGGATACAAAACAAATGCCTGCGGATGATCTTAGACGCCCCATGGTTCGTCAGAAACACGCAGATCCACAGAGAAACCGGAACCCCTGACATCCGTTCTCTCCTTCATGACCATGCGGAAAAGTTCTTCAGCAAGGCACATTCTCATCCCAATCCACTAATCAGACAAGCTTCCAGTTATAGTGAACATGACTATCAAAAACACAAAAGACCCAAGGCAATCTTGCTTTCAGCAGAACAGCGCTAACTCCATAATTCACAAAGTGCGAGCATAAGTCTCACAACCTCCCCCATCAAGCTTCTCCACACAGATAAAGGGGAAAATAAAAAGCATTTTATGCTTCACCCAGCAAGCCAGTAACGTTGTTGTTGTTACATGTGAGGCGGGACAAGGCTTGGGATTAAGATGGCGGCTCGCGTGTTAGTGTTTTGTGTCGTGTATTATTGATGGTGAATTGTGAATTTGACTGATAAGATTTTAGAGATTTATGCTTATTCATTAGTAATATCAGTTATTTGCTTGCTGCCATAAACAGGCATTTTATTTTCCATACTGGTTTATCCAGGTAAGTCAACTGACTTCACAAAGGCGATACGCTAGGCCTACTACCATTAGTATCGCCATTGTTGTTGTACTTTAACATCTTATTACTGGTTGACAAGCCTGTGCTTGATATTGCTGGCAGTCCTTTGCGGCTGCGGGATATTTTACAAAAATTTCTGCTGGCAGGGATATTTTATTAACGCACATACGCAGTTAAATCGATATGAGCGTACCTGACCTAGACGTATTCACTGATTTGCTCGATAAAGAGCCAGCTCTTGAACTCATTGATAAACTACAAAAGAAGTTCAAGCTGACATGGCCTACCAGCATGATCGACCCCGACACTATTATCGAGTCACTCGATAAAAAGCTAGCACTCAGTTTTATTAAAAAGCTCCTCAAAAAGTTTGAACGGGATTGGCCCGGCTACTTAAATTTGTATTCCTCACCTGAAGTCGATGTTGAGGAAAATGAAGACTCCCCTCAAATGGAGGAAAAACTCAATCTAGTTGTCTCTACCTCTAATCCTTCTGATCAAGAAGAAACCCACGCACGTAAGAAGAGAAAAATTCTTGCTGCTGAGTCAACAAATGTTGTTGGTATGGACGAGGATGTTCCCACTTCAGATCCCTCTGTTTACCCCAATGAAAAGGTGCCACCGATTATCCTAAGGGAAAAGCAGAGATGGACAACACTCAGAACCATCATGGCTAATTCACAGATTCGTTACACGTCTGCTAAAAATGCAGACGAGGGAATACGAATCCAGCCCACCACGGTGGCTGACTATAGAAATCTTACAAAGGAACTGGACACTAGAGGAACCCAATATCACACATTTTCACTTGCCTCCGAAAAAAATCTGAAAGTAGTCTTACGAGGAGTCTCCGAGGATATTGACACAGATGAAATAGTTACTGACCTTAACCTACAGGAACTACCCCCCATAAAGGTCACTAGAATGTTTAGATCAAATAAGACACATATGCCTTTAGTTTTAGTAGAAATTCATAACATTTACAAAGACATTTATAATTTAAAATCAATCTGTGGACTCAAAATAACCCCAGAACCATTGAGAAAGAAATCATCTTCTGGGCAGTGCCACCGATGCCAAAAATTTGCCCATGCCCAGAAGCTATGCAAAGCTCAGTTCAAATGCCTAAAATGTGGCGAGAATCACCCCACAAACACCTGCGCCAAGCCAAAATCCACCCCGGCTAAGTGCGCTAATTGTGGGGGTCCTTACCCTGCTAATTACAGAGGGTGTATACATTACCCCAAAAACAGATGGAATGATCCAAGTCATCAATCTACCTCGTCATCTAGTGCGAGAGTTCCTGAAGCTCAGGCTACTCAGTTCTCCAAGAGTGAATACATGACAACAGGTGCTCGCCCATCATTAACTGAGCCCCTTAAGAAAACGAATCTTCAACATCAAGTAAGAACATATGCTGATGTGGCCCGCTCCAATCAGATAGTACAAACCCAGAACCGGAATAATCCACACTTAAATCCATCAGCTGTTATCACGTCTTCTCTTGCAAACATGCTGCAGGATTTCAGCAACTCAAATCCATCCTCTTAAGTGTCACAAAAAGATTCCTACAGCAAACCCAATCCATATTATCTGCACTCTCTGATGCATAGAAAAAAAATTGTCCCAAACTCTCTTAGGATTATCGGTTGGAATGCCAACGGTATAAAAAACAAACTGTTAGAAATCCAGGAATTCAATAATAGATACAACCCAGATATACTGCTAATCAATGAAACTCACCTGAGGCCTGCTGACACCCTGAAAATCAGAGGGTATCAGATTTACAGAAACGACAGGCTTGGGTATAGAGGTGGAGGTACAGCCACCCTTATCAAAAACTATATCAATCATCACTCAATAACCAACCCTACTACCACTAACCTCGAAATCACAGGAATCAATGTTCTCACAAACTCAATTGGAAACCTCAAAATTTTTTCTGCATACAACCCTCCATTAAAGACATTATTGACCTCAGATCTGGATGCCATCCTTGGAGTAAAAGGACCGGTCATCATTGCTGGAGACCTCAATGCAAAGCATCCTGCATGGAACAGTAAATCTACTAACAAAAATGGTCGCATCCTTTCTAGCTACACAGGATTAAACCATGCTGTTTTGGCTGGACCTACCGAACCAACTCATCTCAGTACATCTGGCACTGCTGATATCCTGGATATAGCCATCCTGCAAGACATTAAACTACAGTACAGCCTTACATCACTAAACGAGCTGTCGTCGGATCACAACCCAATTCTACTGCAATTGGGAGAGCAAGAATGCATGTCCCCTCCTTCTCATTCAGGAATATCGTGGGAGAGATTGTCTAAAGCACTTCGGGATCAAATAGGACCCGTCCCTCACATATGCGCACCAGAAGATGTGGAATCTGCAGTGACTAGCCTCACCCAACAGATTAAGTCTGCTATAATGGTTTCAACCTTCCAGAAACCTGTTCCCAAGCCTGATCGTTTGCCTGAGGACATTATGGACCTGATCAGAGAGAAGAGCAGAGCTAGGAAGAGATTTCATAACACTCGCGCACCTCAGGATAAGACAGTGCTTAACAGATTGAATGGAGCAGTAAGAGATGCACTTAAAACACATAGAAACGAAGTTTGGGATAAAAAGTTAGCTTCTATCTCACCTATTGATCACTCTATCTGGGGCCTACTGAGAAACATCAAAAATAAAAACAGATCCCTCCCCCTATAATCTCAAACCAGGGCCTAGTCCACACAGATGCAGATAAGGCAGAAGCCATACTTAAAAATCTTGAGGATCAGTGCAAACCTTCTTATAACAACATTGATTTCAATCATCTGTACAAAATCCACAGACAGGTTAGGCATGCACTAAACCTCCCGGATACCAGTGCTGATCATATTGTACCCGCATCACCTGTTGAATTATATGATATTATTAAAAAACTTAAGAACAATAAAGCTCCTGGACCAGACAGCATCTCAAACAGGGTGATCAAGCTGCTGCCTCCCTCGAAAAGCTATAGTGCATCTGACCAGTATAATAAATGCAATCTTAAGACTTCACTATTTTCCATCCACCTGGAAAATGGCTGATGTGATTCCTATACATAAGCCAGGCAAAGACCCACACTTACCGCAGAATTATCATCCAATCAGTCTCATCTCCAATCTGGGTAAGGTTGCAGAGAAGGTCATCCTCTCACGACTCCAAACCTCAGTAAATGACCTAAACATCTTCCCTAAAGAACAGTTTGGTTTTCGACAACACCATAGTACTACCCAGCAAATCCACAGAATTGTGGAATATATCACCACCAGCTACAACTGGCGCCAGTGCACAGGAGCTGTATTCCTAGACCTATCTAAAGCATTTGACAAAATCTGGCATTTTGGACTCCTGCACAAACTTATCTAAGCCGGTATCTCACTAAAAATGGTTCATCTAATCCGTTCATATCTTCAGAATAGATCAATGCAAGTTAAAATTAACGGTTCTACATCGTCCCAGCGCCACATCTTTGCTGGAGTGCCGCAGGGATCTCTACTGGCTCCATTGCTGTTTTCTGTATACATGTCAGACATCCCACACAATCCGATGACTTCCATTTTAGCACTGTATGCGGGATACGGCAATACTAACCAGATCTCTCAGACCCCACTTCGTTACCAGAAAGCTTCAAGAAAATCTTCTACAGCTGGAGGGTTGGTTCTCCAAGTGGAGATTGGAAGTCAACCCCCAGAAAAGCTCAGCGGTTCTTTTCTCAAAAAGGCCAATGTCTCCTGCAGGAGATGTGTTACTATTCAATACTAAAATTCCCTGGCAGAAAGAAACAAATTACCTGGGTGTGATTCTCGACAAAAAGCTATCTTTCAACCAACATATCAAGTCTGCATGTGCAAAAGCCTCTAAAGCCATAGCTCAGATCTACCAGCTAATTAATAGAAATAGCAAACTCAGCAACAGAATCAAATTGCAGCTATACCAGATGACGATTCGTCCTATAATCACCTATGCCTCTCCAGCCTGGAGCCACACCTCTAATACTAACATTATTAAGATACAGCGAGTGCAGAACAAGTGCTTGAGAATGATTTTGAACGCCCCATGGTATGTTAGAAACAGCCAACTCCACAGAGACACAAATATTCCCTATATTCTCTCTTATCTACAATCCTTAGCTTCCAAATTTTTTCTAAAGACGTCCACACATCCCAACGATTTGGTTCAACAAGCTGCAGCATACGAGCCAACGGACATATTCAAATATAGAAGACCAAAAACTATATTAGCCTCCTATAGCGATACATAATCTCCATGCCCATTCAGGGCGAGCAAACTGCTCGTAAATTTTACCCTCACTGTAATCCACGACAGATAGCGGGGAATATGAAAAGCATTTTGCTTCACCCTTAAAGAATAAATGTCAATTGTCATGTGAGGCGGTAATTACCATTACCAGGGATTTTCCGAGTTGTTGATTACGATTGATTAGTGAAGTGAGGAGACAGTAGTTTTAGTGACGGATTATTCTCAAAGTATTGGAACCTTATTATATTACAAAAAGGACTACAGGAGCATTTCTGAGTGCCAGAACTAAAAAACCTGCTAAGATAAATAGCAGCCAATTCTCTATATCTATATATAACTTAGCAAGACCATGGGAAAGCCCCTAACATTCGAAGAAGTTTACAGAGAGTTCCTAAGATTAGGAAAACTCTTAAACGATAACTGGCCAGCGAAAGTAAAACTGTAAGACACATCCCCCCCCCGCAGCAGTCACAAACGACAAAACAACGAAGATGACACACACCCTCAACAAGACTTAGCATTCTTGTCACAACCAGAAAAACAAGCAACGCCTACCAAACAGAAGAATCGCACACAGACTTTCAGAAAGTACGAAAGAAAAGAAAAATATCTAACACGACAGAAATATCCCAAACAAGAGAAACAGAAACGGAACAAAAGAAAGAATACCCCCGGTCATCCTAAGGGCCAAGGAACACTGGACGTCGATTGCCACCGCTCTGAAAACAACAGGAATCACATTCGCAAAAGCAACTAACACGGATGAAGGAATACATATCCAAACTAAGACATCGACAGACTACAGAAACATAACAAAATTCTTGGATTACAACAACCTACCGTATCACGCATTCCAACTCAACAGCGACAAACATCTGAAAGTAGTACTAAGAGGAATCACAGAAACAATATCAACAGAAGAAGTCTCCACAGACCTACATCACAAAGGATTTAACCCCATTAAAGTAAGCCGAATGTACAGAGCAGACAAGACTCCCTACCCCTTGATCCTAGTCGAAATATCAAAAGAACAGAAAGATATATACGACCTCCAAACCATCTGTGACCTAATTATAAAAATAGAATCTCTGAGACGCAAATCCACAACAACACAATGTCACAGATGTCAGAAGTTCGATCATGCACACGATGCTGCAAAGCAGAATTCCGATGCTTGAAATGCGGAGGAAAACACGCCACACTAGAATGCAAGAAACCACGCACCTAGCCAGCAAAATGTACTAATTGCGGGGCCCACACCCCGCCAACTACAGAGGATGTACAGCACATCCCCAAAACCAGAAGATACAACCCCAAAGCAACAAGCCCATACAAGAAAGCAGACCCACCCAACAAATCACAGCCTCCACAACAAACGGAAGAACATATGCAGAAGTTGAAAGACCAACCCAACAACAAGACTCCAAACCCAAAACAAACCACCCACAGCAATCTTCTCAACATAACAAGCTGCATAGGAGAGATGCTTGCAGAACTCCAACTAACTAACCCGACAGAAGAGGCCAAGGATGGAATGGTATTTAATGCCCCTTGGTTCATGAGAAACCTCCAGTTACACCAGGAAGCCAACCTTCCAGATATCAAGACCTACATGACAGGCATTGCAGAAAAATTCTTCACAAACACAGATAATCACCCAAATCAGCTAATTCAACAGGCAGCAGACTACAAACCCTCAGATCATTTCAAACATAAAAAACCAAAATCCTCCATCGCAAGATAAAGCTAATACAGCTTACAATGCTCCCAATGAGCGGGTAATTTACCCACAATAATCCTCTCATACACAAGCTAAAATCAGATGAAGGGATAAAGATTCAAGGACTCAGTTCATCTCCCAAAGAAGTTCCAACATAAGGCGTTAGGAGGACAAGATGGAGGCTCGCGTGTTAGTGTTTCGTGTATTTTTGATGGTGAATCGCGAATTTGATTGATATGTTTTTTAGCGATTTATGCTTTCGTGTCGAGTATTATGATCACATGTATTGATCAAGCTTTTTGATTACGAAAAGTTTTTGTAAGTTGCAGGTGAGTAAATACTTTAATTTCAATTTTTAGTTCCATTGGAAACCATCTTCTAAGCCTAATCATAGGGCATACTAAACTATATATCGTACCGCTGGAAAACACCAGATTGTGTCTAAGGGATTTGCTATGGCAAAACCTCTGAACGAGACCGTTTTCTAGGAAGTTTATATGAATTCCTCAGATTAAGAAAACTTCTGAGTGATAGTTGGCCAGGAAAAGTTAAGCTTCTTGACTCATTCCCACCCTCTGCAGCCACAGAAGATAACTCGGACGATACAAGTGAGGAACTCATTACTCAGTTGCAGTCTCCCCCAGATTTTGAAGAAGTTCGTGTGCGCAAAACCACTGACACAGATCCTCCCATAGATTTTGATATGGAAGAGGATACTCCCAGTTCCAATCCCTCGACCGCCACGAAAGAGAGGGTTCCACCGATAGTCCTCCGGGAAAAGAAAAGATGGACGCAATTAAGGTCCACCATGATAAACTCACAGATATAGTTTCTCTCGGCCAAGAACACGGATGATGGTATAAAAATTCAGCCGGCTACTGTGACTAATTACAGGAAACTGATCAAAGTGTTAGACTAGCAATATTCATTCGGAGAAAAATCTGAAGATAGTACTGCGGGATGTCACGGAGGATATAACTACAGATGAAATTGAGGCTAACCCCCACCACCAGGACCTGCCACCTATTAAGATCAGCAGAATGACTAGAGCGGACAAATCCCCCTATGCCTCTGGTCTTGGTGGAGATCCACAAAGCCTATAAGACCATCTATGATTTAACATCAGTTTGTGGACTGCGGATCACTCCAGGGCCACACCTTAAAAGGGCATCTACTGGTCAATGCCATAGATGCCAGAAATTTGGCCATGCTCAAAAACTCTGCAAGGAAGAGTACAAATGCCTGAAATGTGCTAAGAACCACCGCACTAACACCTGTAACAAGTCAAAAACCGCCTCGGCTAAATGTGCCAACTGTGGTGGCCCTCACCCAGCAAACTACAAGGGATGTACTCAGCACCCAAAAAACAGAGGGATGAAGACAGTTAAACCGCCCTCTTCCTCTAGTAAAAGATCACCTGAGGCCCCTGCTCCTCAACCTGAGACTCGGCAGCAACAATCGGTGACCTTCAAAGACAGTGGAAGCCAAAGGCAAACAAGAAGTTATGCTGATGTGGCCCGTATTAACAAACCAATAGCAGAACAAAATCAGCCAATAGCACCTACTAATCTGACAGCAGTTATTACAGCCTCTCTAGCTAACATGCTACAAGATATCAGCCTGTCTAACCCTTCAGGAACCACCACTAAAAGATTCCTACGGGAAACAGAGGCCATCCTTACAGCAATCATAAATTAATAAAATCAAAATCATTCCTGCCTCTCTTCAGATCATTGCATGGAATGCGAACGGCTTAAGGAACATAATTCTGGAGCTACAAGATTTCACTTAGATACCAGCCTGATATTATTCTAATCAGTGGAACACACCTTATACTCTGACAGTCCCAAAAGTCAGGGTTATCTCATGTACAGAAATGACAGATCCAACTACAGAGGCGGTGGCACTGCCATCTTCATTAAAAATTATATTAAGCACCATTCTGTAAACAACCCACCAACCACTAACCTTGAAATTGCAGGCGTGGAAGTTTTCACCAGCTCTGCCGGCAGATTGAAAATTTATTCAGCTTACAATCCACCTTTAAAAACTCTGCTGCACACTGATCTAAATGTCATTTTAGTAGTTAGAGTACCCATCATTATTTTTGGGGATTTAAACTCCAAGTACCCTGCCTGGAATAGTAGAACCACAAACAAGAATGGCTGCATCCTTTCCAACTACATAGGATCAAACTATGCTGTTGTAGCCGGACCTACCGAACCAACTCATCTTAGTACGTTTGGCACTGCTGACATCCTGGAAATAGCTATCCTGCAAGACATTAAACTTCAGTACAGCCTTAAATCACTAAACGAGCTATCATCGGATCACAACCTAATTCTACTACAACTGGGAGAACAAGAATACCTGTCTCCTCCCTCTCACTCATGCATTTCGTGGGACAGATTGTCTAAAGCACTTCGGGATCAAATTGGACCTGTCCCTCACATATGCACAGAAGATGTGGAATCTGCAGTGACTTACCTTACCTAACAGATTAAGTCCGCTATAACGGTTGCAACCTTCCACAAACCTGTTCCCAAGCCTGGTCGTTTGCCCGAGGATATTATGGACCTGATCAGAGAGAAGAACAGAGCTAGGAAGAGATTTCGTAACACTCTCGCTCCTCAGGACAAAACAGTTCTTAATAGATTGAACGGGGCAGTGAGAGATGCACTTTAACACGTTCATTGCCAATCACGCGATATCGCGTGGACGTCGCTAACTAAATAAAAAATAAAAAAAATTTGGCCACCACACGAAATTCCAATTTTCAGCTTGGCAATGAAAGTGTTAAATTCATAGAAACCAAGTTTTGAAACAGTTATCCTCTATCTCACCTAGTGATCACTCTATCTGGGGGTTACTGAGAAACATCAGAAATAAAAACAGATCCCCCCCCATAATCTCTAACTAGGGCCTAGTTCACACAGATGCAGATAAGGCAGAAGCCATAGTAAAGAATCTAGAGGAGCAGTGCAAACCCTCATAAAACAAGTTAGATTTCAATCACTTATCCAAAATCCACAGACAGGTCCGACACGTATTAAAACTCCCAAATACCAGTGCTGACTTTATTGCACCAACATCACCTGTTGAATTATATGATATTATTAAAAAAATTAAGAACAATAAAGCTCCTGGACCAGACGGCATCTCAAACAGGGTGATTAAGCTGTTGCCTCGAAAAGCTGTAGTGTTGCCTCGAAAACCTGATCATTATAATAAATCCAATCTTAAGACTTCACTGTTTTCCTTACACCTGGAAACTGGCTGATGTAATCCCTATACATAAACCAGGCAGGGATCCACACCTATCGCAAAATTATCGTCCAATCATCTCCAATCTGGGTAAGGTTGCAGAAAAGGTCATCCTCTCACGACTCCAAACCTCAGTAAATGACCTAAACATCTTCCCTAAAGAACAGTTTGGTTTTCGGCAGCACCATAGTACTACCTAGCAAATCCACAGAATTGTGGAATACATCACCACCAGCTATAACTGGCGCCAGTGCACAGGAGCTGTTTTCCTAGACTTCTCCAAAGCATTTGGCAAAATCTGGCATTTTGGACTCCTGCACAAACTTATTTCAGCCGGTACCTCACTAAAAATGGTTCACTTAATCCATTCATATCTTCAGAATAGATCAATGCAAGTAAAAATCAACGGTTCTACATCCTCCAAGCGCCACATCTTTGCTGGAGTGCCGCAGGGATCTCTACTGGCTCCATTGCTGTTCTCTATACACATGTCAAACATCCCGCACAATTCGATGACTTCCATTTTGGCCCTGCATGTGGACGATACGGCAATACTAACCAGATCTCTCCGACCCCACTTCATTACCAGAAAGCGTCAAGAAAACCTTCTAAAGCTGGAGGGTTGGTTCTCCAAATGGAGATTGGAAGTCAACCCCCTGAAAAGCTCAGCCATTCTTTTCTCAAAAAGGCCAATATCTCCTGCAGGAGATGTGTTTCTATTCAATACTAAAATTCCCTGGCAGACAAAAACAAAATACCTGGGTGTAATTCTCGACAAAAAGCTAACTTGCAACCAACACATCAAGCTTGCGTGTGCAAAGGCATCTAAAGCCATCGCTCAGATCTCTCTGATAATTAATAGAAATAGCAAGCTAAGTAACAGAATGAAATTGCAGCTATACCAGATGATGATTCATCCTATCATCACCTACGACTGTCCAGCCTGGAGCCACACCTCTAATACTAACATTATCAAGATACAACGAGTACAGAAGAAGTGCTTGAGAATGATTCTGAACGCCCCATTAGAAACGACCAACTTCATAGAGATACACATATTCCCTATATTTTCTCTTTCCTGCAATTCTTAGCATCTAAGTTCTTCCTAAAGACGTCCATACACCCCAGCGGTTTGGTTCAACAAGCTGCAGCATACGATCCAACGGACATATTCAAACATAGACGACCAAAAGCTATATTAACCTCCTATAACGATGCATAATCTCCATGCCCATTCAGGGCAAGCAAACTGCTCGTAAATTTTACCCTCACTGTAACCACAACAAATAGCAGGGAATATGAAAAGCATCTTGCTTCACCCCTAAAGACATAAATGTCAATTGTCATAAGGTGTAGGTTTTGGGATCTGGGAAAATTAGGAAGATGGACGACGATACGTGATTGGGAATGCTTGTATGTTATATAGTCTTTTGCTGAGATATAGTAAAATGTGATTTAAGAAGTTTTTTGATTAGTTAATTGTTTTGCTACCATGAACAGACGGTTTAATTTTCAAAGAGGTTTACCCAGGTACGTCAATTGAATTTACAACAAGGGCGATACGCTAGGTCTACTGCCGTTAGTATCGCCATTGTTTCATATACTGTACTTGATAAGCAACTGTCTATTTATTATTGTGATAATGGCAAGGCATGTCCTGCCACACAGAACAAAGTTTGGGGATAACCATTGAGGAACCATATGAAGAACTTAATTTCAAAGAACATCTGGCTATCTTCAAGCATCTAGGCAATCTACTGCACACTAAATGGCCAGGAAAAGTCGTGATTCATCAAATCAAAGAGATTGATACAGATGACCCTCAACTCTCAGAACTTCTTCCCAGCATTCCCCAAGAACGCACCAGCAAAATAGCAACAACTGCTGATGATAATTCCCTTGCAGATCACAGTGATTATCAGGAGGTTCGCACTCGCAAAATACGCAAAACTGCAGCCTCTGAACCACCCAAAGCGGATCGAATGGAAGAAGACGGTCCTGACCCGGACTCACCTACCTCCTCAAGGAAAAAGATACCTCCGCTTATTCTGCGAGAAAAGAAAAAATGGATGTTCCTAAGGACTATGATGCCCGATCTACAAATTTTATACAGTCAAGCGAAGAATGTCACAGATGGTATTAAAATCCAACCCAGGTCAGTGATGGATTAACGAAGGTTAACTGGTGAATTAAATGCCAAAGATATGCAGTACCACACCGTTTCACTAGAATCAGAGAAAAACTTCAAGGTAGTGTTTAGAGGTGTTTCGGAAGACGTATCCACAGAAGAAGTGGCTGCGGATCTACACCAGCAAGACCTACCAGCCGTTAAGATCAGCAGAATGGCCAAAAAAGACAAGACTCCAATGCTACTGGTTCTAGCAGAGATCAGTCAAGCTCATAAGCACATATATGACCTGACATCCATCTGTGGACTGAAAATTACTATAGAACCATTAAGAAAATGGGCTTCAACAGGGCAGTACTGTAGATATCAAAGGTTTGGCCACGCCCAGAAAATATGCAAGGCTGAATTCAAATGTTTAAAATGTGGGGTCGCCCACCCAACAAATACATGCACTAAACCAAAATCTACCCCGGCTAAATGTGCCAATTGTGGCGGTCCTCACACTGCCAACTACAAAGGATGCGCTCACAATCCAAGAAATAGAAAAACAGAAGTAGAAACATTTTCTTCCTCACTCAGCACAACTACGTCAGAGATTACTTCACAGCCTCCTGAAGATCAACATAAAGGGTCAGACGCCCATCTGCCGAAGCCAGAGATTCCCAAAAGAGTAACTCCGCAACAACAGTCTAGGACAAATGCGGATGTAACTCGTCCTAAACAGTCATCCCGTGAACAGACAACACCACATACAAATCTGACAGCTATCATTACCTCTTCTCTTGCAAATAGCAAATATGCTGTTGGAATTTATCAGATCCAACTCTTCACCAAGTTCTACTAATAGATTTCTAAAGGATACACAAGCCATTATCTCAGCGCGCACCAATGAACAGAAATAAATTAAAACCAGATTGTTTGCAGATCACAGCATGGAATACGAACGGCCTAAGGGGTAAGGTCTTGGAGCTCAAGGAGTTTGCCCAAAGACATCAGCCGGATCTACTCTTGCTAAGTGAAACCCATCTGCCACCATCAGATAATCCCAAAATTAGTGGATACCAACTGTACAGAACAGACAGATTATCCTGCAGAGGCGTTGGCACTGCTATTTACATAAAGAATCACATCAATCATCACTCTATAAATATTCCATCCACCACTAATCTTGAGATTACAGCCATTGAAATTCCTTCGTGTTCGGCGAGTAATCTAAAAATCTTCGCAGTTTACAATCATCCGCAAAAAACATTACTGTTCTCAGATCTGAACGCCGTAGTCGACAACAGGGAGCCTGTCATCATGGCCGGCGACTTTAAGCATCCTGACTGAAACAGCTGTTCTATCAATAAAAATGGACAAATACTAGCCAGCTACTCAGAATCCAACAACGTGGTTGTGGCAGGTCCCACCGAGCCTACCCATCACAACACATACGGTCGTGCTGATGTTTTAGACATAGCTATCTTACAAAATGTAAGACTACAGTACAGTATAATGACACTCAATGATCTATCATCTCATCACAACCATTCTATTAAAGCTGGGAAACCAAGACAGTTTGTTCCCCCCTCCCCACATTCATTCATATCCTGGGACAAGCTATCCAAGGTACTTCCAAAATATATTGGTCCTGTGCCGATAATAAAATCAGCAGATGAAATTGAAATAGCTGTCAAGGATCTAACTAAACTACACAGCCGCTGCAGCAGTTACTACTTCCACAACTACCCGCAGACCAAATCACTTACCAGAAGACATCATGAACTTGATCAGAGAGAAGAACAGGGCAAGAAAGAGATATCACAACACCCGAGCACCTCAAGATAAACGAATACTGAATAGATTCAACTCCGCAGTAAGAGATGCCCTCACAGTGCATAGTAGTCAAATTTGGGAGGAAAAATTGATTTCTATCTCTCCTGATAACCACTCCGTATGGAATCTAATCAGAAAGATCAAGAACAAAAACAAACCTCTTCCGCCTCTCCAAACAGATGTTGGCCTCATCCATACCGATGCAGATAAAGCCGAGGCAATAGCAAGAAATCTAGAGAGCCAATGTAAACCCTCTTATGACCACCTCGACTTCAATCACATATACAAGATCCACCGACACGTGAGATCTACGTTTAAATCTTCTATCACATACTCTTGTCAAATTGCACCCACATCACCTGCAGAAATATATGACATAATCAAGATGTTACAGAATAAAAAGCCTCCTGGAGGCTATGTAAACCCTCTTATGACCACCTCGACTTCAATCACATATACAAGATCCACCGACACGTGAGATCTACGTTTAAATCTTCTATCACATACTCTTGTCAAATTGCACCCACATCACCTGCAGAAATATATGACATAATCAAGATGTTACAGAATAAAAAGCCTCCTGGACCTGACGAAATCACCAACAAGGTGATAAAACTACTACCTCGAACAGCTATTGTACATCTGACTAACATAATAAACTCCATCCTACACTATAAATATTTCCCTTCCCACTGGAAGCTGGCAGATATATTCCCAATCCATAAAACAGGAAACGTTTACCTCAAAGTTACAGACCTATCAGCCTTATCTCCAATCTAGGCAAAATTGCAAAATTGAGTTCTGTCAATCGCACAGCACCACACAACAGATTTTCAGATTAATGGAATATGTCATGACGGGATATAACTGGCGCCAATGCATTGGGGCTGTTTTCCTTGACATAGCCAGTGTATTTGACAAAGTTTGGCATTATGGCTTGCTATACAAAATGATAACATCCGGAATACCATTGGAAGTGGTTCATCTGATCAGATCATACCTCCATGATAGGCGCATGCAAGTTAAGTTAAATGGCACACTCTTAACTCAAAAACGCATCATAGCTGGAGTCCGACAATGATCCCCACTAGCGCCGACTCTCCTCTCCATATATGTGTGTGATATCCTGCACAACCCTCTTTCATCTATCAAAACCCTATATGCAGATGATACAGCGATATTAACCAGATCTTTAAAACCGCACCTAGCAATCAAAAAATTGCAAGAAACTCTACTGCTAATCGAACAATACTTCGCCAAATGGCGACTTCAAGTAAATCCCCAGAAGAGCGTAGCCGTGCTATTTACAGAAGAACAATGCTTCCTACTGGAGACGTCCTCTTGTTCAACACAAAAATCCTATGGCAAACCGCGATCAAATATCTTGGGGTATTGCTGGACAGAAAGTTGACCTTCAGCTCCCATATCGAAACTGTATGTCTAAAGACGTCAAAAATCATTGCACAGCTGCTCTATCCACTAATCAACAGGTACAGCAAATTGAGCACCAGAATCAAGCTACTTATATACAAAATGATGATTCGTCCTATACTCACATATGCTTCTCCGGCTTGGAGCCATACTGCTGATACCAATATCCTAAAATTACAACGTGTGCAAAATAAACGTCTCAGAATGATCCTCAACGCACCATGGTCCGTACACACTGTTCAACTTCACCGGGACATAAATATCCCCTATATTTACACCTTCATGCAGCCTACAGCAACTAAGTTTTTCTCAAAAGCATCTGTGCATCCTAATAATCCAATCCAACTAGCGGCAAATTACGACGCAACAGACTACTCCAAGCACAAACGCCCAAAAGCTATTTTAAACCAAAACTCCAATGATCAATACTCAGGGCGAGCTACAGGCTCATAAATCTTTTCCCACTCACAGATTTCCATATCAGATAGCGTTGGATATGAAAAGCATCTGCTTCACCCCTTTAGGCCAGTAATGTTGACAGTTGACACATAAGGTGTACCCCGTGTTGTGGCTGGGATAAGAATGGCGTCAACGCAACCCATGCGTGTCGTAAGAGGCGACTTCTTCTTTCAGTACGCGTTATTCCCGATTCCTATGCAAAGTCCGCGTGTGTTACTTAGATGCGACCACTTGTTAGTACCACTCCCAACCGACCTATCGCCTAGTCTGCCGCTGGTGGGAGGGATATATTTTTGTCTGTAATTGCGTATGTTCACAGGGCCGGTTTGCCTGCTTGCGGAATGAAAAACCCCAGATAAACGGAAGAAAAAACCCTACTGTTCACGCCCAAGACTGGCTAACTTAGCTATGCCTGAGGAAGATCCTCAAGTTCCTCATGTCGTCGACGAGAATCGAGCCTAGGATACTCCTTCCCCAGGCATATGGTTGAGAAGCGCATAGCCACTAGGCTAATCGCGCGGACCGTAAGAGGCAACTAAATAGGACGAACATTGACAGTTGAGAAAGTCCTAATAATAAAGTTAATAATAATTCGGCCGTCCACACCATAGTAGTAATAAAGGTTATGGGCTCGAATCTCACTATGGCATGGGCATCCGTGTCTTTAGGCTGTAGATGATTTTCATCACACAATGTGATACAACCACCTGCTTCTTGGGAGCTTGAAGCGGAATGAAAAAAAAGCTTAATTTTGAGAAATTGGCACCTTGGGCTCACCCAGTTCTATGCCATACGATGTTTGTTTACTAACTTTTCTCAATCTTTAAATGGTAGTCAATGGCGCCCACACTTTAATTGAGTTGCCCATAAAGTCATTTTACCAATAAGATTCATCTAAGAGGGTGTTTCGATTGTTTTGGAATTAAGTTGGAAGTATTTAAGACTATGGAGAACAGTGCATTATGGCTGATAATTGCATGTTCTTCTGTCTGTTTTTTACGTGATTAAAAACCCGAGCTTCTGCAGAAAAAGAGCCTGCTCTGAGCCTCATTCATGATATGGGGGGGAAAAAAAAGCTTAGATTTTTATATTAACATTTAAGTTACTTAGATATTGAAGAAGAAGAAATAGAAAAACAAATCACTTTCACCAAAAAGTAGCAAAGTTTTGTATATTATTTCTGGGAAAACTCCCATGCTACTCCTCTTTATAAACTATTATGATTACAGCTATTTTGCCTGCTTCACCATCAGGTCTTTATGGGCAAGACTACAAGAACACTTCCGTGACTGTAACATCCCTATTCCAGAACATTTAAACACTAAAAAACGCAACATCAAAAAGAAAAATCGAATACAAAACACAGGAAAAACGGAAATAGCTGTTCACGCCCTTGAACAAAAACACACCCCGCAGATAGACAAGGCCATCATAATAGACAGACAAGACAACGAAACAATGCGCAGAATATCGGAAACAATAGCTATAAAGTGTGACGCGAACTCTATCAACGTACACAGGCCCTACATAATCTCCGAGGTTTGGAAGCTTCACAACATAAAATTGAGGTCACAACCCCGACCAATAGGAGACAATACAAACACCTCTAAAACAGAAGCACTCACCCGACCTGACATAGCTTCCACTTTCCCAATGTGTTCAGATGACGACCACGAATAGTCGAAACGGTCCACACCCCGTCAACCACCTTTCCCCTTCCCCCTCCCTAAATTAAAAAAATTTAAAAAATTTAACCCTTTCATTTTTTCCCCACCCTATATAAAAGTGTATGTTTCTATATGTTACGAAAAAAACCCGGGTTTTTCTAACTTATCCTACCATACTGCCTACACCCCCCCCCACACACACACTCTGCAGTTTTCGACATCGCAGACTGAGGAAAAGCCACAACACCCAGAAAAAGGTATGTGCAATTTTCTATTCCTTAGGCTACATATACTTTTTAGTACATCTACACTCATAATGCCCTAAGAATCCATGAGTAAATAGCCAATGACATTTAAACAGGGGTACTCCTAAACTGAAGCAGGCAAAATAGCTGTAATCATAGTAGCAAAGTTTTGTTACATGACTTCTACTCTATTACTTTATTCAGAAGAATAAAATAAAGTCCTGCTCACAATCAATTGTGCTATTTAATTGCTGTTTCAGGTCTTTATATATTTAAACAAAAAACAAAAGCTTTTAAACCTTCGAGAAGTAGTAGCTGCTGACTGCACTGTATTATTGTTCAGCCCTTCGTACAGTGTGCAGATCAATAGCTTCTGGTACCCTCAAACCCACTCCTGATGTAATTATATATATATATATATATATATATATATATATTTTTTTTTTTTTAAAGAAAAATGCCAGTGTAACTGAACTATGCATGAAGTTAATTTTAAATTATGAAGGAATTAAAAAAAAAACTTTCTCCGTCGAGGAGGATTTGAACCACCGACCTATGGATAACTGAATCACTAACTACAGTCCACCGCTCTGCCAACTGAGCTACCGACGGTCATGAGCAACTCCATAACAAAAAACGAAATCACAACCCAAATAGGTCACATCATAGGATATGCAACAAGTCATCAGCTCTGATAACATGCTTGAATTGCAGTACTGAAATGTGCTGTATCCAATGGTAAACTCATCATGATATCATATAATAAAGTAAGCTTCACGGCTTACATATGTAACAAATATTATACAGAATTTATTCAAAAAGTTCAATACATATCATTCACCTTCAGTGGCGAATTCTCCATGCCTTGCTGCGCAAGCTCATTAATTGAGAAAGAAGTACTATTTATTTGTTAATAAATGCATGCATTTATAAGCATTCCATTTAGGCCTTTATTTTTGTAGACAGAAGACGTCTTATGCTTGTGCGGCAATAATTGAGCTTTGCGTTGTGTATCGAAGGCCGATGCTTGCTCGTCTAGTCAAAGCTTCCTTGGCTTGCTCGGTTGTAGGAGCTTCCAGGTCCTCGCTGCAGCACTGTGATTTCATGCGCGCGCATAGCCATTTCCGTCTTAAACACAGGCTATAAGCAGTCAAAACAGCTCTAGCTTCAGCCAGCCTTTACAAGTGTGCGTGTTGCTTGGGAAAATTAACTTACAACCAACTTTTTATGACGATGTTATTGACCAGTTCATAAAGAAGAACCGTAGGATAGAATTTGTTCAAGTAGCTAAATTGAAAAAGGTAGAATATCATTTGTAAAATAAATGACGTATTTGTATGATTAAATGTACATAAATTTCTAAATATATAGTTTTAAATGGTCAGTAATTAATTATTCCGCTAATCAGACTTCAATCACACCTCTCACTCCCTGAATGATAACAAAGAGCAAGCGTGAATTTCAAGACCAGCATTAGCCCTTGTCCACCTTAGTGGACATCTTCAGGAGAAAGGACTCAATTTATAAAATGCATTATATAATAAATTTATATATTATAAATTTAAATAAATAAATTTATTATATTATATACAATAATATAAATAGGAGCTAAATTAAAAGGTTTATCGCTATCCCTTGAATGTGCTAGAATTGAGTGTAGAACATGAGCATTTTATAAGATATGTGGGTATCAGTGGCGCACCAAGGATTTAATCTTGGGGCAGGCCGAGCACCCAAGATTTAATCTTGGGGATGGGGCGAGTTGAGTAGACGATTTGAGAATACACACTACTCATTGCATACGACCTTTGACTGAGCATCTGCAGTGATCGCCAATACACGATACCCGTGATCTCCTCTGACCCATTTTCACTACGTCTATTGTTAAAATATTTTCTACATAAATCTTTTAGTTAATATTCGCTACATAAAATTTTGATTAAAATTATCGTATATATTTTACTTTTTATGTGCTTGTACAATAAATTTATGTTTAATAAACTGTGTGAAATTGACTAATTTGCTGTTCTTATTCCGTAAACATTATCACGCTATGAAGTGAAAATATCAATAAATATTTTTTTAGTTTTATTTTCGTATCGTTTTAATTTATTTTGTTTATTTATATTTGTAATTCCAACCATTTCCACCTTGTATACACGAGCGCTATCTGACGTGAAAGAGGCGTGGCTTTGTGACGTCATTGTTATACAACAAAGCGACTCCTAAAATAAACTAGTTATTCAAACGAACAAAAATAAAGAATACGTTTCAGTCAACTCAAAAAATGAGCAAAAATTCCTACATGAATCCTTCTGAATTGGGTCCTTGGATAGGTGAGAAAGAAATTAATACTGTATTAGATTTTTTTTTGTGTGTTTCTCTGATGATCAATTTAAATTAAAAAGTAATTATTCTGAGCAAAGTATTCGTGCTAATGCATTTTTTATTAATTTTCGTATAAAGCCAAAAGAATCTAAAAAAAAAAAAAGCTTCACTAATGGCAGAAGATTATATATAAATAGAACACATCCTTACTTCTAACTTAAGGAAGTCTTTAAATAAATATTAATACGGAATAATGTTGAAGAAGCTGAGGTGTATTTTCTCGATTTTAGTTAAATTATTTTACTGTTTTTTTATCTATATAATCAGTGACTTTCTCTTGCAAAGTCACGTCTGTTTTATTGTTTTATTTTATAGCTGAGCAGCTGCATTGTCTCCGACTTCAATGATATTTTCACCGAAGATAGCAGAAATATTCCCAACGGTATTAAAGAAAACGCATTTAATAAAATGGACTTTTTTATGGTTATTCTAAAAATTTGTATGTAATTTAAGGCCGTTACGCATCATTTGCCTGTGACGTGATTCTAGCTGCTTATCTTTTATTTTTTTATTAAAACATTTTTTTTCGTCTACTGGAAGATGTGCAGGTATGTTCGGCCATACATAAACCATTCTCGCACAGAAAAAAAGTGACCAAACATTGATAGTGTAATAACCAACGCGAGGCAGTGTTTGATTTATAGGAACTGAGTGTATTCACCGAAATTCTTGGAGCAACTCCAATTTCATTTTACCAACAACGGATATGGGCGTCTAAATATTTCACTTCACCCCCTCCCATCCATAGTTTGCCGCACGTGGTCTGCATGGTCGCGAGCTTTATGTTACAAAACTATTTCACTACTGGCCTGCTTATCAAATAGCCCTTCAGTGTGTGGTCCTATCGGAATAAATGAATCCTTTTTTTTTAAATGTCTTTGCAACGGATAAACCTCAATATCTTCTTGTGTTATTAAGTCTGTAAACGAGTCCATACAAAGAGCAACGCAATCACCGTGCTAGTGTTAAATGCGAGACACCAACAAGGCATGAGTGTTTATTTTAACTTGGCTGTTGAACCTAATGAAAAATTATTATTATTACTATTACTATAAAGCATTATGTGAAAACATTTTAAGATACGCAATCACATCATACGCATTCTGCGTAGACTACAAACTTAACAGGTTACAATGGTTGCAAAATAAAAGGGTGAAACTGATATTCTGGAAACAACCCACACTTATGCGGGCAGCATGGACAGAACACAAAATATTTAAGGTGAAACACTTATGCCACTACACAGTCATATTAAAACATCACTACAGCCCAACCTATAGAGTAACCAGAACAACCTATCAAATAACAAGACCACAGTCAACAAACTACATAACATAGAAGCAGGTCCATCGCCAGATTAGATCGCGCCCTGAGGCATACAATTAAATATCCCTGGTGGATTATAAGACAAAAATATAAGAAAATCTCCAATTGCTATTTTGTTTTTATTACAAGAGAAACATTAATGCAAAACGATTACGTAATAATAATAATTAAATGTTCGTGCTCTACAGGGATATCGCACAATAAAACTGTTTATAAGGTCTTCTAAATTTGAATTATAAGCTATGTCCGTCTCTATCGATATAGCTGCTAGACCAACCAGTCTTTCTTGGGTCATTGCTGTTCGCAAATAATTTTTAATCAGTTTAAGCTTGGAAAAACTTCTTTTCGCACTTGCTACGCTAACAATTTCTGTTAGCGTAGCAAGTAGCGACGGCTCCTGTCGCAATATGGCTGAACGAGCTCCCTTATTAAGCCGCGCCATGAGACAGGTTGCCTCTATGCTACACCTTGTCGACGGTATTGCATATAAGTACAATATCACGACGGCAAGGCCACCCGAAACTTCTACGTACCTGACATGATAAACAAACTGCCGTTCGACGACAGAAACCTAGGAACATACAAAGAGCTGAAACAGGCGCTGTATAAATATTATAGCGAGAATGAAATTTAGAGAAATTCCTCTCTCTCTCTCTCTCTCTCACACACACACACACACACACACACACACACACACACACACACACACACACACACACACACACACACACACACACACACACACACACACACACACACACACACACACACCTATAACAAACCCTTTCAAAAAAAACACCATCACATGGACACAAACACACCACATCCAAATCCAAACCCCACTTGCAAAAAAGTTAAACCGTGCACAAGCAGTAGTAGTCTTCCAAGCACGTGCTTGCAAACAGTAAAATCAACACCCGGATTGCGACGGGTATAAAAACAAAACCACGAAACCACCTCCATCTATTATTTTCCTCAGATAAGCTCTGCAAAAGCTTCGAGGAAGAAATCAGAAATGCCATCCAAAGAAACAAGTAAATATTGAATCTTTGTAAATTTAAATAAATCATTATAAATAAGAATGTGAAAAAAGATGTAAAACACATTGTTAATATAATTACCTATGCATTTTAAATAAGATATTTTTCTAGCATTCTGTACTGAAAAAAAAATAGATAATTGTGTAATTTATCCTTTGTAACTGAACTATAACTGATTATAAATTACTACTAAAATAGTTATTACTACTAACAGCACACGAATTGTTGTGTTATGACTTGCGCACTGTACAAAGTATGCGATAAATTGGAATCTGAATTGATCCACGAGTGAAAAATTGTAGTATTATCTCTTTAATTGTATGCAATTATATTAAATTGTACGTATTATAAAAATATGTGTATTATATATATTATATAAATTGTATGTATAATTAAATTGTAAGTATATGCATATAATTTATTTGACAGATAGTAAAGTATTATTATTTGACAAAAAAAAAATTAAGAGAGACCTCCAGGGAGTCAGAGACTCATCGAGGGAGGCCACACACACACACCAGCTATCATTCTTATTCTTAAATTCATTCACACATTCTTGCACTCACAACATCCAATGGCAATCCATTCCAATCACGCACCACCCTCTGAGAGAAAAATCTAGCCTCAAACCCTTCTTGACGGCCTTCATTCTCAGCTTCCAAGGATGCCCTCTCGTCCTTTCCCCACCCTCCATAAATTGAAAAATTCCATCAACTGAAATCTGTATGACCCTTTCAGCAGTTTGTAAGTCGCAATCATATTACCCTCTTTCTCCTGTTCGCTAGTGTCTGCAGGCTACGAATTCTCAACCTGTCTTCATAATCAGTATTCCACAGTCCTGATATCATTTTCACCACTCTCCTTTGCACTCTCTCTCTCCAATACATCAGAATCACAACGGAAACCAGACCTGCGCACAATAGTCCAAGTGAGGTCTCATCAAGGCCTTGTAAAGAAGCAAAATGACATCCTTATCTTTACATGTGAACGTTCGTTTCAGCATTGCGATTATCTTTTGAGTTGTATTTGCAATTTCTGCCACATGGTCCCTAAACTTCAACTTCCTATCTATTAACACCCCAAGATCCTTAACCTCATCAGTTTCTTCTAGCCTAATCCCACCAATACAATACGACATTGGACAGAGGTAATCACGCCGAAGTAAATGATTTTACGTTTACTGACACCCATTTTCCCGTACATAAAATGAGTATAATTACAAGAGAAGTCAATGAGTGAATCCGATAGACTTTTTAGGGACAATAATGAGTCGTCTCGGGTTCGTATGAATTAAATCAATGGCAGTCAGGTCACACACTCCGAGAAGGTCTTACACAGGATACTGTTTTTACAGATCCCTGACTAAGACAGTAACAAGTAGGGAAGAAAAACTTGAAATAATCTCCGGCTGAATCTTTGCGACTTTCGAGTAATCTCCTCGACTTTTGCCGAAGAAAGAGGATCTTTTTTCTTCTCTTTCAAAATCTAAAGCTGCTTATATTCGTTGCTATTTTATCGCCAGCACGCAGTAGATGAAATCCACTTTTCTTGGGAGAAGATCGCCACCCCTCCTATAAGGGCGCGAAGATTTCTCGCGACAACTTCAATAGTTTTTCTAAAGTCTATGAAAGTTGAAAGAAATTTTATAATTTTTTTTTCTTTCCTGTTTCCTTCTTTCGTTGCTTTTTATTCCCCCCCCCCATAGCAACCCTGGAAAGCGTTGAACGAAAATAAATAAGAATCTCTCTCTCCTTCTTTCTTTCCTCTTTCTCTCTCCGACGTTAGTTTTACATGCAAGAATAGCTTTTCGGAAGGCGGGGGGGGGGGGATAGAGAAAAGAGCCCCAAAAGTCTCCACCATAAAAAAAGAGACGACCAGCCTTGCTCTTACAGGAAAGACGACTTTTGTGAAGCGCAGTCACTTAAATAAGTTATTTAGAAGTGTGCGAAGACCGATTATGTCAGAAAATGCGGATCCATTAAGCCAATTCCGACTAAGAAATAAAAATGAACTTCTTTAGTCTACAGAGTCGTCCATCAGCATCTACTCTGTAGCGTTAAATTAGTGAAATGCCAGAGAAATGTTACATTATTAAGTTTAGGTTAAAATTAAATTTTCGTACTGTTAAAAATGTTAGCCTTTGAATAACGTGCGGGCCCTCGTTTGTCCGCATCACAGCATTGAGTGCACACGGTAAATTTATCGTCGTACTGACAACTGTTTTGGAAAAGGAACTTCTATTCTTCACTCTCTCTGTGTCTTCAGGGACCTGGCATTCCACTTTATCCCGGTGACGTGATCATTCGGAACAGAACGAAGGTCTGAGCTGGTCCGTCCATTCAAGATAATGAATCTGGGAGGGCTAGGGATGAGCCAAGAGCAGCGCAATTAGGATTAGTAACCTCGTAAACGTCTGATAAAAAGTAATTCATTTGGTTTAGTACACAAACACGAACGTATTCGGTAATAATGAATAATTGTACTTGAGTGGTTTTCTTAAATCGACATCACTGTTCGATGGATTCAACATTCTCATTTCCCAATTTTTCCCATTTTCACGTGTTCGTTAAAAGAATGAAAATGAAAAGATTTAATCGGTTCTGATCCACCTGTCACGAAGAACTGCATTAAATTGTATGCACGCAGATAGAAGTTGATTTTTTGTAATGATAATCGAACCTAGGAAAGGTTATAATTCTGTCGTACGTTAGCGCTGAGGGTAGCTCAGATAACCCTGCTCTAAAGACCAAACACAGAACATTTTCAAGCCATTTCAGTCCTCCATTAAACGGGGCAGTGGCCTCACGCAAGGCGGTGAAGTTCAACTAAAGACATTCGTGTCCACATCCTGCTGGCTGGAAAACACGTATGCTATCCACTCTGCCCTGATTTAGTTTAGTTTATTTATTTTAAAGCAGAAGAGATTCTTCCGAAGTAGACAAACTGACCATGGAACACACACACACAGATATAATACGCACTGGCATTTGACAGTCAGGGTTTGCTACCAAATCAGTCTAAGGAAGAGGGAAGAAACGACCTCTTTCAATTCCTACCGTTTCTTAATGTAAATGGGCGTTATCCAAGGTGAAAAGTAAGACTTTTCTGCTGTGATTCATCGATTATTTGTTTGCATTGTGGATCAACGCACCTCTGGTATTTGTGAGGTGGAATTCTGTTTCGTTTTCGACTCGTTTGTTTCTCTTGTTAGTTTTCATAATTTCGGATGATTCTTACGATTTGACACCTTTAGCGTCCCTCCTCCCGTCCCCTCCCATTGCGAAATGTTTGCGATCCCGTATCGATAAAGGTGACCCACTTTCCACCCATTCACGCCGAACGCGTATTCGGTCCTTCCTTCCTGGTCAAAACGAGTCGGGTGAAAATTTCATTAAAATCGCACGCGGCTCGGCAATGGGATTAATTTATTCCCGTCACTGACTCAGTGCATTCGTCCGTTTTCGCAAGGAGTGGAGACTGGACAATTCCCAACAGACCCTTCGCTTCGGCACCGACTGTACGCCATCTTCTGCTCTGATCTCCTTTAATAGCGGTCCGGGTCCGTGACACAATGCAGATGACTGCGGGCTTCTGTTTGGTCTCGTTTCCCTCCAAACTCTTTCGCTTGTGTCCAACTTGTGTACACAAGCAAATGAAATGATATTAAATAGATAATGCTAAACAGAATGGCTTCAAATAACCTCATTCAGCGGTTCCCATGGAGACTGGATTTCTTTCGGGGATTCGTTTTTGAAGCTGCAGATCCCATACCACTCCTCCCCCGAAACGAAGAGAATTTGTATATGTCCTCGTTGGAAAGTAATTGATAAATCGCGGAGGAGGAGAAGAAGAAGAAAAGGCATGATAGTGAGAGATCGCTCTCCATTTTATCCTATTACGTAATCCCCTCCCCCTTCCCACTTTAAGTTATTTTATTCGCTTTTTCAGAGTTGACATTCAGCAAGTGAATACTCAGTGTGGTCAAGGTGTGTTAGAAATTGCATCCATCGACTCGCTGTATGACCAAAATAGATTTTAGGAGCATTTGGCAAGATACGCATTTTGCGAAAGAATGGTTTTGTCTGTCTGTAGCACAATACTAATTCCACTATAACTAGGTAGATTTTAATTCAAATTTGAAATGTGTGTCATCATAATAAACACGTGTTTAACTGTCTTCATTTTGATTTCAGTCGGATTATTTCATTGGCAAAATATTTCATGCACCGCTCTGGCTAGATGGAGTTTCATGAAATCTGGTAGTAGAAGAATTTCTTGGTTTTTCTTAGTTTCAGTTGCAATCGTACCATTTTATTCACAAACCGAGTCGTACAAAATTGTACAAATTAGCAATAAATAACATGCCTATAGTACGCATGCCTGGTAGTGCATGGCGTTATTATGCAGGTATGCTATTACAAAACCCTCTGATCATTTCCTAGCTTGTTAAGCTTGTGATGGATATCTGGCGGTGGAGTCTTCCCAGCACAACGCCACGTGTGGAAAAAAAAAAAAGGGGGGGGGGAAGGGGCTCAAAAATGGTTCCCAAGACTTAACGTTGAGTGCCGATGCAGTTCCAACCAGAATGTTCTTATTCTAAATTCTAGAAAGGTCTCAATTTCTCATTGTCAGAAGCGCCGTCTAGAGTCTGCAGCCCACACCCTTTTGACATACTTTTATGAAGGGGGAAAACTTTCTATTAATGAAAAATACATCTGAGATCGGTTAACCTACCTTGTTTGCATTAGCTCAACCAGCTTCATTTTGTCCAAGAACCTTGTGATAATAATAATAATAATAGAGATTAATTTAGGTATATTGCAATATAGTTGTTCACTTTGCTACAAAAACATACAACAAAAAAGGGATAAGTGTAAAGTATCATTCCATAAAGCTTCAGAGAGAGAGAAAGAAAGAGAGAGAAATATATCTAAGTTACCTGAGAAACCTTGAGAATACACTCAGCTCACTTGATCACTTTTGATAGTGTAAACAGCCCACAAACCTGCAGTTGCTACACAAAGTGTTTTTATTCGCAAGGTTTTTATTATAAAGAGCAATCATATAATTATGTATAGAATTCATATTATTTATTTATTGTATTTATAATAAAATTTATCTTTAGCGAATATATGATTATTTTTCAAGACAAAATGAGATTTTCATACACCTTTTATTATCTTACTTAGTTATGAATTATCTTGAGTGTTGATTTTTATTTGGATGAGCAGATTATTTTTTTTATTATTATTATTTTTTAGATTATTATTTTTTTTGTGACCCTTGGAGGGTAATGAATGGCAATGCTGTTAGCCAATGAAGTTCTAACTGAGGCTGTTACCCTCCTGCCATGATCAGAGCTTTAATAGCTCAATAGCACCTTATCCATACACTGTCGTCTACAGATAACGAGGAAGATGAAAAGCATTCTTGCTTCGCCCCTTTAAGCCAGTCCTTATAAGGATAAGGATTTGGACGAGTAATGTCTTTTGTACAGTAACAGGAAGTGACGTATCCATAAACGTAATAATAAGTGGTATTGGAAATGTTATAATAACTGCTTTTTCAAGTTCAATATGGCCCAGTATAGTAGTATATATTTAAATAAGCAGTTTCAAGAAATGCAAGCATATATTTCAACTTTACTAGTTTCTTCCCCCCCCCCCTTTTACTTTATCTAATTGGCGCTTGCCCTTAGTTTCGTTAACTTCTACAACTAATGCTAATTATGTTGTAAGATTAGTACATCAACGCATTTAATGATAAAATACACAATTACTTAACTGTCTGATATGTTCATTATTAAATGAGTTGCAAAACATTGTTTTCTAGATGCACCTTATTTTTAATGAGTCTTTGAAAAAAAGAAGAAAAAAGGATAATTAGAACATAATCAGAATTCTGACCTGATAGGCCAGCTGTTGCACTTCCAGGAAATAAAATTTGGTTAAATACATCGTCGATTTACTTCTCATCTTTATTTATTTATTATTTTGAACCGCGTATAAAACTGTCAAGATGTTAAAAGTTATTAACTTGCCTCTTCATTCTTTTCATTGAAAACCAAAATACTTTTTTTGCTATTTTCTGACATCTTGTGTAGTTATTTTGCAGTCAGTGCATAATTCATCTTCCGTTTTCGTTTCTCCCAGTGTAAGTCCCATAAAATGGATGACCGGATTCTTAAAAATATAAAAATTACTTTTAAAAAATTGTTAAGTACCCTTATGAATAGCTTCCTCAGAATTAAACTGCTGACGGTGTAAAAAATCAGCCATTTTATTATTATGTTGTGCTGTTTGTGCTAACAAGCAAACTGATTGTTCAGCTTTAAAAGAACCAGAATAAGTAAACCTGATAGGACATATTTTGACCTCACTTCACGATGGAAAACTTATATAATCATCGAGCATCTTCTTAATTAGCCTTTTTTTTATATAATTAGAGGATTTTTTATATTTTTCAAATGAAAAAAAATATTATTTCAAACTACAAATTCCAAATTATAGGACAAACCTGCGTAGTCATGTGATAGTCGTCATAAGTCATTCAAAGTGCTAATTACTGTAGTTTTATGTAATGCTCTGTACGTCCGCCAGATTGCAGCACTACTGGTACTGCTGAAACTAGTTTAAAATATGACATTTTCAGATATATTAGTTGCATGGGCAACTCGAAGAAGTCTGCGTCGAGTATTCTGTTGCAAGAATTATAGAATTATTTTGAAAATAAAATTAAGCTTAAAAACGCACATTATTTTCTAATTTTAGCGTTGCAAAATATTAAAAAAAAAACATACGGAAGTATCCATTTGTTTAACTCTTTCTGTGATTTCACATATCTGAAACCATTGCTTTCCCTCCCTCTCAATTTTTTCCGGCTTGGGACCGGCATATGGCTGGGACGTATTCATGACTGTAATCCATGTGTGTGTGTTCACGGGGATAGTTTGCCTGTTCTGAGGAACGAAAAACCCGAGTTTCGGGGTGAGATAAACCCTCTACCTCCACATAAGACCGGCTAACTCAGCTTTAGTCGAAAGAGACTAGATAAAGGTCCCTCACGTCACTGACGGGAATCGAACCCAGGTCTTTCCGACCAAACGGCTTCGCCTATATCGACTGAGGCCCGGAGGCTCTAAACGTTCCCCAGTGCAAGAAAGTAAATTCGGCCTCATTGCAGATAGAGGGAGGGTTGTCCTCTACCCTTTTAAGCAGGAACACGGGGACAAGACTGCCATGCCCTTCTTTCGGTCTGGGCTTATCATAACTTTGCTACACAATTAGGTAAGGAACATGCTGAACAAATTGATGAAAACGAATGTACCAGTGTTGAGATCTTCCTGAGATTGATTGCAACTATACAGAGACAGTTTTTTTGTGAATCCTACAATCGAAAGGTTGCAAGATTATCATGCATTTTTGATGGGTTAAAAAATAAGATGATCTGAGAATCCTGGACTAAAGACCAGAGACGTTCCTCAGGTCTCTAATAAGCAAGCTGGTGGTTTTACAGCAGAAAATAAAATTTATTTCCACCTAAGGACATCCACCCCATATCGGGATTTGAATTCAATTTCTCCTAACTCATCTCTCCGCGATAATTCCTTATAAATGTAATCCACAAGGCTTTTGCTAGTATTATCTTTATTAACAAATAATAATAAAAACAAACAAACTCGAAACCATTTCTTGAAACACTTGCAACTGTTACTTAAAAGATTTTCGGCTTTAATGGTTTTCTTCTAGAAATTCTTGACGTAGAATTTAAGGGGAAGCTCCATATTTTAATTCTATTCTCTGAAACTGAGTGATGGAAGTTTGTTAGTATGCTTTATTTAAAAATATGGATATTTCTTCCTTCATTATTAATATCTTTCGTGTGTGTAACACACTCGTAAAGCTGCATTTTACTCACACGAAAGAAAATTTATTAGCTTGCGTTTCTGTTCATGACGAGTAATTTAAGTTTCCACCTGAAAAAAAAAGGTCTTTTTTTGCTCTTTTTACTTCCATTGGCAGTGCTATTTTTGAATTGAACTCTAGTTCTTCAATCCATGCTTTTTTACTTATGCGTAGTGTCTCACGGGAATTGAAAAATGAGCTTCCTCATCTGGATCTGATTTATTTGTGAAGATCCTTCGCAGAAGTAATCATTATAATTTTGTGACACGAGAAGAATGACAGAAGCTGTGAATTTTAGTAATTAAATCAACTGAAAAAAAAAAGCTCCTAATTCTGTGAAAGCGAGCACACAATGATGGATCAATAATAAAAAGTATTAAAGAAGGTACAGCGTTAGTTATAATGAGTATTATTTGCGAATTAGATTATCTGGTTACATCTCGAAACTAGCAATTTTTGTTCTGAATATACTAATTGCCGATATATGTTGAAACCCGATATTTTTAAATACAAATTTCCATTTTTGCGTGATTGTGTGTACGTCGATATTAATAATTTGCAGCCAAAAAAAAAAAGAATAAGAAACGGTAGGCGGCGTGAATTTTCCTTTAAAAACAACAACAACATTTTGCAATTGCTGTCGTCTGCCAATGTAAACAGCGGAACTTAATTGGACAGAGTGATGAACTAAAGCAATATGAAGGGGTAGACATAAAGAATTTCTTAAAAAAGTAAGAGCTGAGCTAATATTTAAATATTTGTCGATAAATTCATTGATTTTAATTACCTTTTCTTTATTGATTTTGTATTATTTAATTGCCTTTACTTATGAAGCGATATCATTACGGAATTTGCCTTATTTCATTTCCTTTAATCACTATAAATGAAGTATTTATTAGCTAGCTAATAATATTAATGTCATTGCGGTAATATATAACAGAATGAAAGAAAATGTAAACTTTCAAGTTTGAATTTTTACATAACATTCTTAATGTTTGTAAACTCTTCGTTCATTAAAGCATTTCCATATTTATTAAGCGCTATCTCGTACGAAATTTCGTAACGCGTCAATCAATACTTTAATGAAGTCTATAATATGCAGAATGATACAAATATTCTTATTAAAATTCGCAATTATAATTTAAATATTTTCTCTCACAAACGATATTTCTATATAATAAAATAGTTTCGTTAGTTGTAACAAGGGCGGATATGACGTCATGTTTCCGTGGTAATATGTTCTGCTTTAAAATTCATTTATTAATTAGTATTCCGAACAGAACTTAGTATTAAAAATAAGATTTCAGCGTCCACACTTGCTTAACATTTCCAGAATTCTTTAAATAATTCATGCGTGATATCAGTAGCTGTAATTTGAAAATCCGTTTCACTCAATGTGAGATAAACTTTGAAAACTGTCTCATTATAGAGCTGAGAATTCAGAAACGGCCAAATAGCAGAACGTGATGAGTCATGTCTTGACAGCTTAATGGCTGCATTGCACGTTTGATAATAAATGAATGTTATTGACCGCTTTGGGATGGATCACGAATTTGAAGACAGCTACGAAGGGAGGAATTGAAAGAAGATGTACTGCTCTTTTGAGGAGTCACTAAATCATTCCTTATTCCACTGGCTATTTTTGATTCATTAATTTTTTTATATATTTTAGCCATTCTTATTAACATTTAAATATAAAATAGTATATTATTGAAATAAAATTGTGAATTAAACATGGCATGAAAATGAAATCGTAGAATAAATGTAAAAACAGGTACTATTACGTTACTTCATAGGTATATATATTATTCATTCACAACGTTTTTAAATATGTATATATGTATAAAAAGTGTATTAATAAACAAAAGCTTTATGAAAAAAATGGATGAACATGTAAATTTTACTTGAAACTTTTTTAAATGAATATAAAAATTTTAAAGCATATTACTATTTGTTGATTGTTATATAAGTAAAAGAATAAATATAAAATATAAACATACCTTGAAGATACTGGTATTGTGATATGTACTGTAAAGCTATAAAATAGAAATTTCAGTATAAATTACGTGAACTACCCAAATTTGATTAGATGAATTTTTCTCCTGTGGAAGGCCAGTAACAACTACCGTAATTATTATACTCATTCTCATTCCCACATTTACTGAATCTGATTTAATTATTTTATGAAACAAATATTGATTATATTATATGATAATATATTCAAATTTAATTTAATAAAATTTATTTCCGATACCTAATTATGATACCAATTGGACTGTGCATTTGCTACAACCGACTGATGCAGAGTCCAATTGGTGTCCTTTTGGTGGAGGTGCTCTTATTTATATTACAGTAGTCCATGAGTTCTCGATTTGTGATAGCTTAGAATATCTATACATACTCTACAAGTTTATAGAATTTTCGTAACAGAGTCAGTTGTTTCGACAAAGCTCTTTGGTCGGAAAGACCTACGTTCGAATCCTGTGTAGGACATTGAAGGGTCTTCAAATTTTGTTATTAGTTTTATTTTTAACTGCGGGCGAATTAGCGTCCTATGGAGGTGGTCGGATTCATCCTTTCAGAAACTCGAGGTTTTGATCCTGCAAAACAGACAAACCGGCCAGAGAACACACGCAATTAAGAGATGCGAAATAGTGGCTTCAGTTGCGAACTGAAGCCTTTTTTTCCACGATTTTATTGATTTTACCGACGTGTAGGTGTTTCACCAACAGGAATGAGAAAGATACTACAAATTTCTGAGTGGATAAAGAATTGTGTTCCCTTCTGGGTATGCAAACATGTAATAATTGCAATTAGGTGGCCTAAAAAATCCCGCAAATTCTAGTTATGTTGGGAGAAAAAATGGGATCTTCCTTGTGAAATTTCGTTTTGTTGTTGTATGAAATTCACATTCATACGCTAGAGGTCGCAAAATCTCTAACGTAATAGTGCACTGGACAAAAGAGTAAGGAAAAGAAAACTAGAGGCTGTAGTCCTTGGAGAAAAAAAAAAAAACAGTGCGAAGAAGGTTGTTCTAAAATAAGAAGGAACAAGAAAGGAAGTTGTTTCGGTAAGTTTGACGTTGAATTTGCTGTAAACAGAAGTAATAACGATGCGGCTTGATAAATACCACCCCATTACTGTCAATTACTTTTGTAAATCGCTTTTGTGAAGTGTCTCCAACAGTCAGAGAAAATCCACAGATTTTATTAACTTGTTTAGCAGGATGAAAAAGCCGAGTTTCTTGGAGGAAAACCTTTTGCCTCCTAATAACAGTGGTCATCTCGCCTTCAATTGAAAAGCCTTCTTTTTCGTTGAAGGATTATTCGCATTGTGCATGGGGGGAGAGCTAACTTGGTCTTTTCATCCAAAGACATCGTAGTCACTGAGTGAGTATGGAGGATAATATTTTTATGCACAGTATTGTATCAACAGAGCCATCTAGAAATTTCAGAAGAACCTTCTCCTTTATTCTTTTCGTTCTCAGCTAAACATCAACACACGGCTTCTTGTCAAGCTACAAACACCTGCCCCATACCATAGATAAAGTTAGCGTTAACACCAAACAATCCCGGAAGGTTCAAAATTATTTGCTCTTTGGTAAGTTATATTTCGATCAGTCCAGTAGAAGAGCAATTAGAAGTAAAACACGAGAGTTACAACAGAAGTGTTCATTCATAAATATCTGGACTTGCAGAAGATGCTATCATTAAAGAAATCTAATGTCACAAAGAAAATCATTTGAAATTTGAATTTTTTATGGGAAGGATAAAACCAACAGTATAGTTAAAAGGGATTATCAAGATGGTGCGGAAGGCAAGCGCGATTACCGGCAGTCATGGCAAGTGGATATATAAAATATTGATTCTGGAATATTAACCTGCATTTAACTGATTCATTACATGATTTATTGGGTAGTATGCATCCTTTTAATGGGACTTCCAAAAAAGTTCTCTTTTTAACGTATGTTTATCACGAGACTCCATAAATTTATCATTTTATAATTTTTATTTTTCTATCAAGACACAGGACCAGTGTCTGCACACATAAAAGCGTGCGATAAAACCACACGACTGAGTGAAATCGTCAGCTAAGTACTTTTATTGCCGGGTGATTTACGGCTCCCTATAAAGGTGGGGGTTGGCGCTGTAGCACGTGTCCCTATCTTGAAACGGAAGGTAAATAAGACGGCTATAAATGGAAGTGATCGAGGCACAACAAGATAAAGACCATTCATTATTGCCGTTTTTCTCTGTAAATCGCTTTTGTGGATTTTATGGTTGCTCCTGCAGGACACAGGACATTCTTTCGGGTTTTATCTTAGCGAGCCCTAACGAGTGGCTTCAGAAACACATAAAACTCTATCTACCTCACGGCCCCCTCAGTTATCTTTCTTCTGGCTTCTCCAAGCGAAATGAAAGAAAAACAAACTTTCATTTTTACAGTTCTTCCCTAACTTCAAGGCAGAGTAATCGGAGAGTTTCGACACGTGGATCCTGCGATGGGTCTCACTCAAACGTAAGGAGGGATGTTGTTACTGCAGTTGGCAGTTTTATCAAACAACATCTTTGTTCAATGCAGTGTTTAAGTCAACATTCCTCTTAGTTATTCGTGATTTTAAAATCGAGAATTTTTATATTCTCCTTAAGTTAAAAACTTTCGGAAAAATGTAGATCCGAAAGACAGCAGTTGAATTTGATAAACGTGCAAGTTTTTAATGAAACGTTAATTAAAGAGTTTACTGCCAATTTTGAGTTACGGTTAAGGATGCTAAGAGACGTTTTAATGTCGGTTTGTACCTGTTTGGTGTTGTCAGGCTATTCGTTAGACCTGAAGGGCAGACAGAGTATATTTTTCTCTTTCGTAGTAGGACATCCTTAAATCTCTTTTTTGGGGGGTGCTGTGGTTCGCAAAATTTCTTGTTCAGATGGGAGAACATATCGGGAACATACAGAAATGCAGTATGGTTTTTCCGTAAAGCTTGTCTACAGCATGAACTTGTTAACTGTGCTATCTCGAACACCTGGTTCTGATTATGCTATAGATAGCATCGTAGAAACACAGACATCTTATGAATAATAATAATACGTATCGTATTATTATTAATGTAAAAATTGGAAGTCTGAAGCGGGCTTTAAAAATGTACACGTCTGGTGTCGAACAGGGAGGTTCCGTCTAACCTTTAGCCCACCCACGGTACTTAAATGGATTTGCAGATCCTATCGCAGGTGGGATTCACATTAATTCCGGATTATATACTTTACATCTATTCTTCTTATGGTATTATATTTTCCATCTCTCTCTCTCTCTCTCTCTCTTCCTCTTTTTTAGATTATTCGCTCTCGCTTCCATTAAAAAAAAAAATGTGACATGAACTGTGACAAGATAAAAGAAAGAATTGTCCCACCTTGTGTCACAGCAACCCTGGCTGGCTATGTGCTGGTGTCTGTCTATAGTAGCGTATCGTAGTGTGAACAAAACCATGAACGCCATCATACCTCACCCGATTATGGGATTAAGCAGCTCCTACTGCCACTGTGGGGGTGACAAGCGGTGCCACTACCTTGACGGATGATCTGAGACTTCAGTTCAATAAGGTTCGATGATATTTCCCCCGTCCACCACCGCCAAAGATTAGCATATCGCAATTGGACAGAGTTTCCACCGAATACATATCCTTGTGTGTGTGTGTGTGTGAATGTGTACATTTTGAGTGTGCCGCCGACGCTCGTGGGTCGGCGCCACGTCATTTACGCACAGTCGCCCACGTTCGCGATTTCCACAGGGACCATATGCCGGACTCACGGTTTTGCTAGCTGCTTGTTTAATTTTGCAGACTGCCACTTCAATTTGCAGGTGGGGAGGCGATTTCCTGTTCCGTAATATTCAGCTGCCCTCGGGTGGAAACACGGCGATGCCAAAAATATCAACAATTTATATCGGAACACAGAGAAAGTGCATCTCGGGGGTGAGAAAGATATGAAATGCACCTCTAAGTTATGTCCAGGAAGAATTTGCATCGCAAAACACAGAGTGACATCCCAGAGCATTGGTTTCGCGGCAGGAATAAAAAACTGTGGCTCGAAGGTTTTATGGAACTCACAAACCACCAGCGAAACAAAAAACGAACTTGATTTTAGTTGCAGCGGTGGGAAATTTTCTGCTGCTGTAAAAAACATTCCAAGCGTCATCCTAACCAGTATTAATGTGTCCTTAAAAGCACAGTGAGCCCTTGCAGTTATTCTGTTTCTTTAGCGCTGCCAGAATTTCTTTATCACTGCGTTTAAACTCATTTAAGTCAGCAACGTTAAACGAGGCTCTCTTTCTCCACTCTGAAGGGGAAGGAGGAAAGTTAAATTCAACTATCGAGAAACTAACGAAGCTTAGTGGAAGGCAGTTTCAAAAGAAAAAGGACCCGGATGAGTGCTGGACACTTTTCGGCGCAGTTTTTAATGGCGAGAGAAAACTAAAACTTGGTGCTTTCTTTAAATATAGAGAGAAAGTCGTAAATTTGTATATAAAATTGGCACACATTGAAATGAACTTTTCAAACTCCAGGCTCACACCAGAAAATAAACTCGAAAGAGTATACGTTTCATTTTTTTTTAATTGCATTAATGCTAATTTAAATAAAGCTATATTATTTAAATAAGCTTTATCAAAATCTTTATTCGTATATTTTTATATTCCTTCAACTGCGCTATTTATTTTAAAATTAAGTTTATTCTTAAAGATTTGACTCTATTTTATATTAATTTTTCAAAATGATGCAGACTGAATTCTTTTAATGGTTTATTTTATTTATTTTGAGCCGAGCAGAAAGAAATGCGCACAATAATACGTTAAACTTTAAAAAAAAAAAAAAAAAATTAATGAGAGTGACTTTTAATGACGATATAGTTCCAATATATTTTTTCTGCGAATTTATTAATAATAAAAAAATACTCTTCAGTAAATTTCGCTGATTAATACCATCAGGGGGCGCAAGAATGACAAACACAGAATAAGACCTTTCCTTTCTTGCTTTAATATTTAAGTCGGTGATAAAAGAATGTCATTTATCGAGTATCACCAAGCATTGTTCTCAATGAGTTATCTGACAGTTGTAAGAAATAACCTTTATAGACATATTTAGAATATACTAAAACGTTATTAAGTTTCGTGCAGCATGTTTATTATATTTATGAAGATTTTATTAATTTTGAAATGTTTGTTTTACTATTTTAATATTACTATGGTATGTCTAACGTATAGTTAAGGCGTATAGTATGTTAAAACGTTTAAAACGTATAGCGTTTTAACCATGGACCTCAAGAAAGCGATCTAGAAATAACAAAATGGCTGCCATATTAATGAAAGATATTTGTATCTATAATGATTCATCTTAATATATTTATCTTAAAGTGTAAATTATAATGAAAAAAAAATTTTAATATACGTTTATCTTAAACTGTAAATTATAATGAGGACAGCACTTAAAAACAGATTTCTTTACAGAAAAAATTTATTGGATATTTAAATCTGTTTATTTGTTCATTTTTAGTGCAGTTGTTTTTAATGAAAAACGAAAATGGGAAACTCTGCTCAGAAATAAATTAAAAATTCAACTACAATTTTTAAGTGGAAACGCTGTTTTTTCATCCTTGTTATCGCATTAGTAAATCAACGGAGTGGCCAAATCTGCAATATCTTCCCGAGTTTGAATTGGTTTGGTATCATTTCGTCATTTTGTTTTCGGGCCCTGAAGGAAGTCACTCGTCAAATTACCGAGTGATTCCATTGGAAGACAATGGAGTCCCTAATCCCCTCGAGACCCATGCCGTGGCATGAGGCTCGAAGGTTAACGAAGCCATTTTCCTTCTTAGCTTTTCTCCGATCCGTACGTAGCAAAATTATAAATGAATGTGGCACGCTCTGGAATCCAAGGGATCCCAGCAGGGTTTAGCGATCAGATAAAAACCTCCGCGTGCGTGCACATTCGCTCGATGACGTAACAATGACGCGCCTTTACAGGGAGGAGAAAATCCGCCACGTCATGCAAAGGCATTACCGTGTTGCGGGACCGTATGTGCGCGCTCCATCGAGGCGAGAATGATAGATGGCCACCTGCTTCTGGGGCTACGAGCTGTGCGTAATTTCTGGAGTGTCTTTCTCTCGTTCGGAGGGTGCCGGCACGGGGACAATGTTGTGGTAGGGAGCGCGTACAGTGACTAAGGGGGTCACGGAGGGTCATGAGGGTAATATGCGCACGCTTCCGAGGTGTTCATGCATACTCCAAACGAAGACGAAATGGCACGCGCTAGGAATGTTATGACTCATAAGTGTCTTAATAGAAGGATCTAATAAGCAGTATCACGTGGCACGTAGGGATATCGACACTGATTTTTTTTTTTTTTTTGGCTTGCTCGTGTTGCGAATAACTTCAGTATAGATATTCCAGCTTGGTAGTATAACCGGTTCATTTGCAGCGGAACGTATACTGTTTTGTATACATTTCTGCATATCTGTGAGGGAAAAAAAGAAACATTTGGTATTAAAAATTAAGGCGTTCTGTTCTTTCTAACGTTCTGATTGCTCTCTGTTACTGTTAGTTGCATAACTGAAGCGTGCAAAATGATTCACTCAGTAATTTTAGCTTGGTTTGCTTTTTTTAAAGTTTTTTTTTTACACAAATTTTCTAAATGATGATATTATTACTTGTCACGAAGTCATTAAATTCCCTCCCCTCATTTAATCAATTCATATACCACCCAAAGGAATAAAATTACATATTATTCAAGATTTTATTTGTATCGCGACCGAAATCATCAAGACATTGTCTCTATACAGAATAATGAAATAGTTTTCTATGTATGAATATGAAGTAACGCTGTGCTTCCATGGCAACAGTGCTTGTGTGTATGCTGGGGGTGGGGGTGGAACTACGGCTATTAGTCAAGAGCGTGAGTCTGTTAATTACGAATATTTTGCAGGCAGTTTTTCTGAAGCAAAAATCTTTTCTGCATGAGACGGTCTAACTCACCTTCAGCTAAAAATTCCATACAAAGGAACGTCCCTCGCTCTATGGCATTTCCATGTTTTGAAGGAAAGAAAAAAGAATGAAATCCAACTGCTTTAAAGCAGTTGCATATTTGGCAGTAAGAATAAAATAATTGTCTTCTTAGTTAATAACATGGGTTCAGTATATTGGGATGAATATAATCAGATAATGATTCAAATTTAATAAGAGTAAGTGGCACCATCTTTCCCCCCTTCATTTTAATACTGAATAATATTTTATATTAATCTGCTGCAAATCTCCTGGGTACGCTTCTCATTTATTGTTTAGAGCCCTGACCATGAGGCGTTAGATAATTTTCACCATGCGCGTGAGTCCTCACTGAAAAAGATATTCTGTTTAATTTCCAGACCAAGAATTCTAGCTTTTCTAATTCTTGGCTACGAATGTGTTATAGGCGAGAAAGATTCACATGAAAAGGTGCTGGGGATGGTTAAAAGGGCAGATGAAAAGGAAAATATTAGCGAGTACCTGCAGGCGGCCTGTTTCATAGAACAGCGTAGTAGTAAGTTGTGTCTGAAGGGGAAACTACGTTGAGTGCTCGAGGTCTACTTGATGATAGGGTCCACGGCAGTTGTTCAACGTAAACCCCTTTTGATAACAGAGTGAGTGGGGACTCGTTAACCAGTCTAATTGCTGTCTGTTGAACAGAGTCTTCAAGTTTAAAGAAAGTTTTGGGAATGCGTCAAACAATGGAGATTCCCCCCCCCACCAGGAGCGATTTTAAGTTGATAAGCATCTGATCGGAAGAAGAGTTTGGATTTTTGGAAACCATGACACTATAGCTGCGATATATATATGAATGCCGGGTAGCGTCTGAAGTTGTTATCCTAAAAAGGACTTGAGAACTTTTCAAGTGAAGATAAGCAGTCTGGTCTCATTCGGAAGTTTTTCACCCAACAAAACAGGCCAACCAGCCAGAAGAATACACGCCATTAACAGACAGGTTAATAACACCACTGGCCTCATACCCTTAGTCACTCTAGGAGTAAAACCCAAGACAAAAATTTCCTTGCCCCTGTTTAGCTTTAAAAGTAAGAAGACGTGGATTGGATTGTGTTTTGTAAAAATGGGAGTAGAACTAAAGTTTTGTAAAGCTTGAATTCGGAATATTTATCGAGTTTTCGATATTGTTCTGATTTTAATTTTCTATCATTTGCGTTGACGCCTATAAATGAAAGTCGTGAATTTCTATAAAAGCTGTTCACTACTGCATCTCTGTAATCCTGTCTTGCAGAGACGAGAAGCATTTATTTAGAAGGACATTTTCAACTGAAGATTTTCAGAACAACAGACAAACAGGCCAGTTAGTTCTTAATGCAGCCGCCTCCGGGCCTTAAATTCTAATCAACTAAATATATTACATTCAGCATTGTCTTTGATGGCCGAATGGGTAAAAGATCTATTTTGCGACTGTCGGTTTGAATCCTACCGTAGTATTGGTATTTGTAAATTCCTTTTGAATAACAGATGATGTTTATTACCTGGTGTGACACACCGCTGTTCTCTGCAAAGGCTCGAAGCAGGATATTTTTTGGTCTCCATCTTACAACTTCCGTTCTGTGTTCCATGTAGATAAAACTGAATTATAATAACTAATCATGGCCCTTTTCAAATGACCATTGTGAATAAAATTACGTTTAAAATAGCAAATGCAATATCTTTATTTGCGTCTTTGCAGCCCCCATCTGTAAGTGATGGCCGAAGATTGGCTGTCTATCCATCTTTAAAAGGTTACTTTAGACCAGTGTTTCTTAACGTGGGACGTACGCCCCATGGGGGGGGGGCGTACGTTTTATTTTGGGGGCAATTAGAAAATGATGTTGCATTCGTCACCTCATCACTGATATACTCAAAACACTCACCATTGTCGGCGAGGGGGGGGACATCAAAATCTTTGAGGCGTTGAGGTTTGGCATGATCCAAAAAAACGTTGGGAAATATTGCTTTAGACTAATTGGGAGCTCTACCTACTCACTTTAGAAATAAAAGACGTCATGGGATTCGTCTGAGTGTTGTTTTCAGGGTTAGAATTTGAAATAGAGTGATTGGGAGTAACTGAAATTTTACTTAAATATCTGTTTAATTTTAATGACATTCATGAAGGATGTCACTTTTCTCATAATAATAAGAGGAATGTTATACTCCTCATAACTCCCATACTGATAACGAAGTTACGATGACTGCTGTACTTATTACAACAGCAATTGTGTTCAATTATGGTCGATGTAGTCTAAGACCGTGAAGCCAGTGTGTGTCTGTAAATTGCGTGTGTTATATACCAAAGAAAACCAGAGTACGTATACACTGAACTATGCTGATATCGATGAATACTCTTGAGATTTTTTCTTCGATGGTGAAAAAAAAAAAAAAATAGAAAAAATTAGAAAACAGCAACTGAGGTGGTTTGGCCACACTGTACGCATGGACGCAGACAGACTTCCTAACGTAATAATCAATACTTTTCCAACTGAAAAAAGAAGACTTGGAAGACCAAGAATTACCTGCTGAAATTAATAAAGAACATTTCGGGATGCAGAACTTATAAAAGAACTTTTTCGAACAGCAAGGAATAGAGAAGACTGGAAGATCCTGCTCAAGGGAAGACTCAAGCCGTCTTCGACGGAAGAGAAGAAGAAGGTGATGTCAGCTTTGTCCACAGAAAAAATGCTGTCCTCCTCTTCTATTTCTGGACTTTTTTTCATTGACGTATCTCGTAGCTGAAGCTCCAAATTGATTGGTTGATTAAACAAAATAAAATAGGAAACTTATTTGTGACGTAACTCATAGCGATCACGCGTACCGTGATAACTGCATTCATCAACTGTCCGATTCTATTTTACAAAGCGATACTTGGGAAATCAAACCTCGAGCTGATCGCCCAAGGAGGACACTTCGCTTGCATCGTTGGCCACTTTTAATAGCCGAATGTTACGATTTAACTTTTTACGAAACGTAATTCTCAATGAATGTGATTTCCTATTAGACGAAGATATTTCTACTTGGAAACAAAATATTCTGTCACGCCAATCGTATTTCTCTCACACAGTTGCTTTCTCTTGAAGTTAAAATGTAACATTAGCCGAGGAAATCCCATCGGCAGTTAAACTCGGTGCACGCGAACCGCTCGCGATCCAAGTGTGTTCATCAGGCCAAAAAATTCCTTCTTCACGCATTCGTCAAATGCTATTTAAGCTGGGTGCTTAGCGAAGGTCTCTTCTTTCAGTCGTTTATTAAGAAAGCCTTTCTTGCATCAGACAGCGTTGCGTTACACCGTGAATTACCGGAAAATATGAGCACTGCGAAGACTTCGGCGTGAGTTTCTCCGGAGGTATGTAATTGTATCGGGCTATAAATATGTATGTATGTAAATTGCCGAGGGAGATATATATCACCAGGTTAATGGATTACGGCGTGCTGTCCGGTTTGTGGTGAGTCAGATGACCGTCCCGCGCGCGCGATGAAGTCACCCTCTCTCTCTCTCCTTCCCAAAACGAAGCGATCCGGAACGTCGAAATTGACCTTCCGCTTAAATCTTGCCGCGACACGGCTGGGAAACCGCGAAATAGCGATGTATATAAACCTATCACTTTCGCCGCTCTCCGAACGCGAGCTGGTCTCGAGACATTAATCCACGCGCGAATGACGTAGGTGTGGAGGCACGTCGGAGCGGGGACCAAGGCCACGTCATGCAAAGGCATTACGGTGCAGATCCGTGCGGCGGGCCTTCAATAATTGAAGCAACCTGCTGCCTGTTTCGGTAGGGGATCCTCTACAGGCGCGTGACACCAGCAGCGATGCCGGTGTCGATCACAACTATTTACACAGGGGAAAAAAGGGCAAAGTAAATGTTTGTGACTCACGGAATCTTTAATTGGTTACACGGAGAACTGAACGGCGTCGATAGCAGCTCGGTCCGCTAACTGATTCGCTTCTTATCACTGCTAAATAAATCAAAGCACCCTCCTTTGTCGGCAAAGGAAATTAATCTTGAGACGAAGAAAAATGCTTTGAAACCCTTTTCGATTTGACGCTGCTTTAACCGTAAAAATGTCGCGTAATGTTCAGCGCTCATACGAGGGGGACATTTCATGTTGAAAATTTGAAACTCGTAAAACAAGTCGCATAATTAAGATCTCCGTTTATATACGACATAATGTTGAAATCAAAACCACAGCCATGTACATACCCAGAAAAAACGTTTACAACTAACTCTTATTCAGATCATTTTAGTAACATACACACGTTTCTATTTGGAAAATATGACTTCTATCATGAAATTATCTCTCAGTATCTCCACGCCCACTGATGAGACCACTAAAGGGCGAAACTGGAGTTGTGCTGAACACCGAGATAATTTGATGGAAGCAGACGTTTCACATGAAAAACGTTTTTTACACTTGGAGAAAGGATAAAAACGCGAATATAATTTCTCATTTTTAATAAGACAGATGTGATCACCGTTATGTCCGTCTGAGACATCCCGCGTCCTATGTTTTCACCTCACATAGCGCACGCACCAAACTTCAAGACTATTAGTATGAATGCTTAATTGGTTTGCCTCAAGCCATTAAACTATTACATCCTGTTGTGTAGGAATTCAAAGTTCGAGCCTTTGGAGTAAATATCAATACTTGCTACACCATTATTATCCTAATGTCATGACTTGATGTAAGGAAGAAACAGGCTGCGTGTAAGACAGCATCTCGAGTGAGTTCATGAGAGGTGCATTTTAGCCTCTCTACATTCATGACGCTGTCCGGAATAGGGCAGCTTCGATACCGGATGATTTTTGCTCCCGGACAGTACTGCAAGGGACAGGCGGAGAAGATGGCGACATAGTGTTTGTAGCAAAACTGGCTACTAGTGGAAGACTGCTAAAGAAGAGAAATTTGAGCTCTGAGAAGTATCAAAGATAATGCGGAAATCGAATGTGATCTTTCGGGTAAGAAATAAGACAGGAGGTGTTTGGGTAGCTTTTCATTTCGCAAAGTTGTCTTTGTCGCTTCTCGTAACCTTTCCATGGCATATGTCTTCTGTGAATCCAAATTGGCGGAATATGTATTGATGGTCAGTGACGTGATCAACAGGTCGGCCTTCGGGTAGTGAGGGATTGGCTATTAATGACTTCCTCCATTACCTTGGACAAAGGCGATGTATCGATCGTCTTATGTCAGAGTTTTAATTCTACCATCGTTTAATGGGCTGAATGTTGACGCTTTCTTCCGTGTATTGGGACAGTTGCCCGTCTTTGAGTATAAGAGACCGTACAGGAGGGACATCAGTTCTGCAGAGAGGTGGAAGCATGAGATGTTAGCATTTACAAGGAACTAGAAGAATCGCTGCTGTTTGCATAAGAAGCAAGTTTTCAGCATCCGTATGACCGTTCACAGTCACATTTGGCTTTGTTTTTAGTTATTCTGCATTCTTACATGCTTCGATGCAAACTGAGAATGAAACCGGAATTTTTGTCTTAAACCATTTATGATACGCTGACTTTTGTCTCCTATATTGCCTTGACACAATTTTTTGCAGACCAAGACTTAGATGGTGTCAAGCTTAGTTTGAAACCATCAAAGCTGAAAAGCAAGGCTTCGTTTCAGTAACTTCTTTCTTGTTTAGATCGAGAAAATGGAAACAGTAGTCTGACCACGGAAAGAAGGAAAAGAAGTCCCGGTGATCTTTCCATTGGCTCTGTTGCAATGTCAGAGGATTCAGGATAGCGGAGGATAGGATGTTCTGTATGAGCAATAAAAAAGGAAAAACTCACAAGATTGTGACCTTGTGAGTCTATCAAGAACCTAGAATATTTAATAATTCTCTCCATTTTCCCCTAACCTCCTGATCTTTTCTTAACCACTCGCCTTCCGAGTATACTGTTGCTGCGAATAACTTCACACCCCTTTCAACTTGATGAGTGGAATTGGAAATAGGAGACGGTTGGAGTTTTCAGATCGTGGTTGGGCTGCAGATAATTAAGCTCCACTGATAAAAAAAAAAAAGTTGAGGTTCTGGGTGACATTTACAATCAGGAAAGCAATAGAGATAGGAGTTGAAATTCACCGATTGAAGCAAGGAAACCTTAAGCCAGAAAATGTCCAAAACAGTGAATTCTAGAATTGCTATTCTTTGGCAGGAAATATTAGACCAGTGTACCGGTGTCACCCCTTTAGATGAGTGCGCTTCGCAACCATATGCCTGGGGAAGGAGTGTCCTGGGTTTGATTCCCGTCGGTGACGTGATGAGCTCAAGGATCTTTCTCAGCCATAGCCAAGTTAGCCGGTCTTGGGCGTGGATAGCAGGTTTCCCCCCTTCCCCCGTTTATATGGAGTTTTTCATCCCGCAAGGAGATGAAAAATAGTCCCGAGCCCGGATCAAAATAGGGAGGGGATTAAGGTGGTGCCGTACCTCCCCGTAAAAGGGGCTCACGGCCGTCGAATCACCATACGAAATGAATGAATGAACCCCTTTTGATGGAAGTAATATTACAGAGTGTAGTTTTAATAGCTAGGATAAAGGCTGTTAATATTTGAGATATATCAACATATATCAAAAATAGGCAGTGTGGTCTTGATCTCTGTAATTAACAATAATCGTAATTGATTTTTATGTTTAAGCCACGAATATCAGCAAAGGGTAAGTGATAGGATTGTTTGTGTTTATAATTTTGGTATTATTTTTGAGGGGTGTTTATATGCAATGACAGACGATTGCTTTTTGTTGCCAATACAGAGAACATCTTCTGTCTTCCTGCTAATTAAAATAGTGTCCACAGCGTCCTCTGCATACCACACTGCTCGGACTTGCTCCACGCACCTCCCGGCAGAGTATTTGGCTGATGGGGAAGCCTTCTCATCGTTATCAGTTTCAACATTGTCTTCAACATTCAGCTATCGTCTCCTTAGTGGAGTTTTGCGTACATAAACTACCTATCCCTAAAGAGAAAGTATTGCACAAACTTCTTACGTTTTTATAATTTTTTGCGACCTTACGTTTTATATGTAGGATCTAAAAAAACTTTTAATAAAAATCTGCGTACTAAAAATAACACTCTTGGTTTGTCATTTTAGTTTGTCCTAAAGTTTTCGACTCAGCTGAATAAATGCTGTCTCTGCTTTCTAACCGAGAGGCTGTTGGTTCAAATCCCATTGTAGGAATGGATTCCTGTGAATAATTTAGATGGGAAATGAACTTTGTCGCCCAGTGTGATCCTGCTTACTGGACATTTGACGTGGTTTGAAAAAGTTTTGTATCCATTCTCTAGAGTAGGATTCTTCCAAAATTATTTAATCCTTACCAACATCTGCGGCACCAAGTATAAAGATAATTTGCGATGTTTAGTGTAAGACTGTCATTAAAACATAATGTAGGAACTTACACAATTTATTATGAAGACGAGAAGGCCAATGGTGCCGGTTATGGAAATGATTTGATTCGATAGTGCTAGAAAGCCAAAAGAGAGACAGGTATAAGTTCGATCCTAGTTGTCGACTCGAGAAACTTTTTCTAGGCTTTTTTTTTAAGTTAAATGTTTATCATGAAAGTAGAGTTTTTCTCCCGCAAACCAATTTGCAACCCTTTAACTAAAATAATATTAAAAAAAAAATGGTCGGATAACTCATAGTAATTCAGCTGATCATATATAGATTGTTGCATAGGCCTCTGTGGAGACAGGACATTTTGAGAACTATTTTTTTTTCGGTTTAAAACTGCAAGCCCCCACATCCGCCACTCAAAAAAACTAGATGTCTGCAAGATCGATGGTAATTGTGGTGTACACTACATAGGACACACCGGAAGATCTGATGAGATACGTCGGTCGGAAGAACACTCCAAAGACGTTAAAAATGAAAGAAAGCACAAATCAAGACTGGCAGCACATACAACAGATACCAAACATCCAATAGAATGGCAACAAACTGAAATGCCCCACGTTGATTACCTTTTGCTCAAGAGCATAATATTAAAAAAATCAGCTGAAATGAAGCATCCTCTACAGCAGTGGTTCCCAACCGTTTTCAACTTGTGTACCCCTTTTAAACCCATTTATAAATTGCATCCCTTGTATTTAAAATAGCTGTTTTCAAATGCTGACACTTTGGTTCAGTGCCTATCTTAATGTAACGCACATACTTATACTCAATCAATAACTGAACTAATGACGCGTCAATAACGTCTAAAGACAATAACGCGCTTCCCCGATGATACGCGTACTACCGGTTGGGAACCGATGCTCTGCAGTGTAACAAAAAAAAAAAAAAAAATTATATATATATATATATATATATGACAGAATGATCATTGACTCGGTTAACATACATAGTTTTATGAAAAAAATTGAATGACTAGAACCGAGATTTAAGTAAAAAGGTTTTAATATAAACACACTACTAGTTTCGGCCTGTAACAGCCTTCTTCAGGTGACATTATAAAAGAAAAAACACTAAACATTGAGGGTTAAAAGACTATGAACAACATAGACAGTCTTTATACATAATCAGCATGAAAACGTTGTAGTTGTATTTGAAGCTGTTCTTTCGTTTGTTGCATTGTTGGGAGAGTGCGTGCTTGGTGCATCACGTGAACGCCAGTACATGATTACAGCTGAATGACTATCTGGGAGGTTGTAGCTTAAGTTGTTATTTAGATGAACAGGATTGAAGATGATTTCTCTAGATTCCACAATTTTTCTCTCTATTTCGTCACTGCAACGGAAGATGTTTGTAGATTTTTCCCAGCAGACTTTGTGACTTTGGTTATCATCATTAGGATTAGCCGAGAAGAGGATATGACTTGATAATGCACTCGCTCGCTGTCTTGTAAGTAATGTCTCTCATGTGTTCTTCCATACGCATTTCGACAGATTTGTCTGTCTGTCCGAAATAAGGAATATCGCAGTCACATACTATTTTATATACAAGGGTATTTGACTTGATGATGACAAGGGTTTTTGGGTGGCTAATTAAGGAACGGATCTTTGGAAGTGGAGTGAACAAGGTTCTGATATTGTATTTTCTTAGAACTTTTTCTAATTTATGTGAAACAGTGCTTATCTAAGGAATAAATATATTCTCGGCTAATCCTAATGATGATAACCAAAGTCACAAAGTCTGCTGGGAAAAATCTACAAACATCTTCCGTTGCAGTGACGAAATAGAAAAATTGTGGAATCGAGAGAAATCATCTTCAATCCTGTTCATCTAAATAACAACTTAAGCTACAACCTTCCATATAGTCATTCAGCTGTAATCATGTACTGGCGTTCACGTGATGCAGCAAGCACGCACTCTCCCAACAATGCAACAAATGAAAGAACAACTTCAAATACAACTACAACGTTTTCATGCTAATTATGTTTAGAGGCTGTCTATGTTGTTCATAGTCCTTTAACCTTCAATGTTTAGTGTTTTTTCTTTTATAATGTCACCTGAAGAAGGCTGTTACAGGCCGAAACTAGTAGTGTGTTTATATTAAAACCTTTTTACTTAAATCTCGGTTCTAGTCATTCAATTTTTTCATAAAACTGTATATATATATATACAGGGTGTTCGGGATAAATTTGACATATTTATAATTAATTATATTTTTCCGTAAGTTACATGTATTAACACACACTTCTCTTCATTTAAAAGTTTGGACCCTTCTTCATTCATATACAAGATATCAGAAAGGATGGATAGCTGGAACCCACCTGAATCATGGAAGAGAATAACTTGTATCATGATGATTCGTGCCCGCCATCAAAATAAGGATATTACGACTGCTGCCCAATGCTCCCTGAATACAGTAAAAACAATCAGGCATGAACTAGAGACTTGCAATGGTGACTACGAGGATGTAGCAAGAAGAAAGGTCCCTAGCAGACGATCTGATTGCGTTCGTACAGCAGAATTCCTCGCAAATCTGCAGGAACAGGTGTTGAAGAACCCTGGCATTGGAATTCGGGCTTTGTTCGTGGAGTTGCTAACTGTAGTCAAGCCCTGGATAACAAGGGTAGCCAATGGTAGGCCGTATGTATGGCAGCAGGATTCGGCCCCTTGCCACACCTCTGGGAAAAGTCAAAAATGGTTGTCTGAAAATTTCTACGACTTCACCAGTCCAAATGTTTGGCCTCCAAACTCCCCAGACCTTAACCCCATGATTATTTTGTATGGGGCGCAGTTGAAAAAGACACCAATCGCACTTCCAGTAATACAAAAGCCCAGTTAATGGATAAAATTAAAACAGTTTTTGCGGCCCTTCCCAGGGAGACTGTAGCATCAGCTTGTTCGAGGTTCCGAAGCAGAATTGAAGCTGTGATCGATGCTAATGGTGGTTATTTTGAGTAAATCTTGTTGATAGTATTGTAATTAACTCTGCCTGTAATGTTTTTTTGTCAATTCATTAAATTTAATAGATACAAAGAAGATTTTCTTTTTCCTTACGAAACTGTCAAATTTATCCCGAACACCCTGTATATATCTTTTTTTTTTTCCTGTTTCCCTGCCGTATCTCTTCTCCTTAACGCCTTCATTCACTGATATCCTGGAGCTCACTATCAGTGATGACTGTAAATGGAAGCTGGTTGCCTGCCGACTTCAAAGAAGTTAGTTATGGTTAAAGTTGATCTACCTACTCTCTTTGTGGAATAAAAGATTTCAGGGGATTTATTAATTTATAGGGTGTTAAATTGTGAATGAAGCTATGTTATGTAATTTATTATTTTTCATTCACATTTAACATTGCTTATTAAATATTAATCATGACTTATATAAAATTATTTATTATTCATTAATTGAGAATTGCTAATTAAATATTTATTTAAAACCTGACCTATTATTAATTTATAGAATAATAAAATATATAGAATTTTGTATAACCAAATATATATGATGTAACGTAAAGTGTTATTTTATATTTAACTGTATACGTAATCAAAAAGTTGAAGAAGTAGCTTAAATATTTTGTTGTTCTTATTTGTGAAATATTTAATGTTATGTAATCACTCATGTAGTAGTAAAAGAGCATACATTACATTAGCGAAATGTTTACGCTAAGTCTGTTGTCATGGAGACGCACGCGTAAACAACCACGAGGGAGTAGAGCGTGGCGTTCGAACGGTAAGGTAGGAGTGAAGGTCATAGATAGATAGGACAGAGAAAGGAAGAGAGGAATTATTATTAAGGAGTGAGGAGAGAGTTTTGCGGAACCAAGATTATAGAATCCATAGGGCAGAAATTTATGGAAATAGTGTTCGAAAGTGAACCAATAAGTAGTGAATCATAAAGTTTAATATTATAAGCGAAGTCAGCTGTTGTTATGAAGAAAGGTTAATGTCGTAATCAGATAAAAAGGAAACTGGACAGTCAATGCGAAAATTCTGATTAGTTCCAGTTAATCTGGATTACGATTAAATTCTAAGTTGCCCTAGGAAAAGGTTATATTGATTACTTGGAGAAAAGTGAACAAGAGAAGATACCAGTACCTAATTACTGTTATTTGGAATAGTGAAGTGCGACTAACAGTAGTATAGTTTAAACTGTGGAGATTTTTATTATGTGTGTTCCGCTAACGTTAATTAAGTTAATTCATAAGTGCTCTCTCAATAATTTGATGTATTGAAGAATTTGTCTGGTAAGAGTAGTTGTATAAGTTTGTCTATTTTAGCATTAACTGTGATATTTCTCTGATGCTCAAGGTCCGGAATATAATTGCTTGGAATATTGCTTACGTAGTTTATTGCCTGCTGTGAATATAAACATTGAGCTGATAGATTTGTGAAGACTGATTAATTGTGAAGTTGTTATGTTAACCTGAGATAAGAAGATTTGTGTTTTTGAGACTGTGAATTGTAAATGGAAGTTAGAACATTGATTTAGCATGAGTGACCTAAGAAGTTGTATTAAGTTAATTGTATAGTTCCATTTTAAAATAGAGTTCTTGTATTTGTTAACCATATCATATATTAAATGTTTTATTTTGTTAATCTAAAAGTTGTGTTTGCCTGAATTCCTTTTTATTGCACCGTTCATAAATATTCGAATCTTGCGGGAATCCTAAGTAAAAATGATATTAAATAATTCGGCCTAATGAGAAGACTGCTAACCTAATTTAGAATTGATCCTACTATTTATATAGACTAATCTGAGAATAGGGTGGCGCAGTATAAATATAAATTTCCCTACTTTTGGATCGGTGATCACTTCTCAATTAGTTATTTTATTCATAAAAGTGACTTGAAACTAGAAGGTGAATTAGAACACGACAGAAAAAAGTCGTCACGACAAATGGCGCAGCAGTCGACAGGATGTGATTTAATCGATAGGAATTAAATTTAACAACTATAAGTTAAGAAATTGAATTTAGTTTTAGTAATAATAATCGTAGAATTGCTCCCTGAAACTTTAGAAAGTGAAATAAATAAATCACAGTGAACTGGTTATAATCTGGAGTCAGGCAAAGATAAAAGTTTATTTAAAGTAGAAAGATTATTGTATTTATTGAGATAGTAATTATTAATCACTATGGCTGTCACATCAAGTTCTGAAATGAATGATAGTGAATTTTTTCGTACGGTAAATCCACAACAAGTTTTTCCCCAATATTCAGGTGAAGAATCAGATGATGTACTATTTTTCTTTACCTATGTTGAAAAACTTAGAGAAATTGCAGGTTGGACTGATTTTCAATTGCTAGTTCTGATTAGAAGTAAATTGGTAGGTAAAGCAAAAACATTTTTGCATTCTTCTCCAATACTTCGAGAAACTTTTGAGTATTCCAAATTTAAAGACACCTTATTGTCTCAATTTTGTAAACTTAGAAGTGTAGGTCCTAACTTGTGGAAATTGCAGAAAATTGTTCAAAAGGATAAAGAGACTGTTACTGATTTTCACAATCGGTTATTAACATTGGCCAACAGTTTGAATGTTACTGGTGAAGATAAACCTCACTTAGATTGGGCTGTGTTCCAACAATTTAGACAAGGTGTTAGGCAAGAATTAAGAGAAACAGCCTACAAGAAGAAAATTTCTACTTTAGAAGAGTGTCTCAAAAGTGTTAAGGAAAAAGAACAAATACTAGGTGACCTTTATCCCTCAACCAATGCAAGTCTTGTGAATGTCGTGAATAAAACTGATAGTTCATTCAACCAATTAGAAATAGAAAAGAGAAGTAAAGTTGAATAGGGAAAAGCAAAGAATACTGGAGAAAATTCAAGTAGTGTAAACTACGTGACAGAGAGTAAAGAGCAATTAGACAAGAAACTGATGACAGAAGTGAAATCCTTAATTCACCAGGAGGTGAATAAGTTAAATCAGCCAATAATGGATAGTCTTAATGAAGTTGTGAGACAGTTATCAGCTATTACTTTGAGATCTCAAGAAAATCAAGACCCCACTACAAGTAAAATTAATGAGATGGTCAAACATGAATTTGAAAAACAAAGTCAACCTATTTTAAGTAGTTTAGATAAGGTAATGCGAGGATTAAATGATGTTAGACAACAAATGTCTGCTATTCCTCAATCCAAGACAGAGACAAAGCAAAGAAATCCTCTTAGGTGTTACAATTGCAACAAAATTGGACATTATGCCAGGAATTGTTTCTATAACAAAGGAAACTACTCTACTGGCAGATGGGACTCGAAGTTTGGATACAAACCCCACAGAAGAAATAATAGAATTCAGAAACACCAGGCACCTAATGATAGAATGATGACAGTTAGAGGAGAAATCCTAGGTTCTGAGTGTAGTATTTTATTAGATACTGGATGTAATGCTTCAACTATTAGAAAGGACTATCTCCAAAGTATAAGACATAAGTTAAGGAATAACATTACCAAACTTAGACAACCTGTAAGGATTACTTCTCTCTCAGACTCAAACTTTATGGCATATGAAAAGGTTCGAGCAAGAATATACCTGCCAGAATTTGGACTGTACGTGTGGCAAGACCTACTTGTTGTCCCCACTACTTCCAATCTAGGTTCTCACATTATCTTGGGAACAAACTTCTTAGCAAAATATCAATTTTCTTGTGACTTCTCTAAGAAAGAAATAACCCTGATGAACAAAAGGAAATATATCAGAAGAAATGAAATTCATGATTGTGATAAGACTAACTATCAAACAAAACAGTTTAGATTGCCACTTGAATCAGGACCATCTACTAAAGAAAAATCAGCTGTGAATCAATCATCTAATAGAGATAGTGGTGATAACTCTCATGTACACATTCAATCTGATACTCCTCTTCTTACTGATGAACCAAAAGTAGTAGTGACAAAGCCCAAATCAGAAGTTACCACTAACAGCAAACTAAAGGTTGAAGTCAATTTTGGTAAAATGTCTAATCTATATCATAGAACAAACCACCAAGTTATGAGACAACAAAAACTTAATTCTAATAATGGCGAACGTGAATTTAATTCAAAGAAGAGAATCCTATACTACAAACTTGAAAGACATGCAGAAAGTGATAATAATAGTAATAAGAGAATTGATGATAAAGTGAAAGAGAATAAAGGCACAAAACATAATAAGGAATCAAGTTTTAGTAAAACTTGGTATTACTTGAGAAATCGAAAAGGAAATATGTAATCCAGTTTTTTTTTAAAGGAGCCTAGTGTAAAAAGAAAAATTTTTCTTATAATAAAAATTTTTCAAAGAAAGGGTGAGCCTATGTTAAATTGTGAATGAAGCTATGTTATGTAATTTATTATTTTTCATTCACATTTAACATTGCTTATTAAATATTAATCATGACTTATATAAAATTATTTATTATTCATTAATTGAGAATTGCTAATTAAATATTTATTTAAAACCTGACCTATTATTAATTTATAGAATAATAAAATATATAGAATTTTGTATAACCAAATATATATGATGTAACGTAAAGTGTTATTTTATATTTAACTGTATACGTAATCAAAAAGTTGAAGAAGTAGCTTAAATATTTTGTTGTTCTTATTTGTGAAATATTTAATGTTATGTAATCACTCATGTAGTAGTAAAAGAGCATACATTACATTAGCGAAATGTTTACGCTAAGTCTGTTGTCATGGAGACGCACGCGTAAACAACCACGAGGGAGTAGAGCGTGGCGTTCGAACGGTAAGGTAGGAGTGAAGGTCATAGATAGATAGGACAGAGAAAGGAAGAGAGGAATTATTATTAAGGAGTGAGGAGAGAGTTTTGCGGAACCAAGATTATAGAATCCATAGGGCAGAAATTTATGGAAATAGTGTTCGAAAGTGAACCAATAAGTAGTGAATCATAAAGTTTAATATTATAAGCGAAGTCAGCTGTTGTTATGAAGAAAGGTTAATGTCGTAATCAGATAAAAAGGAAACTGGACAGTCAATGCGAAAATTCTGATTAGTTCCAGTTAATCTGGATTACGATTAAATTCTAAGTTGCCCTAGGAAAAGGTTATATTGATTACTTGGAGAAAAGTGAACAAGAGAAGATACCAGTACCTAATTACTGTTATTTGGAATAGTGAAGTGCGACTAACAGTAGTATAGTTTAAACTGTGGAGATTTTTATTATGTGTGTTCCGCTAACGTTAATTAAGTTAATTCATAAGTGCTCTCTCAATAATTTGATGTATTGAAGAATTTGTCTGGTAAGAGTAGTTGTATAAGTTTGTCTATTTTAGCATTAACTGTGATATTTCTCTGATGCTCAAGGTCCGGAATATAATTGCTTGGAATATTGCTTACGTAGTTTATTGCCTGCTGTGAATATAAACATTGAGCTGATAGATTTGTGAAGACTGATTAATTGTGAAGTTGTTATGTTAACCTGAGATAAGAAGATTTGTGTTTTTGAGACTGTGAATTGTAAATGGAAGTTAGAACATTGATTTAGCATGAGTGACCTAAGAAGTTGTATTAAGTTAATTGTATAGTTCCATTTTAAAATAGAGTTCTTGTATTTGTTAACCATATCATATATTAAATGTTTTATTTTGTTAATCTAAAAGTTGTGTTTGCCTGAATTCCTTTTTATTGCACCGTTCATAAATATTCGAATCTTGCGGGAATCCTAAGTAAAAATGATATTAAATAATTCGGCCTAATGAGAAGACTGCTAACCTAATTTAGAATTGATCCTACTATTTATATAGACTAATCTGAGAATAGGGTGGCGCAGTATAAATATAAATTTCCCTACTTTTGGATCGGTGATCACTTCTCAATTAGTTATTTTATTCATAAAAGTGACTTGAAACTAGAAGGTGAATTAGAACACGACAGAAAAAAGTCGTCACGACATAGGGCACTGTGTTTGTTGATGATTCTTAATATACTGTGTATTCCATTGTCGGTATGCTTATGGAGAAACAGAACAGTCTGTTTCAAGGGGTTTCCAAATTTATTTTGTAATAAGCATATTGATTGATTTTTCGCATACTCGGAGCTAGATGGTGAAAATCCATCAGACGATCTTCTTATCGTGTACCCAGTTTTTTCTAAAACGTCATGCTGCTTACCCTAAATAAAATTACTTTTGACCAGTCAGAATGATTCGTGGGTATCATACTTGTCTTAGGTGGAAGCTGCTGTGAAATGTGATGAACATGTCACCATGTTTCATTTTAAAAAGCGTTTTCACTGAATTTTTTTTTTTTTTTTCCAACGACAACTCCTTTTTGTCTTCATTCGTCTTTACGTTCATGACCTATGACCTTTTGGAAATTAAAAATAAACATTCAGAACATCACTCTACGCGCTCGCACAAATGTAACTGGACGAAAGTATCGCAGCATACGAATCATTTTTGAAACCAAACGTCGTACAAAACAAGGAAATGACATCGCAGATAATTCGAATAATATTCATCTTTAAACCACGTGATGCGCCCGAATGTTCGCAAAGAAAGGACAGAGAGAAATAATCTTTGTGTGAGAGGTGCGTCAGCTGTGGCGTGTTTGTCACAGGGACATCTGAAAAGCATCAACACGTGACGTCATTGCAACAGAAGGGAAAATGACGCCTAATCCCGTCTAATGTGCCAGAGGTTCGCCGCCACCCACCCACCCTTGTGCCAAGTTCTATATTAAGCTGATTGTTGGTAGAAGTGGCCACTTGCCGTCTGGAGTGTTTGAATAAAGGATCAGGTTTCCCCCCTTTCTTTCTTTCATCGAGAGGCCTGTTAGCGTTTCTGCTCGAACTGTTGATGAGAAAAGCCACAAGGATAATTACTTTCTTACTCACGTTCGTTTCTTAGAGTGCGGTTTGGCTTAAATGAAAGACAATTAATCGGAATTCTCGGGAAAATAAAGAAACGAGTCTTCCCAAATGGAGCAGTGATAACTGTGGAAACCGATGTGCAAAATATGAAACATCGGAAAAGCAGCATTTAATTTATTGTTATTATGATTGACGGCAATTGCCGTGTTCATTGATGGCCCCCAGACTTCCCTGTAAATGTCGTTTTGCTGCAAAGAGATTGCTAATCCAGAGAAGTTGAACTAGGATGACCTCCTTGTCACTGTGCACCCTCTGTTAATTATTCTTAATAGCGATTTAATATTTATTGATTGATATTATGAATCAATAGCGGCTGACATATCATTAAGATATTGATTCTAATATGTTACTAACCATCGTTGCGATGTTAAAATAAACAACGCAATAAAATAATGTAAAAAGAATGATTCATTCGCAGATTGAAATGCTTCATCTAGACCAGGGTTTATTAGCTGAGTTTCAGGGCGATTATGGAGTGTGTTGGAAGTTGAAACAGTTCGAGAGTTTTAAAAAATGGCTAAATTAATTATATATGCGTTGTCGTTTATTTTAAAGAAAAACTTAATTGTCGCTTAACCAGCGTAACACTGCATTTCCATGACCTCGTGCGAAAAGAGACCAAAAAAGACAGACGAGCACCCACAGGTAGAAATTAACCCTTCCTAGAATACCGAGCGGATAGCAGTTGGTGACCGCATGGGACTCGAACTATTTATGACTCTGCCTCCTGGCTAGTAGAAATAAAGACGATAAAACATCCTTCAGGTAGTTATGATGGTTTCATCACCTTATTCGTGGTAACTTTCATTAAACAGAAGAAAAACTTACAGTTTTGTTTTTTTTTTCAAAAGAGAAAACCGAGCCTTTTAATCCCACAACTCATCAAAATCGACCGCAGGACTTACATGAGTACATACAATAAACATTACTTCGGATTTGAAATACAAGATGGCGGTATAGTCTGCTATAATCGGATAATTATTTGCTATAGTCTGTTCTCGTCGGCTAGGAAAAAAGTACCCATCTTTAGCGGACCTCCGTAGATCACTTCTAGTGTTGGCTATGCCGAAAAGACCAGGGTTTGAATCCTGTATAAAGGATTTTCAACTCAAATCCAGTTAGCCATTCTCACACTAAGGTTTTCTCTCCAGGAAATACAGTTTTCGTCCTGCAAAAGCCACATAGGGGCAGAAGAGCACATCATAATCACTGACATCATCGCTTTAGTGACTTCGATCGTAATTCAGCTGGAAGGGGAAAGAGGGTTTTCCTCCTGTAAACTCGGATTTCATCCCACAAAAGAGAAAAACTGGCCAGGAAGACATGCGCGTTGTACATTTAGGCTTAAAACGAACTACCGCATCCTAAAATTATGATTACGAAAGCCAATTAGGCAGATAAGTCGTCGTTGTTAAGGGTCTGCGTGCACCCCAGCTTATTATTATTATCTGGGCCGACGCTAGGCTGGACGTCGCCCGCCTGCAAAGCTGAAATGGGTGCCCCCAAACAAATGGCAATTTATTTATTTTTATTTTTGTCGTAATGATTTTTATGATTATGACAAAAATTTATTTTTATGCAGAATATGTAAATTTGCAGCAATTATATTGACTTACCTAATTATTATTACTTAATTCGTTTACAAAAATTTAAGGAAATAATGAAACTTCATACTAACACTTCGAAACGGCGCCCACCTTGTAAGTAACGCCCGCCTGCACTGCAGGCTCGCTTCCACCTGCCCTGATTATTATTATTATTATTTATCATTATTGTTACTTATTTGCTTCTCATTGTTTTTTTTTCTTTCTTGTAAACTTTTGGTGCACAGTTTGAAGAGCGCTACTTTTGGAATAAAGCTGACAGTTGAATGTAGTTTTAGTTTATTAACACAGTTTTAGCTGTCATCACAAATGCGGTCGTGAATGATTCGCTTCTTTGACCGGTCATAACCGAAACGCAATATTTCAGGCGTTACTGACCAAACGCACTTCGCTCTTTAACAGAAACGACCGGTCGATGCTGGAAGCGGACAAAATGAACACTCGCCCATGGCGACTAATTTTTCTTCCAATTCGGAATGAGTGAGGCTGTGAAAAGCTAATATTTGCCCAGGACCACCAACAAACAGGATGAGATACTACACGATTTCCTTCTTTCGCTTATTTAAAGTTTCTGATAAAGAAAAAAAAAAAAAAGCTACAAAATTACATCGTTCATGTGGTACAAAAATATCCGTAACAGAAATGACTTAAAAAACAACATTTTTAAGCTGAACCGATTTTATTTAGTGTGGTTACACGAGATAAAACTAAAATTATTAACACATTTGTCCAGATATTAAAGGAAGTTTCATTTCATACTTTATTAGCATAATTTACAAACAAAAAAAAAATGCTACTCTCCTGTTGACAAAAGTACTAAAATACCTGAATATATTTGTGTTATCAAAAAAAATAAAAAAAAAATTAATTACTGATTTCAAGAAATTTATTTATATAACCAACGTCTGGAAATATTTCTAAGATCATCAAGCCGAAGTGACTTCACTGCTCGTCGATCTCCTTCACCGGATCTGAACCCAGTGGGAAGAGATGGAAGGAGCTATTCAAAAGTTCACTCTGAGAGGATGCAGTTCATCTAAACGGAATAGCACCTACTTAGTTACCTCTTATGGGATTCCCCCCTTTCCTCCCCTGTCCCTTACGGCGGGTTGAGCCCCTCTTAATGAGGGATTAAGTGTGTATATTATGGCTGTAAATCCGTGTGTGTTCACGGGGCCGGTTTGCCTGTTCTGGGGGACGAAAAACTCGAGTTTCCAGGAGGGAAAAAAACCCTACCTCCGTATGAGATCGGTTAACTCACCTTTAGTCGAAAGAGACTAGATAAAGGTTCCTCACATCACGTGACGGGAATCGAACCCAGGTCTTTCCGACCAAAGGGACTGAGCTACGGAGGCTCATAGCACCTACTGTAGTCCACATTCGAATGTGCAATGGGGGTGAGAAACGACTATTCACTACCAAATAAAACAACGTTTGTTTAATACGGTTAGATTCTGTTTAAATAGGTTCTACTAGAGCAGTGGTGGCGAACCTTTTTATGTGCGAGTGCCAAAATTTTATCAATCGAGTTGCTGACGTGCCGGGCAGTTTTTAATAGGGGAAAAATTAATAGAAAATTAATCTAACTTAATGAATTAATTAATTTATAAATTTATAATATATATTTATTTATTTATAATATTCTATAAATACTTATTTATAATTTTATAAAAAATATTTTATTTTATTTATAATATTTATTTATATATAAATTTTTAATATTAATCTGTGTAAAAATGATTATTGTATTATTAAATTGATTTTAATGATGTTCGTTTGAAAAAAAAAACGGTAGTGAGAAAAATATTTATGCATTGTAACTCACCATCAAAGTTAGCTGAGTGGGGGAAGCAACAGAAGGATGTCAACTTGTTGGCAAAACGCTTACCATATTTACTCGAAAATAACTCGCGCCCCTGATTTTACTTTACGAAAAAAGACATTAAAAAGTTTTGCATATGCCTCGCACACGAAAAATGTTTAAACATGTTCACGTCGAGGCGATAGTAATTCTCTCCCTCCTGTTGTTAATCGCCCTCCTGTTGGGGAGGGCGGTTAACAACACGCCTTCCCCAACAGCCATTATACTGCAGATGCAAGAAAAACAAGTAGTTTTATTTTATCCCTGAATAAGGTACAGAGGCTTTTGCAGTCTGTGTAATATATTTCTCAACAAATAGTGCAATTACAGACGGATGGAATAAAAACGGCGCTAACTGATGAATCACATGTCCCCTCTCACAGAAACGATGCTGTATAGCATCGTTTCTGTGAGAGGGGACAACCATATACCTCATATGCCTCATATGTGAGAGGGGACAACCATATAACTCAAGCAAAACCATATGTTGCACCGAAACAAAAAACTCTTGTCCAATATTTCAATTACATGAAATAAGTGTTTGTTTTATTGCATTTGAAATTCTCAATGTCATTATGACAGATCACAAAGGCTAGCTTCAAATAAAATTCTACCAAGAATTGAAACACGCCATATAATGAATGTGCGAGTTTGCCTGCCAGCTCAAACGCAAACAAGCAGCAATAAAATTCAACGGAGGGTTGAAACTTTGTGTGAGTTGAGCCCGCTGGTAATGAGAAGTTCTGTCGGAACGATAAACGAGACACCCCGTCGTGAATGTGTTAAAACTAAGAAATATCTAGTGAATGGTGTTATGTCAGTTTCAGATGTTGTGGAATTCGGTTGAAGAGAATTAGCATTTCAACTCAAAAATTGTCGGTTGCCTTTGTTTTTGGGTCGCGCGATCTTTTTGTTAATACCGCCCAATCATATGCACAACTCCGCCATGGGATCCTCATACCAGTCCCAAGCCTGGATAAAGGAGGAGGGTCGGTCAGATGAGTGTCGATGCTCTGACCGTAAAGAAAAAACACGATTGTTATCTGATGCCTATACAATCAACAGCTACAACATGCCGGCTCGGGCGTCGCCCGGATAAACAAGGCCCGCGATACCAATCGAGCGATCGGAGTGGATCGAAAAGTGGGATACCGAAAGGAAACAGAAACTAACAGAACTGTTATCAGTAGGAACGTGGAATGTGCGGACACTCTGGATGTCAGGAAAATTAGAACTACTTCGTGAGGAAATGAAGAAATATCGGTGGGATATACTAGGATTGGCAGAGATGAGATGGACATCATCTGGAGAGATCAATGGATGCGAAGTAATATGGTCAGGACATCACACCATGCACGAAGCAGGAGTGGGATTCCTTCTTAGCAAAAGAGCTCGAGAGGCACTGTTAGGCTACAATCTAGTTAATGAACGAATCATAGTAGCAAGATTTCAGGCAAAGCCATTCAACATATCAATAGTCCAGATATATGCACCCACATCTGACAGCACAAATGAAGATATTGACTTATTCTACAAAGATCTGACAGAGACAATAGAAACAATACCAAAGCAAGATGTGCTAATTATTGAAGGAGATTGGAATGCCAAAGCTGGAATAGATAATGATGGTTGGGATAGAGTCATGAGAAAATATGGTTTCGGAGAAAGAAATGAACGAGGTGAAAAATTGTTAGAATTTGCTGTGGAGATGATGATCTGTAACACAGGATTCCAACAAAAGGAATGTAGAAAATGGACGTAGGGATCAAATGATGAGAAAACCAAAAACATGATTGATATGATTATGATTAAAGATGGATAACATCAGTACAGCAATGTCGAACTTTTCAAGGAGCGGATATAGACTCGGATCATAGTTTAGTGATTACAAACATCAAGTTGAAATTGAAAAAGAAATATAAATCCCAACATCAGAATAGAAGAGATACAGCACAAATAAGTGAAGCAGAAATAGGAAGAAGGTACAGAACAGTGTTAGAAGAGAAACTTAAAAGTGTGGAGAAAGAAAAAAACTCGAATTTAAGAGTGAAAAGAGTAATGAAGACGATAGAAGATGCAGTTGAAGAAACAGTACCAGAAGAAGAGAAGATCAAGAAGAAATGGATTACACAAGAAACACTGAAGTTAGTACAGGAGAAAAGAATGTTGAAGATAAGAAGGGATACATCAGAACAAATAGAAGAGCAATATAGAAGAAAGTGTAATGAGGTGAAAAAAGCAGTCCGAATGGATAAGATGAAATGGTTAGAAGCCCAATGCAACAATATAGAACAGTATGGAGAGCATAAAACAAGGGAGGTATACAAAATGATGAGAACCATTAATAGAAAGTGGCAACCAAAACAGACCACAATTAAAGATGAAAAAGGCAAAATATTGATGAATAAAGAAAAAATTGTACAGCGGTGGACAAGATACTTCATATAAGTGAGTTATATGAAGAAAAACTAGATTCAGATAGCATTGGGAAACTGACTGAAGAATTGAAGCAAATATCACCACCAGGTAATGAGCATGATATGGACATTTTAAGAGGAGAGGTAGAAAAAGCGATAGGACGGCTAAAACACAACAAGAGTCCTGGTAACGATAACATTACTGGAGAAATTATTAAATATGGTGGTGAAAGTATGGTTACAGAAATGCACCAACTATGTAATATGGTATGGAAAGAAGGGAAAATGCCAGAGGAGTGGGTGAAATCAATATTAGTGACACTATACAAGAAAGGAAATAAGCTAGAATGTAAAAATTATAGAACAATTGCCTTGATAAGTCACCTTCGTAAAGTGATGATGATCATATTGACAGAAAGATTGAGAACACAATTGGAAGTATACCTTGCAGACGAGCAAGCAGGATTTAGGAAGGATAGAACTACAATTAAACAGATTTTGACAATGAGGTTAATAGCAGAGAAAGCTAGGAGAAAAAACAAAAACACATATACTTGCTTTGTTGATTTTCAGAAAGCATTTGACAGTATTGACCAGAAAGTCACATTAGCAGTTCTGGAATCCTATGGAATTGATAAAAAAACTAATAGCCATATTAAAAGATGTTTATCAGAATGCAGTTGCAGCAGTTAGAATAGGTGATGATTTGGGGAAATGGTTTAAAATAAGCAGAGATACTAGACAGGGAGACCCAATATCACCAAGCATTTTCATCGCACATTTAGAAAGAGCAATGGACAAATTGAAGGAAGATGCCAAAGGAATATCTGTACACGGAATGAGAACTAACAATCTCAGATTTGCAGACTACATTGTTATTATTGAAGAAGACGAAAGAGAACTACAAAAAACACTGGAACTGTTAAATGAGGAAGGGAAGAGATTTGGACTTGTTATGAACTTGGAAAAAACAAATACAATTTCATGTTCTTCTCACCAAATGGTATTTGGTGAGAAGAACCTGAAACAAAAGATACAAGTGGAAGTGATATAAAAAATGTAGAACAATTCACATATTTGGGAAGTAAACTGACATATGACTTGGACTGTTAAAAAAGAAATAAAGATCAGGATTGCAAAGGGAAGAACAAATCTGAAGGCCATGGATAACATCTGGAAAAGTAAAGTGATCAGTCTGCAAACAAAACTAAGTATTGGAAACATGCATCTTCAGCAGTGTACTGTACGGATCTGAAACGTGGGTAATAAATAAAAAATCAAGAAAAAGAATTTTGGCATTTGAAAGAACTTGTTACAGGAAGATTCTAAGAATAGGATGGGTACAGAAAATCACCAATGAAGAGCTCTATCAGAAGATACAACCAAAACAGAATCTAATGCAGAAGATTATAAAATGGAAGCTGCGATTATTTGGACACATCTGCAGAATGAGTGAGGACCGGAAGATAAAGACATTCATGTTTGGTATTTTGGATTGTTTAAATAGAAGAGGTAGACCATACAGAGAATGGATAGACGATATAAAAGACTGGTGTGGAATGGGTGTACAAAAACTGCGACACTGTGCACTGGACAAAGAAAGGTGGAAGAAGATAGTGAAACAGGCATCGGACATCAACGGGAAGTGAGCCCATGGTTCGTGATGATGATGATGATGATGATGAATCATATGCATGTCTGCATAGCTGCTCTCTCGTGTAAAATAAAATTCAACTTGTACGTATTGTAACAATTAAAAATAAAGGTTGAATAATTTATAAGCGTATAAAAGAACATCACCTGTAAATCGTTGACGTGCCAGCAAAATTCTCGGACGTGCCACGCGTGCCATCGGTTCGCCATCTATGTTCTAGGTCATTTTATCTCATCTTCAATTATGGTATTCAGTACTGCACGCAAAAAAAAAAAAAAAAAAAAAAAGATTCAAAGAAGCCGTATATCAAAAGAAATCTCTCTCTCTCTCTCTCTCTACTGAAGACAATCACAGGAAAACAATGCTGTATATCTCTTTATAGCACGCATTCATCTAGTCATTGCATCAATGAAGATTTTGTGCCGGTGTGTTTGCAGTGTATGTGCACCCTCGATTATAAATCGATGTAAATTGCGCGAAATCCAGTTAAATATCGAGGGATGTATAGTTAACTTTCTTCTTCCTGAATCGTCCCACTGCCGGACGAAGGTCTTTCCATTCCATTCTATTTTCAGCTTTTGTTATTCATCGCATTCCAGTAATCCTAAACTAACATCTTGCCAGTTTTAGTTATTCAACTGATTTACTCTTTCACGTTTCTTAAATGATTTCCATTCTGGGTATATCAGCAATATGAATGTTTTCTATAAAATATGATGGTCTTTAGAGCAAGTCAAAATATACGATGAGCTACAGATCAAGTCGCTAAACAACAAAAATCAAAACACGCACACACACACACACACACACACACACACACACACACACACACACACACACACACACACACACACACACACACACACACACACACACACACACACACACACACACACACACACACACAAAAGCTAACAAAAATGAAATAAAAAAAATAGGTTTTAATGAATGTACTTGTGTATTAGCTCAAGTATGACTGTTTGTAAATCCATACGCCTCTTCTTCACACACGTCCAGTGGCGACTCGTGTCTTGAAAATCGTGGGGATGCTGCAACTTTCGAAATATACGTACATACTGTAAGTACAGTATATACGTGTTTGGATAAAATATCAAAATTATGGTAAAATTTTTTTAAAAAATTAAACATGAAAAATATTGTTTATTATCGATAAAATTATACAGTTTGGTATAATTCAAAATTACTTTAAAATAAAATCCATTCCTTTAATTGTAATTAAAGGAATGGATTTACAATTTTTTGACATTACAATTAAAATATTTAATTGTAATGTCGAAATATTTAAAGAGACGGAGTAAACATGATAAGCACTACGAACACTCTACTACTGGCGTAAACGGCATATAAAAAACAGTTGAACTGCGCGACGGACAGTGCCGCATTACGCTAATAGCTCGCATCTCACTATGACGTGCATATGCTTGTGCGCGTCGCAAATACTAGCAATATGACACTGTGGTAAATACAGTGCGCTACGAGATGGATTTTTTTAATTTTTTTATATAAAATAAGAGAATTGTATCGGATTGTTGATAATAAAGTTAAATATTACAAGCAAATATAAAAAAATTAATAAATATATTATATATCGAGAAAAAGTGGGGTTGCTGCAGTTCCGCAGTGTCTATGTACAAGCCGCCCCTGCTTGTGTTACTACTTCTTATACGCGTATTTAAATCATCACCATAATTACAATCATAACAGTTTCTATAACTGTTAAAATCATATTAATAAAGAAAAGATGTGGTAATAAAACTTACTATACAGTTGATAATTCTGTAAATATGAAATATTTTGAAGAAATACTTAATATTATATGTCATTCCCTCCCCCTTTTCTATGTAAAATGTTTAATTATATGCAAAGATTAAACACTACGCAGTGTTGCCAAATTCGATCGTGGTGCCATCTGCCGTCCTTTAAGTATACTCTTCTTTTATCCTCAATATATATGATAACAAAAAATAAAAGGTTTATTTTATTTAAGAGATATTTTTTATTTTATTAAAAGATAATATATTTTTAAACCTGTCTCATGTACTTCATAATTATAAACGCTAACTAAATACTTGACGCATATTTTTCACAGCGTTAATGAATTTCATTTTCCATTTTTATCGATAGTAGCGTCCTCTCGTCATGTTACGAGGAACTAAGAATTAATGACGTTAATTCCTAATACTTATATTCTGTTATATTTAATTCTATGAGAAAACAAATCTTTGTTTTCGTTTGGTGAAAGTATTTGTGTATTTCAAGCGTTATGAGCGTCATCTTACATAGCGAACTGACTGCTGTAGTTGTACTGTTTTATTTCCTTTCTTTCTCTAAATAAAAACTAAATTGCAGCTCTATAAAGCTAACATACGGGCACCTGTCTCCGTATTACATGACAGGATATCGTAGATTTTGCTGAGACATTTCCTAAGCAACCACAACTACGGTCTATCAAATATTCAGATTTCACCCATTTCAGAAGTGAAGTGATTTACGACGCAGCACACACACTTGTGCATCCCTAGTGTTTCCCTTATTTATACCGTGTCTGGCTTATGTAGTTTTTGATTTAGATACTGCTGGCTATACTTTTGGTCAATTTCACGCACCTCTGAGCCCGTATCTCCAGGCGCGCAGAGAGGTCGTTGACACGCGGTTGTTCATTTTACGAAGTTTTCTCTCTGGAAGGGCCATGTATGCCAACATAACACCTACCGTGTTGCTGAGAGCGGCTACTAACATGCGAGTGCCGCATAAAACTTTCAATAGCGCAGGAAGTAGTGGGCTGGCTGCTGTTATTTGTGAGAGCCAACAATAGTTTATGGTGGATGTAATGGCCTTATTTCTGTTTCCACTTTTCTACTGCGCAAGAAATAAAACTTAAGTTCATTCGCTATCATTCCTGACATCGAGTCAGATTAATTGCAAATAATTTAATTATCGCTTTGGGGTGGAAGGGGGGGGGGGTTAAGATGCCATCATTAATTTCTGCTCTTACGTTTCAAACCTGAAATCAAGGAGTTGATTTTTGGTTTGCCAACAAATATCTGATTATTCATTAATAAAATAGTTTAGAATAGGCGGGATAAGGATGACTTCGTTGAACCATCTAAAGACGTTGATAAGCATCCGTGCTCTTGCCTGGATACGAACCAACGATGTGTTGTTGGAGAGAGAGGAGATATTATCCACTCCCAAGCGAAATGAATAACCCGCTGCATTTTATGGGATGAATATATTTATCATCGTGTAAGTGTCAATTGTTCAACTGTAGCGGCTTTGCTCTTCACAACCATATGTCTGGGGGAAGTAGTGTCCTAGGTTCGATTCCCGTCGACGACGTGAGGAGCTTCAGGATCTTCCTCAGCCATAGCCCAGTTAGCTGGTCTTGGGCGTGGACAGCAAGGTTTTTTCCCCACCAGTTTATCGGGGGTTTTTCATCCCGCAAGCAGGCAAACCGGACCCGTGAACACACAGGCTACAGTCATAGGATATTGTACGGCAAGGATGGCAACGGCTACAGTCATTTCCCTTGATGGTGGCATATATATAGCTGCCCCTAAACAGCCGAAAGGTTATAACCACAACAACAAGTTTCAATTAATTTGTAGAAATTAATTAGAGTTTAATCTGATTAAGCAATTGGTCTTCTGAGAGCGTGTTTAAATGTTTGAAGTTAATATCATCAAATAAATTCCATTTTTCTAAAAGAAACTGCATATCGATAATTTTAATCTTAATACGCAAGCAAATTCAGGACGCATACAATTGTAATGTGTTGTTAAAAATCATTCGTAGCTCAGTCCGTATAGACGAAGCTGTTTGGTAGGAAAGACCTGGATTCGATTCCCGTCAGTGAAGTGAGGAACCTTTATCTAATCGCGTTCGACTAAAGGTGAGTTAGTCGGTCTCATACCCGTTTTTTTTTCACCCTGAAACTCGGGGTTTTCGCCCCCAGAACAGGCAAACCGGCCCCGTGAACACACATGAATTACAGTCATGAATTCTTCCCAGCCATATGCCGGTTCCGTGCCCGGATAAAATGGGGGGGGGGGTAGGGAAAGCAATGGTGAACTACCTTCTCACCAGGAATACTTTGTGGGCAATGGCTGTAAAATCACCTACGGTCGGATACGACTGAAAGGGAAAACCAGGATAGGTTAAAAAGCAGCTCTTCTAAAAGTTCCTTGGATCCAGATAAGATTAAATTCAGGTTTCTCCGACTTAGAGCAAATATTGCCACGTTCTGAGTACAGCAAGATGGCTCAATTTTACTTCACTAACTATACATTTTCAGGTTGCTTTCTCACACGTTAATGTATATTGTATGGGAACGGGAAAATATGAAGCTTGTCTTTGCCTCAGTGTCATCTTGCACGCGGCATAATCTACCCCCCCCCCCCAAAAAAAAAGGAGTAAGTAGTTGTAAGTAGTTCAGTAAAGGCATAGTTATTTGATTAATGTCAATGCAATTAAGACTAACAGCATCCTCATGTTTGTCAACTGCATAGCTTTAGACTGGTTTGTCTCTGTTACGCTATAAGGAAAAAAAGTGGCAAAAAAAAAAAAAAATCCTAAGATCTATTCAGCAGTTAGGGGATCTCATGCACATTACTTTGAAAAAAAAATCATTAAAAAAGCACGGATTCCCCCTTCTTTCAGTGGTGAAACAGTAATTTATAAATAAGACATGTTTACGTGTGGTACAGGCAAGTAAGATTTATTTCCTTCCTGTTTTTAACCCACAAAAATTGACCGTAGAAATCACACCGACTGGTAATAATATCCGTTAGGATTTGGGATCACGAGATGGCGGAAGTTGTCTGTCTGGATTTCGCCCTGAACTTTCAAAATCATCGGTAGCCATGAACTCAACTGTCGGTGACAACCAAGGATGGACACTGGCTGCCTACTGATTTGCAGGTGTCAGTGCTACATAAAAATTAATAAAGGAATGCTTGCTATATCTTTGCATATTGCATATCAAGATTTGGTTTATATTATAAGAGGAACAGATATTATTGGGGCACTACAATCGAGGGTGAATTGCTATTCTCTCACTGAAGTAATAAGTTTTCGCTACTGAAATCTCAAGTTTTTCTTGCGTGCCGATCAGAGAATCCGCAAACATAATTGCACTCTCCTCATAGCCTTTTTTTTTGTGGGGTAACACAATCATCCGACCTTCAGACTTTCTGAGAACCAGTTAATCTTCTTGATAGCAAAGTCGGTCTTCGAAGAATTTTATCGCCCAAACTTCAAATGGCTTCCTTTTCTAGGATGGATGGACTCATCAGAAAGAGTTGCTGGGCCATTTTTTTTTTTTTTTAATCTCTAGCAATCTTAGAAATGAAAGTCAATGGAAATGTTAACGTAGTCGAAAGCTTAGAGATCACGGATTGCTTCTCTTGTAAATACTGCACTCTTCTTTCATCTATCAATGTCGATTCGCCAGTTGACTGCACATTCAGTCCACAGCTTTGCTCACGAAACTAGGCTCCTCGTTATCATTTCACAGATTTAAACTTCACGAATGAAAACTCTTTTGTCAACTCCTGTTTGAAATAACACCTGAATCCTTAGCAAATAAGAGAATTCTCTCCTCGAAATGACTTTAAATCTTTCCCAAATCTTTTCCAGCATAAATCCAACACAATAATTTCCTCAGCAACCAAGGTCGTATCTTTCTGGGTGAAACTTCATAGCGATTCCTGCAAACAAGTGAGGAGTACCTTTTCATTAGGCTTTTAATCTGCTTGTATGTACACCCTCTGTCCAAAAAGAAACCGAAAATCTCGAAAATAGAAGAAACTAATGGCGCGACCTGCTGTATCTTTTTGTTGTCGAAAGCGGCAACCTTCCTCAGTGTTGTGTCAACTGTTTATGACATTTGTTTCATTAGAAGCCGAGTTATAGGACCAAGAGTGACAGTGTGTTTTGACGAACGGTCTGAAAATGAGTTTCAAACTGAGAGCTGCGATTGACTTTTGTGCTAAACTTGGTAAACGTTTTACCGAAACGCATAAAACGCAAAAAGCATACAATGATGAATGATTATCCCGTACTCAAGTTTACCAGTGGTTTAAGTGATTTCAAAGTGGTCGTGAGACGCTTGAGGATGACGAAAAGCCGAGCCGTCCAAAAACTGGACTGAGCGAAGTTAACATCCAAAAAGCGCGTGAATTTCCTCATAGAAAACACGAAATCGTCCGTGAAATTAATTGAAGGTGAATTGGGGATTCCAAAATCAACTGCGCACAACATTTTCACCGAGAATGTGGCCCTTCGTAAATTAAATTCGCGATTTGTTCCCCACAAGTTGACCGACGACCAAAAAATGTATTGAACTGAACACTGCAAGGACTTCATTAAAACCGCTCGTAAGGACTCAGACTTCCTTGAAACGATCGTTACTGGTGACGAAACGTGGTATTTTGAGTATAGCCAGAAACAAAGCGCCAGAGTGCTGAGTGGAGACCACCAGAAGAGGGGCATCCGAAAAAATGTCGCTTGGAGAAGTCAAAAGTAAAGACAATGCTGATTTGTTTCTACGATTCCAAGGACATTATCCACAAAGAATTCGTTCCGCCTGGCCAAACGGGCAATGGTGAGTTTTATCTCGAAGTTTTGAAGCGATTGATAGCGAGAATTCGTCGCGTACGGCATGAATATCGTGACGACCGGCCTTTCGTCAAAACACACTGTCACTCTTGACACTATAACTCGGCTTCTAATGAAACAAATGTCATAAACAGTTGACACAACACTAATGAAGGTTGTCGCTTTCGACAACAAAAAGATACAACAGGTGGCGCCACTAGTATCTTTTATTTTCGAAAAGTTCGGTTTCTTTTTGGACAAAAGGTGTACATGACATGACAACCAAGAAGCAGTTTCAGTTCACCCAACCTGATTCCGAATAATTAACAATATACCTTTCGGAGCAAGAGACTGAGGTATGTCATTGCGCTTGCTATTTTTGTAATATTCTGCATGTCTTTTATAGACTTCGATTCAAGGGATAGCAATGCTATGGATTGGATGCACAGTAAGAATGAGTGTAATTTGCATCGTTGGTTGCACATTGATGAAAGTTGAAATTGTACGCGCAATGTTACATGACCATCAGTAGACATTATGGCGGGTTGCTTCAACATCCCCACCCCGTGACACACACACACACACACACACACACACACACACACACACACACACACACACACACACACACACACACACACACACACACACACACACACACACACACACACAGTCCCAAATGTTCTGTTTATTCAAATCTCGGTGCATATATCAGTTGGAAACTGAAAAAAATCCGTACCCAGCTCTGTTTGTAGAGATAACTGAATTAGAAGGAACTCGAATTACAAATACTCCAACCATAAAACATTCTCACCTCTTCGGTAATTTCTCCAAAGACTTCTAAATTGTCCGTCCTCTAGTGAGATGCTTGCAGCAACCGTCTTTCGTAGTACCAAGAGGATTTGGAAAGTATAATTTCATACAGAGCCTCCATAGTTCAGTTGGGTTCGAGGATTCCCCGGTTAGAAAGATCTTTATGAGGTCTTTATCTTGATAAAGACTAGACTGATAATGATCTTTATCTTTGTCAGTCTAGGCTTTATCTGGTTTTTAATGGAAGGTGAATCAATCCGATGGCAGGGTTTTTTCCTGCTGGAAACTCGGAGTTTTCATCAAACAAACCAGGCTGGAGAGCACATACAGTCAACAGACATAATACACCGTCTCATAATCTCAGTTGCTTCATCGATGATTCTAAAATAGCTTCGGCCGTAATCCTAAATGACGTCAGCAAACCAGAAAACAACATGAATGTTTTGCACGTGAAATCATTTCGAATATTTAGAGAATGAGCGTAACTCTCTTCGAAATATTTATTGCATAATGCAGAGAATATTTTATAACAAGAGCACAACCCCACTGCACGTTACGGAGCGGCACTTCGCAGACGGGCTTCGACCTTTCTTGAAATGTAGCCAGCAAGATGGTGTTGTAATTATGGTAGAAGCAAGCGAGGCTACGAAGCGGGTCTTCTGTGTCTGTTAATGTTAAGGATGGACATCCGAAATTTTCGGTCGGAAAATCCAGAAGAACACTTCACCTGCAAGCTGATCTGGTGGACGTGATGTGTTTACGCGATTGCAGAATTATATTTCTTATATACAACTAAGAAACGTGCTTCTGTGCTATAATTTCACTATAATCTAGTTTCGATATAATCCAAGTTTTTTCGAACTTTAGATAGTTTATTCTACTTTAGCGTTAGTTACATTCTTCCATTTGTACTCTCCTAAGTGAACAGTAAATGTTTGTGCTTGAAGTTTCCCCGCATTTCATTTTTTTTTATATTAGAAATCGACTCGCTACCGTAATGGCCTTCGGGGGTTCATTTTTCTATTCATCACGGAGAAGTAAAGATCGAATCCGTCTTGGATAATATGTAGAGCAATATCCACTTCCCAGCACTCATTTATGCAAAAGTATCTTCAAGCCACGAACAATAAACTTCGCAAAAAAAATATTTTTTTTTTTGCGAAGTATGCTTATATTACTGGCTATCGTCATTACAATAAATACATCGATTGAAGGTGCCATTGAGAAGGATAAGAACGCTCATGTTTGATAAATCCAGACATTTTCGAACACGTTTGAGTGATTTCACACGTTTGAGCAGGATGTTGAGGGTAATTTGTTTAGGGTGCTCCATCTGAGCGTTTGTTTTTAAGCGGACTTAATAGGTTGAGTCATTAATGGCTCGGTCATTCGATGTTGACAGTCGAGCAACAGCCACGGTTGCTGTGGGGCAGTATTTACGAGTGGCGCTAACAGGAGTTTAACAGAGTTTCTAGGAGGCTCACACCTCCTTACTGCTGAATGATGTGCCCCTAATCTGATATGACTATCGCCTCTCGGATCTCCTTTTTTAGGAATTACCCTCGGCTTCGTGACTCACTAGCGAACACAACTATCAAATAAAATATTTTCCGCTCCACAAAGCTCATGTAGTGCGACCGTGGCTTTGTACTTCCGCACAGACAGTCGATCAGCCGAAAGCCATCAACTTGTCTCGGCTGTTAACTGATGCTCGTGCAGTGGGCTGACACGTCTGTCGATTGCCGTTTCTACACAACATATTTCGTTTGACACGTCCGCAGCCCTGAAGTACAAAAGGTATTATGTAAACCTGGCTGACGGATCCTCTTGAACGTCGACTTTGCTCAGATTCTGATGTTTCTTCGTGGTGTTTAAATGTGGGGGAGGCTTCTCGCTGTGGGTGTCCGTTCGCGAGAGGGAGTGCACCTAATGAGTGTATGGATGAAACAAAGTGTAGTAGTCTCAGCAGTTGAGAGAAGAGGGAAATACTAGTTTAAATCTGTGGCAGTTTGCGCATGCGTTTATTAGAAATAATTATTGCAAATTTTATGCGAAATTCATCTTCAACAAAGGAATAAAAAAAAAGAGAAACTAATTTGAACTAAACAAGAAAAAATTACATGATTGTGTTTTTTTTAGATCATTTGGTGATCTTAGAAAGAATAATAAATTCGCACGAACTGCCACTTTGCATTGCCGTTAGTTTTTCACAAATCGAGCCGTACTCTGCATAGCGAAATACTTTCTTCAAATTCCAGCAGAGATGTGATAGATATGATCAACAAATAATGCAGCAGATGAGAGGTCGCGAGCTGTTGAAACTTCATTAAGTAGAATATCCAGCAGGGTATTATGAACCAGTTCTTCATTCCACGCCAATCAACCGGCAATATTTGCTTTGGAATTAAATGCCGAAGAAACATAAGGCTGTGATACAACCGTGTTATGGGTTTTAACTGAGCGTGTTCTTCTAGCTGGTTTACCTGTTTTAAGGAATGAGAAAACAGAGTTTTCTGGAGGAAAAACTCTCTGCCTCTGCATGAGACCGGTTAACTCATCTTCAGATGAAAATGCCCTGCTAAGAGTTCTTCGTCCTAGAATGGATTCGAACCCAGGTCTTTCCAACGAAAGGGTGTCCTCAATGTCCACTAAGCTACGGAGGTTCAGTGAAATTGATTAAATTGATTTTGGGAGTAAGGTAAAAGGTCTGATTGAGTTTCAGAGAGAGAGAGACAGATAGAGAGATAGAGAGAGAAAGGCGTGCAGAAAGAAGAAAGATATTTGGGACTCGCACAGGAAAGTTCGTGTGTGAGGCAGTTCTGGCATTCGTTCTGATACCAGAACGGACGGAAACAGATTTTACCTTTGAGGAAGAATAAACAGAAAAATAAATCGCATGGACAGGGGAGATGAGTGGTTGGCGAGGAAGAGTTTTTCTTAAGGATGAGGAAGAGTAGTTTTGCGGATTGGAAAAATGAGTTCATTGAGACTCGCTGTCCTGTCTCCGTCCTTTTGTGAAGTGTTCATGCAGGCCACGTATGAATTTTTGGTTCTTTATGGTTAATTTTCTGAGAGCAGAAAATTTAGTCACGTGATCAGTTCTGAGATTATTAAAGAGTGGTTTGGAGTGCGAAGATATGAATTCGATGGACACACCCGACCACGCGACTGAATCACCCGAATAAATAAAACACACTTTCCGAAAAATCAACTTCAAAAAACCAAAAATTCTCTCCGAAGTTGAACATCCCCTTACTTTATTAGTATTATTCATGAAACCATAAAAACCAGTTTTAAAACCACACACGTAAATCTAAGAGATTTTCAGAACACAGATTTTGTCCTTGCAATTTTAATGATTCGCACACAGCAGATTTCGAAGTAGAATTTACGAATTCAGCACTCACGAAATTTTGTGAGATTTAACACAATTCTTTAAGCTTACGGACAAACTGATTTTTAAACTCGTTTTTCCCCCTTTTATTTACTGACATGCCGAAAATAAGTGCCTTCCTTGAAACCAAGAGCGGCTTTCGAATCATCGCACGAGTTACCTTAACAAAAATAAGAGCATAACTATATATTGCTAGCTTTTGATATAAGAATTGAGTTACTTCGCATAGTTATTCATATCTTTTCTAAATTTCTTTTTAAATCTATTCCGTGGGGAATCAATCCTGTAGCACAGAGTAAGTTTCTTCAAAAATAGTCTTTATTTCGAGTTTTAACTTTTGTTTTTTTTTTTATTCATAACGATTTTGCATTTGATTGATACATTCGCATTCTGTTATCAATACTTTGTAAGAATACTGTGTGTATAGATTTTTTCCGTTTTCTTTTTAAGTTGCCGTTTCAATTATCCATCATTTCGGTCCCTTTTTAAGGCCACTCCACTGTATCCATCGCCATTTTACTATATTCAGAAGCTTAAACTGATTCTCATTTGCATAAATCTAAAATAAAATAAAAAGCCCATAGCATATCAGGTTTGGATTGCGTGTAAGGTTGCCAGATTTTGGAAAACCAAATACGGGACATGGGTCACTCATTACGCGTCAGAAAATTAACTTCTCTTTTATGATCATTGTAGTTTTTAAAGTGGTAACAATTTTGCTTGTATAACAGTTGGAAAAGCACATGATTTCGCGTGTTGGTGACCAATTCGTACATCGCCTTATTTCTTTCTCCCTTTGAACATGAATTGACTCTTCTTGGCAGTCTGCCAACGTGAGCTCTCGCTTCTGTGGTCGGACTGTATCAATACTTTTGGAGCTGGAACTGGAAATGATCAGTTTCTGCTTCTGAGTGTTAATGTGTCGTGTAATATCCGATCGTCCCCCATGTGCAATCCTAAACGTTCGTCTACAGATTTTGCATTCAACTTCGTCGTTATGTTGTCCTTTTGCAATAAAATTCCATTCTTTCGAATAATCATCGTTAAAAACGCACTTTGGCTTTGTTAAGGGCTTAAGGAAAGAAACAAAATTTAATTTACCTTTGTATAATTAATAAAGAAAATTAATTTAACTTTAATTATATATTTGATGTATTAACCAAATATCCCACATTCCAAAAAGGCGAGATATCATTTTTTAATAATTATTGAAATAACATCCACGTACTGTACAGGTACCGCACAATGTCCAAATAAGAACTGCTTGAAAATAAGCAAATATAATGTATCTGTACAGAATTATAGATAAAATGCTTATACTAAATAAACAGCGACCGATGAAACGGTCTATCGCTGCCATGCCGCTGTAAACACAATTAATTTCCTCCAATTGTCAATTTTTATGGCTTAAAAATCAATTTAAATTGGATTATTCGAAACGAATAGTGAAAATTATAATTGCTTAACATAATATTTATAATTTTATCTTTTCATTAAAATACGGGACATTAAGCTGTCCCTACAAGTACAATTGGAGACAGCAAAATTCGACGTAACATACGGGAAGTCTGGCAAGCCTAATTGCATGCTGTATTCAGCAGTTGGATCCCATAATGAACTAAATGCTTTCTTAGCTGAAAGAAGCGAGCACATTTGACGTTCTTTCATTGCTCTCTAAAGACACCTTATTGGCTACAAAATAATAATGGAATCCATCGAGGTACAAACCATGTCAAATTCCTTTTTTTTTTTTTTTTTTTAATTTTGCGTATCTTATGATTCGAGTGATTTTCCCCTCTCTTTCCAGTAGAAATGGTTTTCATGCAGTAACCGATATATCTTGTCATGTATTTATTACCGCCCTGAGATAAGCAATGCAAAAGTACAACTCTTTTAATGTATGTTCTGGGCTTATCGTCTTTTTTGAAGTTAGCGAACTGCAATATTGTACGACTAAGAATCTGTTAGATTTGCTCTTGACGCTTTTCTTGACAGTTAACTGTCATGGAGCATATAAATACTGACACCGCATCCATTTTATTCAGTCGTTTTCACTTTCCACCTAGCGTTTTTCTGCGCATTTCTATCTCCGATTTTTCGTAATAAACAACCCGCTTAGCAAATGAGCAACGTACATCGGCAAAATGGTGCTCCCATTTCCATAACTAGTGGAAGCCGTTTCCTATTTTTATGTAAGGTTCGCTCGTTTTATAACATGCAAGAAACTTTAAAACATATTTTTATGCACGCTTCTATACATATTTCACCTCACGAAAACAGCGCCGAAACCCAGAATTACGCTGCCTTCGATCAACTACAGAAAACCTTAGAAGAGAAAGAACGAACTTTTATGGCGCTGTAATCGCCGCACCTGTTCTATCGCGCTGTTTTGGATCGTTTATTTTCGAATATTTAAAGTACATCCGGAATTTCTAAATTTTGAAGCACGAGATGTTTACCTCTTTCCTAAAACAGATATTTTGGTCTCCGCTCTTTGATAAATATGAAAATGTCAAAACTCCTCCAGAATATTTCTAAAAATAAATTAATCGATGAAGCCTTGTTGCAAATATAAAACGTGCAAATTTAAAATAAAGCTACAATTACAGCGATTAATTCTGCTAATTTAAATGTGCTTCATAGCTGTTCAAGGGATCGAAAGAATACATTTCTCACTCTCACTGACATTATTTAACCAAAATGGCGATCTATCAGACATATTTGCGATTCAGTTAAATGTTCATTTCACTCCGGTCATAAGAAAAATTCCCCGTTTTGTTATTGCTGTGTTGTATTATGGGTGAACATAAATCTCTTCATAAATATGATGTATTTTTAAATAATGTCAAATCACAGAATATTTATCAAATAATAATCAAATATTTAAGGCAGATATCAAAGAAGTGATCGCTCTTTAGTTTTGAATAGGATAAAACTGAATATTATTTTGAAAAGAAGGGTATGTAAGAAAGTTTTAAAACAATCAAAGTCGAGCCGATTTCAAAGGTGAAATCTGCTCGATTCACCTTTGAAACGTATAAACCGATTTGAATGAATCAAGATTTAGGACTTGGAAGAAAAATACAAAAGCAGTTTTAATTTCTATTAAAATTTATATAAATTTTGTAGACGCGAATATACAAATATTAAATAAAATAAAAATAAAATGAATAAATTCACTAATGCCCAGATTTAGCCCAAAGTAACTTTTGGAAACTGGGGACTTCGCGGGAAGCTAACTTTACCCTTAGCCAATCACAGATAGTTGACCCATGACATCAAATGATTTTAATCGGCATCCAAGAAGAGAATGTATTATTCAAGGGGAAAAAAAAACGTAAGAGTGTGAAAACGGTAATCCAACTTTGGAAATTCAGTAGTAGACTTAAGAAAGGTTAATTGATTGAACCAGTCCAATATGCAAATTCATGACAATGTAATGATGCGCTCAAAACTATTAATATAAATCCCCATCCCCCATTAATATGCAGTAGAAGGTGAATTAGCCAATATCATCTAGAAGAGCCAGTGTTTCGGGTGAGTTCAGGGCCTCCTTATCCATTGGACTAAATGGGCTATAATCACATAGGATTGAGCAATAATTAAATAATACATATAATTAATTAAATAACTTTCATTGTAAAAATAATAATTTAAAATATATCGACATTACATATTTTTATTTAATTCAACAATATTTATATTGTTGAATTAAATAAAATTAATAAAAATAAAATAAAATTAGTCCAATGTTTAGGCCATTTAGGCTATTGATCCAAGGACGCTTAAGAACCAAGTAGCTTTTTTCTATTGTGCGTGTATTTTTATAAATACAAACTACCTTTATTAATTCATTTAATTTAGCACTTTATTTAATTCAACAATATAAATATTGTTGAATTAAATAAAAATATGCAATATCGATATATTTTAAATTATTATTTTTTGCAATGAAAGTTATTTAATTAATTATATGTATTATTTAATTATTGCTCAATCCAATGTGATTAAGGCACCAAATTTTTTTAATCCGGGGCGCTCAAGCTTGTTAAGACGACCTTGGGTGTGTTATCCCATATAACAGGGGTGTTCAACCCGTCGATCGCGATCGACCGGTCGACCGCGGAGCGATTTTTGGTCGATCTCTTATGTATTCCTCCTTACTTACAAATTTAATTAAAACTGAAAATATAATATTTTATTTATCATTATTTTGTATTATTTTTAATTCGCTTTAAATGTATTGCTATTGTTTATTTATTTTTCGTTAAAATTGTCAAATCAGTAATTTTCTTATAAGTATGGGTAAATGAATTAATTTGGATCAGTGGAAGTCAAACAGTGAACTGAGTGAATATGATTATAAGCAAAGAGTAAAAACTCGATTGTAGCTTAAATATTAAATATTCCAAAGCACGTTACATCGATTTTTTACTTAGGTTAAGTCCCATGTGAATATTGTAAAAAAAAATAAACTTTGTTTGTCTCGGTATAGTTTGTATTAGATTTTTTAAATAACTTTTTTGAAGCTAACTGTATATACTGCTTTAATAAGAATATGTTAGAGTGTTAAAAACAAAGGCAATGTTTTTGTCACCGAAGCTGTACATGGCGGCATTAGAAAGATTGTTATTGAAACTTGTATGTAATGAGAAAGGCTTGCAGGCTCGCTCTAAGTGTAAACACCTCCGAAGTCAGTCAGAAAGAGTTCAAACAACTTACCAATGGCAGGCAACTTATAATCAAAAGAAAGCGGAGGAGAACAAAAGGCGTGCTGAACTTGAAACTTAAGATGAATGACTCATACCGATTCTTTGGGGGTTGCCAAACTTCATGCGAGGTCTCAGAGGAGGCCTAATAAAAAGGGACTGAAGCAAGCAGAAGGGGTCTCGGTTCCAGAATTGTTGTCAGAGAGGAGGCCGCCCGGCCAGAGTCGCCGTCCGAGAGACTGCCCGGATCCAGAGAGAGGAGTTCCCCCTTCCAGAAAGGAGCTTCTCGGTTCGAGACGTCGCTAGAGAGAGAGACTACTTCTAGGCAGCAGACAAGGTTTCAAATTGCCGAAAGGAAGAGTTCCAATTGCCGGAGAAAAGTTTCCAGGCCAGGTTAATGTCAGACATTCACCAGTGTGTTACATTATCATTACAATTTGATGAATCAAACGACTTCACTGATATTGCTCAGTTAATGGTATTTATTCGTATGGTATTTCAAGATTATTCAAGTAAAGAAGAACTTTTGAAAATTATACCATGGAAGGACTAGGGGAGAAGACATTTTTTCCGCATTTGATGAATTTGTGAAACAACACAAACTTCCATGTTAAGTTCAATAAAAACTTTCCAACAATTCTTACTTTTATTAAAGAAAAATATAAATGACCGCAAATTTAGACATCTCCCATATTTATTAAAATGTTTTGAACAAAATCAAGAAATGCTTCGCTATGATTTAAAAGAATTTATTCGTGAAATAGAATTAGTTGAGGAAGAAATAAATTCAAGATTTAAAGATTTTAATAAAACTGAAATGATTGTATTTTTTATCAATAATCCATTTCAAGAAAACTTGAACATCACAGAAATTTCAAATAAAATTAGTGGGCTGTTTGATATAAACCAAGCTGAAGTAGAACTTGCGATAATAAACATTCAGAATAGTTTACATTTAAAATCAATAAGCAATGAAGTCATTTGGAAGTATGCAGATGAAAAATTCCCAATTTTAACTGATATTGCGCGAAAAATTCTGTCGTGTTTCGGATCGACAGACTTGTCAGAATCTGCTTTTTCAAATATGACCGTCATAAAAAATCAATTAAGAAACCAAATTACAAATGATCTTTAGTTATAATCTTTAGAGGGCTTAATCATTTGGATGATTGTCTGCGATTGACCACTTCTTCATATCAACTTGACTATGAAAATGTTGCGGGGTCCAAACAATGCCAAATTTCACATTCACTTTTTTTTTTTTTTAATCAACCAGCATTTCCTGTAACTTGTGAGTTTGTAATCAATCTGTTTTTTTTTCTAACTTTGGTTTTCCAAAATAGAGAAATAAATATTTAATTCCAATATATATATATATATATATATATATATATATATATGTATTTGTTGTATTAAAATGATTGAAAGTGATAAATAAATTTTTAAATACACAAATAAAGTTTTTAGTTGTGTATTTTTAGTTGTTTATTTGTGCGTAATCAGATATCGGGTTGTGGGAACGTGATCTATATAAGAGAGTAGATCGCCGAATAACTTTTTATAGAAAAGTAGCTCGCGTAGTAAAAAAAGGTTGAACACCACTCACTGCCATAATAACATGCAAACTGGTCACAGAACACACAGTTTAAGAACAACAGTGCATTCGCCCCCTGCATAGACATAATTGATATGGCCTGTTCTAAACAACCAAGTAACATTATTCTGCAAAAACGTGACCAGTAAGCACTAAAATATAATTATAATTAATTAATCCTTCACTAAAATGACTAAACCTCATTTAGATTTCGGCACAGAAATGTGAATCTGCTGTTTAAAGAAGGATGTTGATATGCTAGAAGAAGTGTACGCACAGTCACCTAATTGGGGGGAAAATGCTATCAGTGCGATAGCGTATGAAAAAAGACCGATTTTATAAGTTACAAACCGCAGACACAATGAAATTTATAATCTTTAGGGGGCTTAATAAATTGGGCTGGGATAGTTTTACATTTCCTCTACTAGAATGGCTTCATTGAATATAAGGAAATAGTAAGGAAGTCTGAATAAGTATTTGGAAGCTATTCGTTAGGATTTTGCTGTTGTAACATTGATTTTTCCTAAGATTGGCTTCCTTCAATCTACATTTTATTCTAATAATAGAAACTTGTAGAAAAAAAATAATGGTGCATATCCCCAGAGTGTATTCTCTATAAAGCGGAGCACCTGGATTCTTTAGAAGCTCACTGTGGGAATTCTAGCGCTGTAGAAGCACGTGCATATACTGACGACTACATGAGCATTCTCGAGTCATTAACTTCACATCAAATATGAGATTGTATACCTGGAAAATGCAATTAGAGACTGTAATTTTTTCCACTGGCTATTTCTCTGGCTCACTATCTGTCGAAATAATTACTAGATTCGTGTTTATTATTATTATTATTATTATTATTATTATTATTATTATTATTAAAGTCCAAGGACTCATCGCGAGAGGGCGCTCTACTCCACTCCACACACATGCAACTGTGTTTCTCCCAACTGCTTAATTCTTCTACTACACACAACTATCATCAACGCCATCTACCGCCCATCAACACAAACAGTATTTTTTTGTCTGTAAATCCACCTGTTGGTAGCCTATGTTTGAGATATTCAGCAAAATTGCGTACTCATCGCGAAATTGTAAGCAAGAAATAGCCGTTCAAATGTCAATGGTTGAAAATGATATCTGTTGCTTATGGAAGAACTAGGAAAGACGGAATAGATGGAGAGAGGATATAAATAAAATTTATTTTATTTATATTTCATACACAAATTTCATACACAAAACCTGTTCGCATTTAGAAGTCTTTTGAAACAATTTGAAACAATTTGAAACAATTCGGAAACGTTTAAACCGATTTGAATGAATCAAGATTTAACACTTTGAAGAAAAATGCAAAAGCAGTTTTAATTTCTATCGAGCCACGATAATTGCAATTGCGAATGAAGCCAAAAATACACTTTTCGCCACACGATGCGCCGTTAGGCATCGGGGATTTTGATTGCTCCCTCGAGATGTTAATCGCTTCCCGTGAAGGTAATCGCACACTTATTTCGTTTAATTAAGTAATAGATCTTAATATGGAAACCAGCCTGCTTTACTTTCTAAGCTGTTCTTTTCTCTCTCTCTCTCTCTCTCTGTCTGTATGTCTGTCTCTCAATATATATATATATATATATATATATATATATATATATATATATATATATATATATATATATATATATATATATATATATATATATATATATATATATATATATATATATATACAGGGTGTTCGGGATAAATTTGACATATTTATAATTAATTATATTTTTCCGTAAGTTACATGTATTAACACACACTTCTCTTCATTTAAAAGTTTGGACCCTTCTTCATTCATATACAAGATGTCAGAAAGGATGGATAGCTGGAACCCACCTGAATCATGGAAGAGAATAACTTGTATCATGATGATTCGTGCCCGCCATCAAAATAAGGATATTACGACTGCTGCCCAATGCTCCCTGAATACAGTAAAAACAATCAGGCATGAACTAGAGACTTGCAATGGTGACTACGAGGATGTAGCAAGAAGAAAGATCCCTAGCAGACGATCTGATTGCGTTCGTACAGCAGAATTCCTCGCAAATCTGCAGGAACAGGTGTTGAAGAACCCTGGCATTGGAATTCGGGCTTTGTTCGTGGAGTTGCTAACTGTAGTCAAGCCCTGGATAACAAGGGTAGGCAATGGTAGGCCGTATGTATGGCAGCAGGATTCGGCCCCTTGCCACACCTCTGGGAAAAGTCAAAAATGGTTGTCTGAAAATTTCTACGACTTCACCAGTCCAAATGTTTGGCCTCCAAACTCCCCAGACCTTAACCCCATGGATTATTTTGTATGGGGCGCAGTTGAAAAAGACACCAATCGCACTTCCAGTAATACAAAAGCCCAGTTAATGGATAAAATTAAAACAGTTTTTGCGGCCCTTCCCAGGGAGACTGTAGCATCAGCTTGTTCGAGGTTCCGAAGCAGAATTGAAGCTGTGATCGATGCTAATGGTGGTTATTTTGAGTAAATCTTGTTGATAGTATTGTAATTAACTCTGCCTGTAATGTTTTTTTGTCAATTCATTAAATTTAATAGATACAAAGAAGATTTTCTTTTTCCTTACGAAACTGTCAGATTTATCCCGAACACCCTGTATGTGTGTATATATATATATATATATATATATATATATATATATTATATTTTTTTTCTTTATTTAACACCCGCGCGCACGCGCACACACACACACACACATTATTTTACATTATATATATAATGATATAATAATATTATTATTAATAATTATTATTATAATATAATAATAATATTATTATTTTATATATATATATTTCTTTTATTTTTTTATATTATTATTATTATTATTACATATTATTATTTTACATATAATATTTTACATTTTACATAATAATATAACAATATTATTTATATATATATATATATATATATATATATATATATATTATTTTTTTTATTATTTTACACCCCGCGCGCGCGCGCTCACACACACACACATTATTTTTTTATTATTATTTTACATTCTATATATATATATATATAGAATGTAAAATTAACATTTGATTTATATTAAATATAAATTATTTATATTAAATATGTCAAATTATTTTCTCAGGGGACCCTTTAACCCCTAGAGAGCGCATCCCCTGGGTGGCGGATAGGGGAGCTCACCATGTGTGTGTGTATATATATATATATGGTGGGGTTGTCCGAATATACTGAATAAGGACTCGTGAACCAACAGGGCCATAAGGGGCAATCATATTGATTGTAAGGGAAGTGGCACTCCCATGGACCCCTAGCTGGATCTATCCTCTCCTTCTTCTACTTTGAGGACGATCCACTTACTTTAATCTTTCCTATAAGGCCTTATCAGCCAACTCTTCTTACTTTATGACCCTTATGCTATTAGAGTACTCGAGGGCCATGGGGTATTTTCATTTCTGGCCTTACAACTATGCTGCCCTCTCTATAAACCTTACTACATTTCTTCTATAATCTACTCTTTCCCCTTCATTATACCCTATTCTTCCTATGGGTTTAAATTCGGACAAAGGCTAGTTCAGAAGCCTTAAGGTAGCAGCCCTACCACTGAGCTATTCCATCGTCAGTCTAGTCCCCTGACATGGAGAACATAATCCTACTTGTAAGCTGACAGAAAAAGATAATCGGATTGAATCTATGGGAAACGACCCTGGAATGGAAAAGGGAAAACGAAAATGGAAACGACAAAATATAATACACATAGCAAACTGGAATGTAAGAAGAATAGCATATAAAGAAATAGAATTAGACCAGTTACTAAATGAAAGAAATTTTAAAATAGCAGTAATCACCGAAACAAAAAAGAAATTAAAAGGAACTATGAGAACTGAAAATTTTACTGTGATATAGAGTGGAGTCGACAGAGACCAAAGAGCACAAGCAGGAGTCATGATATGGATACATAACTCCCTTTCAAAACAGTTAAAACATTATAAATTCTGGAATGAAAGAATAATAGAAGCTAGAATAAAAATAAATAGAGGCTATTTAACAATAATTGGTTTATATGCCCCAGAAGAAGGAAGAGAACAGGATAATATTGATTTTTATAATCAGCTACAAAACATACATAATAAAATAAATAAAAATGATTACATAATTTTAGCAGGAGACTTAAATGCAAGAATTGGAAACACGAAAATTAATAATAACATAGGAATACATGGAGAACATACTCTAAACAGAAATGGTAAAAAATTGATTGACTTTGTAGTTTATAATAACCTAAAAATAATGAATTCCTTCTATAAACATAAAGACATACATAAATATACTTGGGCAGCAAGAGGATGGAAATCAATATTAGATTACTTCATATTAAATGACATCAAAATTTTCACTAGATGTTAGAGTTCACAGAGGATATGAAATAAGCAGTGACCACTTCCTTGTTAAAATAAAATTAAGATTACCACCTAAATGGCTACAAGTAACAAGAACAGAAAGAAAAATTGAAACACTTGTTTATAAAATTAGACTACTGAATGACACAAATGTACAATGGCTATATGAACAAAGAATTAACCAATATCTAGATAAAATAAAACAAAATGAAGAAATAGAATGGCTTAATATAAAAACGATACTAAATGCAGCAGCAAATGAAATCTTAGGAAAGACCAAACAATTCAATAAAAGAAAAAAACGGAAGATCTGGGATGATACAATCAAAGAAATAATCAAAAAGAAAAAAGAATCCTATCACAAATGGTTAAGCAGTAAAATATTAGAAGATGAAATAGAATATAAAAGAATAAGAGCCATAGCTAAAAGAGAAGTCAGAAAAAGACATAGAGAATCATGGAATAAATTTGTTTCTAATTTAGAATATGATTTATATAAAATAAGACCCAATGTATATAAGATTTTGAAACACCTAAATGCAGATACCAAAGAAAACATAAAATTAAACACTGAATTAAAATTAGAAGAATTTCTAAATTACTACACAGAACTGTGGACAGACAAATATTTTAAAAAAGACAACTGGCAAATAATTAACGGAAATGAAAAGGAAATAACTGAAGAAGAATTAGAAATCAGCCTGAAAGAAACAAGAAACGGAAAATCACATGGAGAAGATAAGCTAGGTTCAGAACTATATAAATACGCAGGAACAAGATTCAAAGAAAGACTCTTACAATTTTTAAATAAAATTTACTCAACTGGTATCTCCCAAATAGAATGGAAATAAGCAATTGTGATTCCTATCTTTAAGAAAGGTAATAGAGATGACCCTAAAAACTATAGAGGTATCAGTATACTGAATTCCTGATACAAAATATATAGCAGAATCTTAAATAACAAACTGATGAAATATTCCAAAAACTTTATCCTAGAGGTACAGAATGGATTTAGAAAAGGACGATCATGTATAGACCCAGCCTTTTGCCTAAAATTAATAATAGAGAAAAGAAGAGAATATAATTTGGAAACACATATTGCATTTATTGACTTTGAAAAAGCATTTGACAAAGTTAAAAGAAACATATTATTTAACATATTAAAAGAAAGACAAATACCAAATAATATCCAAAAAGCTATCACAAGTATATATGCAAATAATCAAATACAAATAACATTACAGGGTGTTCGGGATAAATTTGACATATTTATAATTAATTATATTTTTCCGTAAGTTACATGTATTAACACACACTTCTCTTCATTTAAAAGTTTGGACCCTTCTTCATTCATATACAAGATGTCAGAAAGGATGGATAGCTGGAACCCACCTGAATCATGGAAGAGAATAACTTGTACTGTAAATGACGAGCTATCATATACAAGATAGATAAACCAAGGGGTCCGACAGGGATGTCCCCTCTCAGCAACGCTTTTTAATATCTACTTAAATGAAATAATAATAAAATGGAGTAAAATTTTACATCAAGGAATTAAACTTTCACGTACAGTAAACTTAAACACTCTCCCTTTTGCCGACGACCAAATAATAATTACAAATTCTGAAGATAACTTGCAGAAAGCTATTTTAGAACTAAATGAGATAGCCAAAGATTATTGTATGATAATATCAACAGAAAAATCAAAAACTATGGCCTCTAAAGGACAAGATCCAGCAAGAACTAAGATAGTAATAGATAACAAGATCTTAGAACAGGTGAATTCATTCAACTACCTAGGATGTATGATCACATATGAAAATGAAAAAGATATAAACGTAAAAATTGCAAAATATTTAAAAATAACAAGTGTAATTAACTCTATATTTGAACCAAACCTAGTTCACAAACAAACCAGGCTAAAAGTATACAATACATTAGCCTTACCGGTCTTAATGTATGAAGCGAAATCTGGACAATAAAACAAAAAGACAAACAAAGATTAACAACAGCAGAAATGAAGTTTATGAGAAAAACTGCAAAGTATACCCTATTTGATCACAGAAGAAACGAAGAAATTATGAAAGAATTAAACCAAGAACCAGTAATTGAAAAAATTAAAAAATATAAACATAGATGGATGGAACACGTTCCAAGAATGAAAACAGAAAGATTACCAAAACAAGCCTTAAAGTACAAGCCATTAGGAAAAAGAAAACCAGGATGTCCTCTTAAACGATTCAACGATGACTTCTAAGGCTGGAACAGGCCATGCTAGGCCTAAATCCTTGATACGTATGATGATGATGATGATGTCAAATTATTTTAATTATCGATAAATTTCATGCCTAAAATTAATCAATTACACTTATATCATTTTCAAATTAAAAATCATATGCTTATATATTAGAATATTAGAATATTAATTCTACATTTCATTTCTTTAACACATTTTTCTAGGTGTATCGGTTTCTTTTTTTTTCTTCTAAATGTGAGTAACTGAACATCAAGGCGCAACACCTGTATTCGCTTCTTTAAGAATTTTCTTGGAATGAAAGAAACCAGTCAACATCGAGATCAAAATTTCGTGTTAGTCTTTTTCTTCTGTCAATAGACGGCGCTCGAAGTTGTTGCAAAGAAACAACCGACCAAAGGGATTTTCAGTTGTTGTTTTTTTTTACCTTTCGTCACTTCGAGCACCATCTATTAACAGAGAAAGGAAAAACGAACTCAAATGACGTGTTGGTAGGCACATTAACCGGTTTTTGCAGTTATGAGCAAAACTACTAAAGAAAATATTTTATTTTCGTAATTGATATATCAATTACGAAAATAAAATATTGATATATCTTGAATAATTGAAATATTGAAATATTGATATATCTTCCTAAAAAAAAAAAAAACGACAATTAATATTAAACAATGTTTTTTTTTACTCTTATTTTCAAAACTCTAAAAATAAATCTAAGCTGTCTAAGAACCATTCTTTCCTGACATCATAGTTTCGAACATTAGTAAATGAAACTATTTTGAAATTCGATTAGGTTTAAGAATTTTGAAATGCTTACAATTCAATTACAAATAAAATAGAATTACATGTGCGAGATATATATATATAGTTTTTGGGAAGGGCAGTACGAAATGGTAGACAACTGCTGCCATCTCGTGATCATAAACCCAAACAGTGTTATTATTTGAATTATCTTATTCTTCATAATAAAACGTTCGTTGTGTTATAAATAATAAAGCAATTCCTATAAATTCCTTATCATTTTCCATAGGGGGATGACTATCCTTATCTTTCTCCTACATGAATATCTCTTCTAACATTCAACATTCTATGAACGAACATTTTTGCAGAATGAAAAAAAAATTACAAATAATTAAATATGAAAAATGTATAAATAATTAAATAAAAGGCTATCGTTTTCATAGGCAACTGTCGTCATTTCTATCAACAATCTGTAGATTTATGAATGAACGAGAGTATGGCAAGCAGCTATTCGTAACTCGTGTCCTAGACTGGTATTAATTTGTGAGGGCTATTCAATGGTTTGAGTTCCAACTCTTAAAATCTTGGACCTTCCTCGCACAAAAGCAAAATCCGTGGGAGAAAAATCCCTGTTACGTAAATGTGAGAAAATACATTAAAATCTCTATTAAAATGTTGAAATTAAACAAAAAATCTAAATCATTCACAGATTTTATGATTTATTAAAAATGTTCTCATGGGGTTGCATTTGAGCATATTAACAGAACATTCATGCATTGCACAAAATGGGTTCGAAGGCTGTTGGTGTTGCAAGCTACTTCTCTACATATAGAAGATTTATATTCTTAGCTGTGTAGTCCTGTGCAAAGGGCGTTTGCTTTCATAGCTTCAGCTCACCAGAGGGAATACCTTTATAGATTCGATTTTACTCGTCGACTAGAAGAATCTTTTTTAGGCCTTTTTTTCATAGGCTCCAGAGTTGGTTGATATTTGGCTCAGGCCTGTAGGGTTTTTCTCCTTAAAACTCCCGTACGAATCACCATATCATTCAAGAATATGTCCTTGTTAATGTTTATGACTACGAAATGCCGACAGTGGTCTGCAATGTCATCTGATGCCTCTGAAATCATCGATTGCCTTGAATTCAGCTATCGGCGCTAGCTAAGGGTGGACACTGACTGCTTATCAATCTTCTAAAAAGGGTTGGGGTAAAAGTGCTCCACCTCTACTCAATTTATGAATAAAATACCGACTTATTTATTTTCATTTACTTCTGGTGATGCTAGAAGAGATAGGCTTGATTCTGGTCACGAACTAGATGAACTTTTGCTAGGCCTTTGTTTTTTCATCTTATTTATTTATTTATTCGTATGGAGTTCTCTCCCTTTTCTCCCCATCCGGTGAAGAGGGGGAGACTGACAAATGCGGCCTTTTCGTGCTCCCTGACCATAATGCAATATATTGTCTGAAACATTTCTCAATCCACCTTTCGTTTTCTTGAGTTTTCTGGAGAAAACTCCACTTGCTCAAAACCGACTAACTCGGTAACCAGTTGAAGATAGAAAGCGTTAGAAAACGTTCCTCTAGTCAGCGACTAGATTCGAACTGGGAACGGCTTTCTTCGTGCGGCCTACTTATGGATGCAAGAGTCACTTTCTTAGAGCTGCACAGGCCTATGTTGATGCGATAAATAAAACCAAAAGAATTGCTAATGATTTCTGATGATTTTAAGGCTTGAATTTTTCCAGTTTCATTTACATATTATAAATTATTTTATTTATTTGTTTAGTAAAACAGCAAGAATCTGAAGATGTATTTTCAATACTAGATTGAAAGAACGTATTTATTTGTGCATATAAAGTGATGTATAAATATACAGGATTTATAAGACAGACATTTGTTCGACACTTTCCATCACCAGTTCTCAAATTTTTCGTCCATCTCTCTCTCTCTCTCTCTCTCTCTCTCTTGCTCTTTTCACTTGGTCACAGAACCCAACAGAGCCATCTGTTCATCTGATATTATGTAAAGCAATTTATTACAGTGATATTAGCAGAACAAGCACTTTTGTCATGTGCTCTTCTAAATCTGGAGCATGTCCAACTACACTGCAGACTTTTCTAATGTAGTATTAGGGTTTCCCTATGTTCTACTGAAGAAAACCAGTCTCTCAAACGATAGTAGATTGGATTCTCTCTGAACCTAAATAATGACTGTGAGATTTCCGAAAATAAATTTGTATTTGTATGTGATTTTCTAACAAGATGATTTGCAAAGTTGTGGTAAACCAGAAATATATCTTTGGCTCTCACATAACAAAAACGCATCAGAATCTAAAATTTTATTCTGAAACATAGTAAGCGGCATTCTCTGGTCCTAAGTTTCTGGAAATCAATTGATAATTGGTACTTTCGTTATTGCCAGAATATTTTTGTAATTTCTAGTTGGCATGCATAAATGAACGTGCACAAGAATATAACAGACCATGTTACCCTCTCCTGTGCCTGATCAGTGTGAATATGAGTATGCACGCGCGCCCTTGAGTTCTAAGATCAGTTTTTCTGTTTGAAGGTTAAAAATGCAGAGTTTATAGAAGAGAATAAATCCTTCTCGCATGTGCCAAATATCGGTCATTTTGGAAAGGACACAATTGACAGTTATGTAAATTGAAATATGGCTACAGGAACGCTCATTTATAAACGAAACCATACGTTTCGAATGAGATTTTAACTTATAAGAAACTGTAATTTAAGGAACTCAGAAAATATTTGTATTTTATAAATACAAAAACATTATTTTTTTTATAGACAGAAATTTTTAGTACGGTCTCCATGAGACACAAATTGACAGCGCGACCTCAGCTCTAAACCGTGGGATTGAATCTCGTAATTATGTGAAAATTAATTTTAAAAGCTTTTTTCTAATGAAGTTGGGTTATATTATCTGACATAGAGGGCGAGATTTTATCTCTATAAATTAAGCAGAACCCAGCCTGAGAAGCATGTGCTATTAATATGCACATTACGTTTAGTGATTGCAGTTGGCAGCACTGATTTAGTCCAGCTTTTCGAAATTCGTAGACAATGGTTCTTCATCATTATCGCCAGGGTAAGTACATTTCTGCAGCATTCTGGATGGAAGCTGATGTTCGTAATCCTAACCATAAATAAACAATAAATAGCATTTATTTATTAATATTTGCACTCCTGTGTGTTATACAGTCGATTTTTCTTGAATTATGGGTGTATGGTTAAAAAATACAGTGGTACGTCCTACGGTGCTACTGTGACTATACAGTGCATAAAATTCGAATACAATCTGTAAGGTTTCTTCCTATTTTATTATTATTATCACATACCACCTCCAGGGAGTCCAAAGACTCATCGAGGGAGGGCACCTACTCTAGAATTCTCTATCTCCATCAATGCACCAACCCCAACTATCTTCATCATCTACACCAACGCCATTTACCGCCGACCATCACCACTAGTATTTTCACAGACAATCACAAACATCCATGTCCACGGCGGGATTCGAACCAGCAGCCTTTTGGCTGGAGAGTGGATACGCTAACCACTCGGCAGACCAAGCCGGCTATTATTGGGTAACATACATTTATTAGGATCCACAGTACTTGTCAAAGAATAAAAATAAGAAAGAAAATCAATCCAATGACAAATTTGTAAAGATGATTTACTGATGATCTAATTTAAGTTTGTTAAATGGTTTCCATGTCTGAGCTATGAATTAGCTTTCTATATTGTCAATATAAATAGATAAAGAAACAAACCAATAAATAAATAAATAAAAATGAAATTAAAATAAATAAAATAAAAATATAATAATAAAATAAAATAAAAAGCTACCTGTGCAGCCATGGTCAATGTGGTTAGCCTAGTGGCTATATGCTTTGCAACCATATGCCCGGGAAAGGAGTGTCCTACGTTCGATTCCCGTCGACGACTTGAGGAGCTTAAGGATCCTCCTCAGCCAAGTTAGTCGGTCTTGGGCGTGGACAGCAGGGTTTTTGATCCCACAAGCAGGCAAACCGGTCCCCTTGAACACACACGGAATTACAGTCATCAATATCGCCCTTCGGGGATGCAGCAGAGGAGTGGACTTTATTAGGAGGGGCCTCAATCTGTCCTAGGATGGATGAGAAGGATAAGATAGGTGTAGCCATGTAGAAATGACATTTGCATCCATGCTAAGCCACCTTTACCCCCCAAAAAAAGTCAATAAAAATTCTGTTCTACTCGCCAACTGCAGGAGCTTTTTATAAGCCTTTCTTAGATCAGTTCCCAAATTAATTTATCTCTGGTATAGGGAAGTTGCGGTTTCTCTAGAAACTCAGGTTTATAACCCTACCTATCAAGTAACAGAGTACAGAACTTAAATATAAATAAATAAATAAATCCCCAAATGCCCTTTAATCCCATATATGAAGTATGCAAGGCCAGTTTATTCCTTTTGGAGACTGAGGGAGGAGTTCAATCGCTACCGACAGTGAATTAGAGATATCGGGTACAAGACTTTCACTTTTATAAATGGCATTTGCTGAAAACACATACATTATTATCTCTTCATGAGACTGAAAAGTGCAGGCATGTTGTGATCTCTCACACACACAGTACTGTCGATAGAGTGCAGCATAGAGGCAGCCTGCCTCATGGCGAGGCTTAATAAGGGCGCTCATTTAGCCATATTGCGATAGGCGCCGTCTTTCTGCACTTGCTACGATATTACAACGTCGTAGCAGGTGTAGAAAGAAGTTTTTCCAAGCTTACACTGATTAAAAATTATTTGCGAATAGCAGTGACCCAAAAAAGATTGGTTGGTATAGCAACTATATCGATAAAGGTGGACATAGCTTATAATTTAAATTTAGAAGGGATTAGAAACAGTTTTGTTGTGCGATATAGAGGCGGACATAACTTATAATTTAAATTTAGAAGAGCTTATAAAGTTTTATTGTGCAATATCCCCGTATGGCAAACATTTAATTAATAATATTATGTAATCGTTTTGCATTAATGTTTCTCTTGTAATAAAAGCAAATTAGCAATTGGAGAGTTTCTTATATTTTTGTTTGTCTTATAATCCATCAGGGGCGATATTTAATTGTTTGCCTCAGGGCGCGATCTGATCTGGCGACGGCCCTGCTAACACAATATATTTGTCTGAAAGAATTAAGGTCGATTTTCTTGATTTACTTCACGAAAAACCCGCTTACCCTTGCTAAAGATCAACTAACTCGTGCCCGATCCAAGAAAGGATTACTAAAAGTTTCTCTACTCAGTGACTAGACTTGAAATGAGAACATCTTTCTTTGGGTGGACTAGCGCTATGGATGCAAACATCATTTCCATAGGATTCCACAGGCCATCTGCCGAATTTACAGACAATAATGTCAGTATTAGAGTTTAGGTATACAAAATTGCAGCACTCGTTGTCTGCCATTGTGCCCATTATCAACCGTTTCTTGAGGATGATAATGGGCACAATGGCAGATACTGGTACTGGCTGCCTATCTCTTTTCAAAAGTTAGTTAGGGCTAAAGGATTTCTGTCTTCTCACTTGGGAATACTCGGCAGAACATCAGTAGTGTAGCTAGAACTTTTGCTGCCCCTCTCAACCCAAAAATACTACAAAAAGTCAAAACGACGTATAGGGAAATTAATTAAAACACTGTTTATTTTTGAAGTAAAACTTTAATTTCAACATTCTAAAATGTAATTTTTCTTGCTTTTCTTTTAGCAAAATCGTCGATGACATTGGCGAAGGCTATTATTACATTTCTGCATAGTAATGTAGTAATTCTTAATCAACTGTATTTAGAAAAACTCCTCTCACAACTAGCAACACAGGAATTGTGAGGAAAATTCGCAGCACTATTCCAATATTTGGAACTGGGTTCTCGAGACTATTTTAGAATTAACTGCAAAAGTTCAAAGTGCCGCCCGGGGAGGACCCCCCCCCTCTAGCTACGCCTTTGTAGAACATATATATTTTAATCAGAAATATAAATAAAATAAATCAAAAATAAAAATAAAAATGTTAAGATATCATATGAAGTGCATTGCATTAGAAGCTTTGCCACATGTTGCTCAAGCCATTCTTTTTGGTCCCCAATAGCCTGTCAGTAGACAGTTGGTCGATTCTAGTCACCAACTACTTTTTTATTTTCCACTGGTTTCTCCAGAAATTCCAGTTCTTAACTTCACGACTCAGAATAATCAACCACAAAATCCACACTATTTCAGACAACAGTCCGACGTTGATGATATTTGATGAACATAAAATTCACCGATATTAAAGGCATATGTACTTTCGCATGGAACCCTTTAGCATCATTAGTAGTTATGAATTCAGCTGTCAGTGACGGGAAGGGTTGAATCCAACCAGGTTGGTTTCGACCTTTAAAATATTGCATAAATCATCAGAAGAATTTTGGAAGTGCTGTTAAGCTAATTATATATTATTGGGAAGTAAGTCAGACCGAAGAGTGAGACGTATGGTAAGAGAAGCAAAATAAAAAAAAACAAAGAACACGAACAGTTAAAAGATAGAAATAGTATTAGTGGCTGGTAGATGGTGTACAGTTAAGCAGCATGCAGATGGTACAGATGGAGAATTGAGTAGTGTAGATCGTGTGATCTGAGATCCCTCCCCTCGATAAGTCCTTGAAAAAGTCAAGAAATTCGCTTTCCTTCCTCCCATATGTCAAAGGTTGGTCGATTGGTAGAGCCTCTGCTACTAATGGCTCAGTTAAGTAAGTTTGAGCGCGGTTAGTAGTTAGAAGGCGACAATCGTTCGATGCTGTTGGCACACTCTCCCTCGATGAGTCTTTGGACTCCCTGAAAGTGTCAAATAATAATAATAATATGTTGTTTCTTCCTTCCAATTTATATTTCGATAGTTAAAATCCCCTATCGGGATAACCCTTTTTGTCAACTAAGCTAAACTGATTTGTCTGAACATTTCTGGTCACCCTTATTATTTCCCGGTCTGTAGTAAGCCCGAAATAAGATCTCTGTTTAATCTTTCCACCTGAGTAATAAATGATATTTAAAAAAAAAAAAGCGAAAGAAATGGCAGAGTTGTGAAATTTCTGTTCATATTCTCCTTCTTGGGCGTTTTTTGTGTCGAAGGTTGTTTTGAATTTATATGTTTAGCTGTGTTATTTAAAATTGAAAATGGCGGCAAAAGAGTGCGGTACGATGTCAGGAACTGAGGAGTTGAATTTATCTGCTGATTTAGTTGATCAAATTGTACCAAACTGTGACTCAGATAAAGCCGAAAAAAGCGAAAAGCTATTGCGTATTCCCTTATCCAGAATAAAATCTCTGGTTAAAATGGATCCAGATGTTACGTTAGCTAGTCAAGAAGCCGTGTTTCTCATTGCTCGAGCTACGGTATGATATGTTTTTGTTTGGCGATGATTTAAATGGTTGTGATACGTCACCTTGAATTATTGCATTTATTATCAGAATTGGTTGGAAAAACCTTTACGTCTATACGGACGTCAATATTCGATGATGATGTGCCTTATTTCTGTAATCAAATTTTATAATTCAGTTTATAAGGCAACTCAGTGGCGTAGCTTGGGGGGGGGGGGTGCGGAGGTGACGGTCCTCCCCGGGCGGCACTTTGAACCTTTTCAGTTAATTCTAAAATACAGTCGCGAGATTAATGCGAATTTTCCTCACAATTGCTGTTGTTGCTAGTTGTGAGGAGCTTTTCTAAATAAAATTTGATTAAGAATTACCTACATTACTATGAAATAGACTTCGCCAATGTCATCGACGATTTTGCTAACAGAAAAGCAAGAAAAATAACATTTTAGAATGTCGAAATTAAAGTTTTACTTCAAAACTAAACATAATGTTTTAATTTATTTCCCTATACGTCGTTTTGACTTTTTGTAGTATTTTTGGTGTGTATTGAGAGGGGCGGCAAACAGCTCTAGCTACGCCACTAAAGCGACCACAGTGTTGGATAAAGGGAGATGATTAATTTGCGGTCTGGATGGTATAAGTGGGTCATACTTTTTTCAATTCTGTACAGTCTAACAAGCAGGGTGGTAGTAGTGGTCTCGCACAAGGCTATAAGAATTAGCTACTACGTAAAGGTGTTCCAGACATCCAAACTACAAAGATCTCATATTGTTGGAGAGTGCAGATGCTCTCCATTCTGTTGCCAAAATCGAAACCAAAGAATGAACAATACTGTCCTATTTCCCATAAATAGTGTTGCTTTATTTAAAAAAAAAAAAAAAATGCGATGGCCCCAAAACTTTTGACCATCCTGTGTATCAACTGGGGGAATAGGGGATACCCTTTTGAACTTTTAAAATTTTTGTCGGGGGGGGGGGGGGCTTACTCTTAGAGTCTTCATTGGACTCCCTACACTTTCAGGGTTCTTCCATATTGCATGATATCATATTTTGATAATTATGCCACTGGAAAAGTAAAGAAATATTTCAGAAATTTGCATCTACTGAATAATAAGAAAAATAATTACATTTCAGAATCTTTATTAAGGTATTCATACTAAATACCTTCCAATAACCACTAATATGCATTTCTTTCATAAACTCCATTGTGGTGGCACTATAGATATAACACTTCAACTAACTAGTTGGAAGTTGTATAAGTGAAAATAGTGAGTGAAAAAAATACTTAAGTTGTCAATTTTTATTATATCAATCTTATCCCCACTCGTGATGACTCATGCCAAGTTGCTTGGCGATATCATGAAGTATAGGTAAAATTATTTTTAATTTATTATTCATATTATAAAATGTATTATTTAAATAATTCAACATATGGGCCACATGCCATGTAAGTACGGTCAACTTTTTATGGGCTGCCAAAAATGCACGTTTGGACCCCTGTAGGCTGCCAGTTGCCGATCCCTGGTCTAAACTATTTACCCACCAAAATTGGGGAGGGAGATTCACTTGACAGTTCCATAATCTCATCCAGGTTACTGTTTGACCAGCTCCACTGGGTCATACATATATTTCTTTGCTAACTGACCTGACTTCAAAAGAAGGATAATATCCTTTTTTTATATGTCAAGTAGATTGATTATGTAGTTCCTGACATCTGAATAAAACCAATAATTTTTTAACAGCACTGTAAGCTCAGTAGAACTGCAGTTCCTTTAACTTTCTCCAAGTAGTATACTATCATATGATTCATGATGTAAACAGTTTCAGCTTTGTAAATAGTTCATAATCAAAATGCTTTAGTCATAAACATTGTTTTCCTACTTGATATATAATAGTGAATAATATTTCTAATAATCTTTGACAAAATAACTGTTGAATTCATAAAATTATCCATTTTGTTAGACTGCTTTGAATATAATGTAAAATATTCTCTTGCAAGATCATAACACCAATGTTGTTATCAGCAGGGATCTCACTAGTAGCCAGCTCCACAAGCTTAACTCTTCATTAGATAACTTCTCTCAACCCAGATACTGCTCAAAGGCTTAGAACTTATCTTGCAAGGATTTATGATCTTCAAAACTTCACAAGCCTTGGATATTATCTGCAACTGATTGTTGACTTAATAGAAAGTCCTACTTAGAAAATTTTGAAGCTTCTCTCAAATATTCCCCTTCTTTTTCTGGCCATTCCTACTCTTCTATAAAGAATATTTTTGATTTTTTTTAAAAAAATTGGAGAAATGAAACTTTTGATTTGATGATCTTTCAATATTACCTCACTCTTTCGGGGTGCCATTTAAAGGACACTTTAAATGGCACCTTGGAACTTCTAAATTTCCATTGGACATTATGTACATCTTCAAGTTTGTCAAGAACTCAGGATTTTTCAGCTAGAATGCAAAACTTTCCAGACAGATTGAAGGAACTATGAAAGATTCTCCAATTTCCCCAGTTCTGGCCAAATTTTACTTGCAATTTCTAGAAGAAATATCTACAATTAATCCAAAATGTTCCCTTTGGCTTTGTTACATGAACAACATTTTTGCACTCTTGAATAAGTCATATCAAGAATTAAATGTTTTCTTACAAAAAATGACCTTCATCCCATAATCAAATATGCCACAGAAATAGAATCAAATGGAACTCTATCCTTTCTTGACATCCTCTTAAAAAGAAAAGCAGATGGCTTTCTACCCATTTCAGTCTTGCAAACTGTCATTCTCTGGTCATTATATTCATCAGACATTAGTGCATCATTCCTGGCAGAAATTTGGTATTATTAAATGCATAGCTACTATCAAGAACCCATATGGTCTGTTCTTCATTCAGATCTCTCTGGCAAGGAACTTTTACCATCAAACAAACCTCCTCTCTCAATGGTTACAAAAATATCATCAGCTGTTTTTTTTTCTCTCCCCCTCTCTAATTCAATAAGAATAGATGACTCCCATGGAATATCCATCCCTATATTAGAGGCACTTCTGTCTGAATATATTGCTTGTATCCTTAGGAAATTTCATCTTTTAGCACATTTCAACCTATTAATCCAAACCATTTCCCAACAATAAAGTGTAATTTTTACTGCTACCTGGAATCTGTTAATTTCACATAAATTACAAGTATCCTGCTTTGGTCAAACAGGCTTGAGCTGTCACAGAATTCATTTCTGAACACCACTCCTAATTTATGTTGAAACCAAAAGGCATTATAAATCTAGTCTTGCTGAACAGCTCCTCTGGAATCTGCTACTGAGTCTCCAAGGTTTAGTTCTTTAGTTTTTTTTTTTTTTAACCTATCTTTTCTTTTAACTATGATATTCAATTTCATCCTGATTGCACAGATGCTCCCACAAATTTTTAACATCTTTTCAAAGAAAGTACTGAGGTCTTTCGCTGCCCAAACCTCAATGATGGGACTGTCTATGCCTGAAATTTGTGACATTATCAATAATTGCATTTCTTAGTGATTTTAATATTGTTATGATCACTAATTGCACACCCATCTCAAATCCTAATAGTATTATGTTTACCTGGTTTTCTGTAAAAGATATTCTCTATAGCTTACATTGTTGTTTTTGAATTTTTCATTATCTATTTGGTTGAATTCATAGTGAAGAATTTATGGAGACACAACACATTTGTTAGAATATTTACTTTATTTAACATTAAGCAAGTAACAATCGCGTTTTGACCTCTGTGAGGTCATCATCAGGAAACATACATATGTACAATATACAATCTATATGCCATTTCACTATACAAAAGTAAAATGAATCTGAAAGTAAAATGGAAATCCAAGGATACTTGGAAGGCTGTAGGTGCTTAAGTGCCTGTTAGAGCCACTGATGGACGGATGGAATGAATAATTAATATTTCCTCAGTTATACCATGGTGTTGTTTTATATTTAACATCACGTAGCTCTTACGTTTTTCAAATCAATCCATTGTTTGCATTCTACCTTGTAATTAACTGTTGTCTCCACTGATGATGGCCTGAAATATATGGCCCTAAATAAATAGTATTACTTATTCCTTGTGTTTTTCGTGTTAATTTAAAGAACCCTCCATGGCACAAGTATCTCTTAAAGAACAACAGACAAATAGGATTGAATAGAGCATTGATGAGGAAATGGATGAGTTTGTCACCATAGGTATTAGTATTTTTTTAGCAACCTCTTACACCACTGCTGAATGTATCCAATGTAAGATATAATAGTTACTCTAGTCTGTAGAGAGTTTGGCCTCACACTGATTCTTGAGTGACTTGTAATAATCCTGATTTCCATACTTGCTAGCTCCTAACAAAAAAAAAAAATAGATTTGTAAATAAAACAGCATATACTTTATATAATATAACCATTTTACGTGTTTTCTCATATATATATGTTGACTTTTTTTTAGGAATTATTTATTGATTCATTAGCAAAAGAAGCTTATAGCTACACACTTCAGTCTAAAAAGAAGACTGTTCAGAAAAAAGACATAGGTATGATGATATAGTGCTTTGGTTTATTAAATAAAAACAATATAATTATTTGTAAAGGTGTTGTTAAAGCAAATTTATATAATATTTGAAGCAAGCGATGAAATAATCATCGAATTATTGATATGTCTCTTTGGTGTATAGGATATTGTGATATCCTATACACCTACATGAAGAGTTTGTGTCACAATTGACTTCCTATTTACAATTTTCCTCCAATTTAATATGTCAGAATTCCAGTATTGTCAGAGCTTATATTTTGGTCATCTAAGATACTTCTTGTTGTATTAGTCCACCTAGATCAGTGGTTCTTAACCTTTTTTTGACTGGCATCCCCTTTCAACTATTTGTATGGCCTGGTACCCACTACTTAGTTTTACACTAGGATAATGATTCAATAAGATAATTCTAATATATTATTAGGCAAATCTAAATTACCATCAACATATTTGAACTGATAGTTAATTAAAAATTAATGAACTTTGATACAAATTAATTTTTACTCAAACAAGATGTAAACTTACTAAGTCAATCATTAATGGCTACCCTGAGCCTGATGAGATCCTGCTAATTTTTCAATATCGGATTCAATGTTCGACAAACGAAGTCTCAAATCTCCTCTTTCACTTATTTGCAATCTATTTTGCTGCTTAGCTAACAATTGCAACACAACGCTCAATCCTTTCTTGACTAAGTATGAAGAAGGGAAAGCAATGAGCAGTAATTTTATTTCTTGCCAAAGCTGAGAATACTTGAATTAATGTTTGGCCAGAATCTTTCATATCCACGCTGCTGAAATTTTACTTGAGCTTCAAAATCATTTTTAAGTCAATAAATTCATCACACAAATTTGGATGAACAGAGGTGGTATCAGAAAGAAATGGATTTATGACCCAATCGGATATTTTAAGCTCATCAAACTCTTTGAATCTGATCAAGTCATCTTTTAATGTCAGAAGATGGAAACAAAAACAATCCAAATCTGTATCTAATATTAAATCATCATCTGTTATTTGGAACTGCAGAAAATCTTGTCTTGCAATTAAGTCCAGGACAATTTTTAAATTGTCTTTAATTCGTGAAAGTACTCCACGTTCGTTTTTACTTTATTTGGATGCTTTGTTCTTAAATGCTCAATCATTCTTGAAGACTTCATTTCTTTGTTTGAGAAAGTTTTTTCACATATTAAGCACATTGGTAACTGCTCGTTATTCATAGGCGGAATAACTCCATATTTTAAATATTCACTTGAATGATGACACTTTATTTTTTCGCACATTTTAATGGGCTACAGTGTTACATAATGTCAGCGAAGTGCGCTGCATGATACCACGGACTAGATATAAACCGTAAACCAGTTGTCAGATGTGCGTTAGGAAAAGTAGCAGATAAAGTTTATAAAAGCAGTGGATTCTGCTAAAAATAGCCCTAAATTGCGAGGCACCACTGTATCTCCAATTTTGATATCAGGCCTAATGCCACTTTCCTTCATAATGTCATTTATATAGATGTGAATAACAGGGGAGATAACATGCATACTTTTTTTTTACACCTGATTTAACATCAAACCATCTTCCTGTACCTCTTTCAATTCTAATTGTAACTTAAAACTCAAATATAGACTATGTATTGCATGATATAATGTCCCATGTACACCATATAATTGTAGCATTTTAAAACATCTTTTCTCTTGACATCTTGTCATATGCCTTTTCCAGGTGTACAAATTCCAGATTTGTATTTAAGTAATACAAATCCTTGTTCCATTCTCTTGATTTCTCTCTGTTTGTCTTAAAGAGAAAATCTGATCCTGACAATGTCTTCACTCTGAACCCAACTTGTTTTCTGACAAGTTTCCCTTCCACAATTTTTCTTAACTTTTTTTCAAGTATGCTTACATAAATCTTACTTGAAATACTCAGTAGAGAAATTCCTCTGTAATTCTCATATTTAGTTTTACCCCCTCCCTTTTTTTTTTTTTTTTTTTCTACAAACGAATGCTCTAGGAGCTCTGCTTCAGTCATCTGGAATTCAATCCTCTGACTTCTAAATTATGTAGCCACTGTAAAAGTTATACCTCCATATTTCTGAACTTGTTGAATACCATGTACTCCAGCTGTCTTCTCACATTCAGGATTTTGATGGTTTTGTTTACTTCAGTTGTTGATATGTAATCCTGATTATATATCAATGTCTTCAGAACATTTTCTCACCTTACTGATATTTATCTTCTGCCGTCTTGCTGAAGTCTTCCAGTGACTTTTGTGTTTAGCTAGTTTTACACACTTTCTTTGCTTTCTTGCATTTTTCTCTGTATTACCTCAGAGCATGTAGTGACTTACTTGCAGGAATGAACGAACTAAACATAAAAAAGATATATATAACCCAACAACTTTCATAAATTGTCAAACTTACATCATCAGGAGTACCAAAACATATAAAAAAGACTGGAAAAATTTGTTACACATGGCAGATGTTATCAGAACTTCACAATTAGTTTGTTACATACAAACAAGTAACCAGAAAAAACTGTTATATTAATTACTCTATACATGTTGGAACAGTGCTAGTTGTTGCTGTCACTTTCTGTGACATGAAGTGTGTCATATCCCAAGTCTGCAGTTGTTAGATTTTTGATGAAAGATCAAACTTGGTTGAAGATTGCTTTTCATTAGGCTTCTTTGAACTTTTTTGTGTAAAGCAAATATGTTCAATATATAGCATTTCTTTTCTTGTCAAACTATTTGGTGGCCTGCGTTTGTTATATGGAAGGCTAATTCTGATTTATACTGTCTTCTTTTTTTCAATGTATTTTACATGTTGAGAAATGCAAATCTCTCCAGACCTTCCTGTCTGGTCTACATAGTTTTCTGTATACTTAAAAGATCATTCTTTCTTCTTTTTCGTTTACTTCAAGAAGGATGTCAAGGAACGGTAATTTTTTCCATCTTCTAATTCAAGAGTGAATTTTATGTTTGGATGCAAGATATTCAGTTAATCTTTAAATTGAGTTAAGTCAACTGTTGTTCCTGACCAAATAACGTCGTCAGTATAATGTAACCAAGTTTTTGGTTTTTTGTAATAATTTTCAATATCATTCTTTTCAAAATTCTCCATAAAGAGATTTTCTAGGGCTGATGATAGGCAGGAACCCTTACAACTCCAACCAGCCAGTGGCGTTATTTAGGTGCAGGCCCAGGCCTAGAGCAGCAAATTTTGAGGGAGCGGCGGAATTTCCAGGCTCTCATTTTTGTCATTATAACATGTTCCTTATATGCTGCATCTACTCACAAGTAGAGAAATATTTTTCTTTTCCTCGTAAGTTTAGTTTGCAAGCATATTGGCATGTACAGACCGAGACATGTGCACAGAAAGCTACTGCTACTGTATTTAATGTCTGAAATTATGTGGATTCTACGGTCGATTTCCTTAAGTTTACGGGACGAAAAACCCAGAGTTTCCAGGAGAAAAAACCCGCTATATATATATAGCAGTATTTACAGTATAAGCAGGTTATGCATGTAAAGCAACATGTTCATTAAATATGAGGGGGGGCACTTTCTGCAGGCCTAGGGGCAGTAAATACCTAAATATGCCACTGCAACTAGCTAGTTTGAATACTCCTGGTTGGTGATTGGATAATTAACCACTGATGTGAGAGATGAATTCATATCCAATCTGAAACTACCATCTTGCTTACTGGATGCCTGAAGTGGCTTGAAAAAGTTCCATGTTTGGTTTGTAGAGCAGGGTTTCTTGACTGTGTAAAAATGAAATAAAAATACAAATAATTCCTTAGTCTCCCCCATGATACTGATACACTATATTTACAACCTTTTGTGAATGGGAGACATAAATAAAATAATTTATTAATTGCATTGCATAAGCTAGCATTTTGCCAGTTGATTGTCTTGCTATTATTTTCTAAATAATTTAGAAAATTTTATGTTGGACTGCACTACTACTTCTAGATCCATTTTTAATTTTTAACTGTATTGAGTGTATTCTTACCTAAACAGTAGGATGTCCTTGGATTTTTTTGCTACCCAAAATGAAGGACTGTACTTAAGTTGTTAAATCTTAATTGCCATTTCTTAGACCAGCAGAATGTCTTATTGAAGTATACCCGAAACAATAGCCCTTGCTTTTCATTGATCATGATCAGTAGTTTCATTGAATAGCAATGGGCCCAATGCTGTTTCCTGTGGAATCCCAGGCTAACTACAGGACTGTCATTCCCAGGCTAACTACAGGACTGTCATTGGCATTATCATTCAGTAATATGCTTTGTGTTCTTCTCTCCCTTCAAGTAACTTCAGAATCATTAGAAAGACAATTAAGAATAGCTGTTCTCGTAAGTTTTCCAAGTACGTCATTTTGGTCACTAATACAAAACAATAAACAAAATCACTTAAGCATTAAACATTAATGATTAATATATTGTTTTTCTTACAAAAACAAATTCTTTAATTTGTTGTACAGAATAGATATAATTATCTATGTACAATAAAAATGAAAATGCAATATGGAGAGAGTAATTCTGAATCTTCCAAGTAACTCTTGTATAAGGACTATGAGATGTCAACTATTGAAAGTACACTACAGCAATGTGATTTACAAAAATTGATAATAGCAAAAAAGGGCATTGAACAGATAAATATCTCTTCTATCTATTCTTATCAGATAGGCTATGAAAAACCTCTTCTCTATCTACCAGGAGGAAGAATAGAAAAGTTTTTCTACTCTGGTAATTACATAGGAATGTTTAGATTGTAGATTTGCCATTTACTTAGCTTAATGAGATGTAGTTTGTATAGTGATTGCTTGACTTTGTGATCTATTCTCGCTATCTTAACAACAATAATATTTCTGTTCTTAGAATCTTCAATTGAGGCTGTGGATGCACTTTCTTTTCTAGAGGGTATGTGTGAATACATTTTATCATACTACATAAATTAAATGTACTGGTTTTAGTGTCTTTTGTACTACATTAATACAACTACAGTAGAACTCGGTTATAACGATCATGGTTACAGCGAATTCACGTTTATAACGAATAATTTTGAAGGTATATTTGAATTAATGCATTTGATTTAATGCATGTATTTCATATTTATTACAAATTCGTTTCACGGGAATAACGAACGAATAATACACGTTAGTCGTTCCTTTACTGACATTTTGTACGTACGCATTTTCTGGTTGGGGAAAAATGTTGGGAGTCAAACGGAAAATTTTATTGGTTTCCGAAAAAGTAGAAATTATACGGGAGGTGGAAAGTGGCCAATCAAATCTGACAGTAGCAAAGAAGTATGGTTTGTCCCCATCTACAATATCAACAATTTGGAAGAATCGCGAGTTGACTCTGAAAGCTTTTGAAAACAATTTATCGATGTGTAAAAAACTTAAAAAGTGTAATAAAAGTGACGTTGACGAGGCACTTCTTTCGTGGTTTAAAGTGCACATAACCGCTGGCTTACCTATTAGCGGACCAATTTTGAAAGTTCAAGCCGAAAAATTTGCTGTTCAACTTGGTTATAGCGATTTTAAATGCAACAATGGGTGGATTTATCGCTTTAAGAACAGAAACAATATTGTCTACGTAAAAGTAAGTGGTGAGGCGTTGTCCATTGACAAAAACGTTGTTTCTGACTGGATCAAGAATGTATGGCCGGACATCAAATGAAGGTATGGATACAACAACATTTATAATGCAGACGAAGCAGGGTTTTTTTATAATTTAACGCCGATAAAACTTTTCAATTTAAAAACGAAAAGTGCATTGGCGGAAAACTTATCAAAAATACACTCACAGTTTTAGTTTGTGCAAACATGACCAGTAGCGATAAAAGAAAGCTTCTTGTAATTGGAAAATCGGCAAAGCCTAGATGCTTTAAAAACATAAAGAAACTTCCCATTGATTATACAGCCTGGATGACATCTTCAATTTTCGAAAATGAAATTCGCAAGTGTGATAAAAATCTTTGCAGTGAAAACCAGAAAATTTTGTTATTGATAGACAACTGTCCTGCCCATCCTGTAGTGGCTAATTTAACAAACATAAAACTTGTTTTTTTGCCACCGAATGTGACATCTGTCTTGCAACCACTTGATCAAGGCATAATTAGATGTTTTAAATAACATTTTCGTCGTTTGTTAGTCTTGGAACTGATAGAACGCAGAGAAAAATCTGCAGAAAATGGTTATGCTTACGACTCGAAGATCAGTGTACTTCACGCAATATGTTTAATGAGTGATGCTTGGAATTTGGTGTCATCGTCTACGATACAAAACTGTTTTAAGAAAGCCAGTCTTGCGGAATATGAGTGCGAATCTGAAGAAGATGAAGAGGATAACTTACTGTTATCAGCGTGGTTAAAAGCGCGAAACTTGAACAATTTTGAAATGCGCGCAGAGATTGATAATTTTATAGACATTGATAATGGCGTCGCAACTTCGGGTATACCGACAGACGCTGACATCTTAAAACAAATCTCTCATACACCAGAAGAAGATAATAGTAGTAGTGACTCTGAGGAAGAAAATAGCAATGATGAGAAAATCGTTACCTGGTGTGAAGCAGAAAGTGCTTTACATATTTTAACAAGATTTATGGAATTGCAATCTGTAAGTTCAGACGACACATTCAAGCATCTTAGTGGTATAAGGAACAATTTCAAACGTATGAAATATGCGTCTTGTGTAAAGCAAAGCACACTTGATGATTTTTTATGTAAAAATGTGAAGTTTTAAAAATAAATTTTTGTTCTTTATATGTATGTATGCACATATATATTTATGTTACCCAATATACCTATGCTGAGAAAAATCTGAAAACATTTTTAATTCACTCAAATTATGACCTTCTTGGATATAACAAATAACGGTTATTACAAACAAATATATGCAGTCCCGTGGAATGCGTTATAACCGAGTTCTACTGTATATTCTATCGAATTGATGAATCTAGGGATGTGTGAATGTTTGAGGGTTAGGATTTGAAATTTTATAACTCCATATTTGAGCATTCCTGGTTGAATATCATCTAATCAGGCTGCCTTTTTTTTTCTACTTCAAGTATATACACACAGTGATCCCTTTCTTTTTCCAGTTTCACTTCGTGGTTTGAATTATTCTTCATGGAAGCTCCTAGTCAAATTTTTTTGTCAGTTGCAAGATTATTATTGTGCCGTTTGCATGTTGTCTTCTATGAGCATTTTTTTTTTTTTTGCCCTTATCTACTAAAAATGGGACCAGTGTGATAATTTTTGTGAAAAAAACAAAAAAAAGTGCTCACTCTGACAGAGCAAGTAGAAAAAGTAAGATTAAAGATCTGAAATCTTTCATGGCTGCAGGAAAGATGTATGGCATTAACAAGTTTACAGTGCATTATCTTTAAAAAAGGAGAAGGAAATCTGCAGTTGTTTTGCAGCTAGTGTGCCAAAGAGTACAAAGACTGTTTCTCATGTATGCAAAATAAGCATTAAGTAAAATGGAAAGAGTGCTGAGTTTGTGGATGGAAAACAATATGAAAAAGGATAGTAAATTGATTTGACAATTTTAAGAGAAACAGCAAAATCTCTCTATAACCATTTGGTTACCTAGGTTTCTTCTTGATGGGGAGGAGGTGGCGAGTGACCAAGATGATAGCAGGTTTATGGAATGAACCTTATGAGAACAGGTTGAAGATTTGTGGGTTGCAGAAATTAGTTGATAGGCAGAAAAGGGGAGATATGATTGAGACATTCAAATTGCTAAAGGGTTTCTATAGGATTAATTCAGAGGATATTTTTGAGATCAGGACTGGTGGTGGGAGAACTAGGGGACACCTATGGAGGCTGGGCAAGAGTGTGGATAGCAGGGGTGTTAGAGCTGGGTTCTTTACTTTTAGAGTGGTAAATGAGTGGAATAAGCTGCCAGAGGCTGTTGTGGGTGCCATGACTGTGAATGAGTTAAAGGCAAGGTATGATAGATACTGTGAGAATGTCATATAGTTGTGTGGACATGATATTTAGGGCCTCCCTTGATGAATCTAAGGACTCCCTGGAGTTGCCTGTAATAATAATAATTATCATAAGGAACAAAGTGCAGAAGGATCATCTTCTGAAAGTTCCACAAAAAAAACCTTCACTGCCAGTAAAAGTTAGTTTGAAGGATTTAAAAGATTTTCTTTAAGAAATTGAAAGGTGATTAGCGATGCAGCTTCTGCTAATCAGCAGCAGTTTTATCTGAAAAATTTCATAAAATAATTGAGGAGAAGGGTACTTTTCAGAATAAGTCTTTAATGCAGATGAGTCTGGTTTTTAGTGGAAGAGAATACCAACGGGTCCTATGTTACCCAAGAGGAAAAAAGGAGATGCCAGGATTTAAAGAAAGTAAAGATAGGTGACACTTTTATTTTGTGCAAATGCAGCAGGTGATATGATCAAACCTGCTATGCTTTACCATTCCCAAAACCTCAGTTTTTATTGCACACTGACAGTTGGCAGTTGGATGGACATTTACTTTTTATTTTATTTTATTTTATTTTATTTTTTTTTACCCTTCAGGGAGGAGGCATCAATTATTTGTAGATTTTTGCTATTTGCAATAACCAGAATATTCTGCTGTCTTCCCTTTTGTTTAGCTAGTTTTAAAGCATTTCACTTTTCCATTTTTCTCTGTATTCTCTCAGAGTACATGCTGACTTGCCAGGAACTTGCAATATGCTTTCTTCTTTTCCTTGCCTGCTTCCAATTTCCCAAGTCCCACCATGGAGCTGATTTTTTTTTTCCTTGTAGACAATCTCATCACATGCTTCTTCTGAATCTATCAATGTTTTCTTCAGGGTGAATCTCCAAGGTTTTCCAATTCTTTCTAATGAGGATATTAAATAGCTCATTATTTTAATGCCAAATGAAAGAAGAATAGAAGTCTTGAATTTTACTAGAGAGCCTTAGTTTGCACTGCCTTAGCTTAGACACAAACTCTGCCTAGGAGTTTGTATTACTAATCTTACCAAATTGAAGCTGTCTAGGATCTATATTTTGATTTTAGACTGCAGTATTTTATCACTCACATACAGAAATCATTTTGGACATGTTTTTATGTTGAATCTTTCGGACTTTTCTTTTCCACTTTAAAGTTGCCACTCATGCACCTGTCAACCTGTCATTCTTGTCTCTAAATTGTTGGTTAACATTCAGTCATTCTTTCATCATCATATCAGGAACTTGATATGAATGATTAAGTTTTGACATTATTAGCTTTCTAACAATTTTTCTCCAAATTAATGTTATTTGTCAGGATTCCAGTGCTGTCAGATCTTATATTTCAGTCTTCTAAGGTGCTTCTAGCTGCAGCAAACCATCTAGTTCTCAGTCTTCCTCTGGGTCTTTTTTCCCCAGAGGAAAACCAAGATCTCAGTTTGATGCCAAAACATGTTTTTAGCCTTTCATCTTCGTCGGATCTGTTTTGCTCACAAATTCCAGAATGCTAACAGTCAAGTTTCTTCCTAATATCTTCATTTTTAATATGATGCCATCTGTTCACTCTTCTAATTTTTCTCAAAGCTATCATATCTGCTGCCTGTAGTCTTTGATCATCTGCTATATTTCTAATTCAACTAAGATCCATCAGTTAAAATTGGTTTGAGCACTGTCTTCTATATTGCTAATTTAGTGTTTTAACTAAATTTCTCTTATTCCATATAAATTTGTTCAGCTGGCTCCTCGCTGCACCACAATTGCTTATTCTGTTGTCTGTTTCCATATTTAATTTACTTTCCTTACTAAAAATAGTTTAAATAGTTGAAATATTTTACTTTAGGTTCTCTGTGAAAATGTAAGTTATATTTGCACATTCTGCCTATTTTCATGGTTTTGTCTTTTTATTACATTGTTATGGAAGTGTTCAATCTAGTCAAGGAATCTTAAAGACTTGCATGCCTTAATTTATTTAGGATTATATCATCTGTATAATGAAATAAGGTCAATATCTCTAATTTATGTCATGTTTCATTTCATCCTCCCCTCTCCTCACAACAATGTGATCCGTATAGATGACGAATAAAAGAGAAGATATTCTCGTATTACACCTGATTTTCCATCAAACCACTCTTGCTTCCTTCATTTCTGTCTGCTGAATTATATCTTTAATATAGATTGTATTGCTCTGTATAATGTTCCATTTATCTCATATAATTCATTCAATATGCACCACCAGAGTTTCTGACCTAATGTCCAATTCTCACCTTCTTTTGGTGCACCCTGTTAGGTATCAACTTGGATACTGAATGAACTAGGATGGGCTGGCAATTTGGGATTTAGCCGACCAAATTGTATTCTTATTGGCTTAAACTAAAATATAGAATGATGTACAACATGACAGAATTTCATGCCAGCTGGGACATCACACAATTAAACGAGGCCCCGTTGTTTTCGCCAGGGAACCAGAGCAAACAGCGAAAGTCAGCTACTGGAACAAATCCTAAAACCTACCCCAACTCAACATCACCAGAGTTCAAGATCGGTACTATCAACATAAGAAGCCTGAATGGCAAAGAAATGGAGCTAGCTGAGGAATTGGATAAGTACCAGATCGACATAATAGGGGTGACTGAAACAAAAAAAAGACAAAAACTAGTGAGATCTTTCTGAGCAATAAATACCAAATGTTATATTCAGGCAATGACAATCAAGGAAAAGAAAGAGTAGCCCTAGTAATCAAGACTAAATATAAGGCTAATCTTCTTGAATGGTAGGCAGTCTCAAGTAGAGTGATGTGGTCAAATATCAGAATAGAGAACTGGACAATGAAACTTATTTGTGCCTATGGTCCCACAGAAGGTTTTACTAAGGTAGAAGTGGAGGTATTTTTTTGAGGCTTTAGAGAGAGCAACTGCCACAATGAAAAAGGAAAAGTTGGTCCTTGTTGGGGATCTAAATAGCAGAGTAGGAAATGATGTCAGATATACAAAAATATTTTGAGAAAGTTTGGAGAAAAGAGCAAAGCTAATAATAATGGCATATACCTGTTGGATTTCTGTTCAGGACAGGTATATGCCATTATTATTAGCTTTGCTCTTTTCTCCAAACTTTAACATAGTCTTTATTGAGACTATGTTATTGTTGACTTTAACATAGTCAACAATAACATAGTCTCATTGACTATGTTATTGTTGATAGTGATATTTTCTCTTTGGTGCAGGACACTAGAGTATACAGAGGATTTGAAATTGGAAGTGATCACCGTTTAGTCTTGAGGAGGATAAAATTGAATTTCATATTGAAAAGAAGAACATGTAAGAAAGTTTTAAAGTGAATAAAAGTTGAGCAGCTCTCAGATATGAACTGTAGGCTAAAATACACAAACATGATTGAAGAAAAAAAATAAAAGAGTTTGAGAACAGGAAGCAAACCTTGGAGATTCAGTGGCAAGCCCTGAAGAAAACACTGATTGATTCAGCCAGAGAGGCATGTGGTGAGGTTGTCTGCAAGGATAGAAAAATCAGAACTTCATGGTGGATACAGGAAGTTAAAAAAGAAGGAAGCATATCAAACGTTCCTGGCAAATAAGTCAGCTTGTGCTTTTAGAGAATACAGAGACAAATGTAAGAAAGCTAAGCACTGTGTTAAACTGGTTAAACAAAAGTCATGGGAGGACTTTGGCAAGAACATAGAAAATAAATATCAAGAAGGTGGCAAGATATTCTTGAGGTTGTTGAAGAAGCTCAGAAATGGAGGAAAGAGTGCTGTAAAAGGAATTAGAGATGATAAAGGTGACATGAATATATCCTTGAAGTATGTAGTAATTTGAAAAACTGCTAAATTAAACAAGCAGTGAGGACAGCACAGTGATATAAACACTCAACAGGCATGCAGTCAGAAATACATATTCATGCTTGAATTAGAAAAAGCCATCAAATCCCTGAAATGTGGAAAGGCAGTAGAACTAGATGATATTCGACCAGAAATGGCCAAGTATCGAGGTATAAAAGTCTTATAGTGGCTGCACTGCATAGTTCAGAAGGCCTGGACAGAGGGACCAATTCTGGATGATTGGAACAAAGCTCTCATAGTACCCATATATAAAAAGGGAAATAAAACTGAATGTGAGAATTACAGAGGTATTTTTCTACTGAGTGTTCCTGGCAAGATTCTCGGATGAAGAGATCATAGAGATAGGCAGATATTTCTTGGTAGTTCCGTGGTTGGTTTAAGAAGATTGTTGGTCCGATTATGTATCTCTCTCTCTCTCAAGTTGAGAGTAAGTATCTGACTCTAAATCCAAGATTTTATTGCTGTAGTCTGTTTTATTAAGGATAACGGTTGCATTTCCTTTTGTCAGATGGAAGGATGATAATATCTTTGTTCTTCCTCAGTTGTTTAATGGGCAGTCTTTCACCAGGGGAAATAGGGAGATTTGCGTTGTTGATCACGAAGATGGCTTCCATGCGATGTAAATTCGTGTCTTCGGTTTGATAGTAGCGAAGCAGCTTTTTCTATTTTAGTGAAAAAAAATTCTGTAGGAATTGATTTTGGAGAGAGGACGAAATGAGGCCTTTTGAAAGGATATTTTCTTCTGCAGTAGTGAGGATATGGGAAGATTTTTTGAGCATGTGAGAATATTAGTTGAGGAGGATCGTTCCTGTGCAAGTTTGAGAGAATTTAATTTATTAATAAGTTTAGAGTTATTGATATTTTGTGTTCTCGAAGCAAAACGTGCTTATTTCTTTAATGTTGTTCCATGATATATTGTCTAAGGATACCTCTAAACGACTTTCTAAAGTGGATTTCTTTGTAAAAAGAGAAGCTAAACCACGTTTTGTATCAATTCTTTCTGACAAGAGTTCTAGTTTTGTTTTACGGTAAATTCTATGCGCCCTTTGTCGCTATGATTTCTTTGAATTGAAGGAAATTGGGAATAATGGAATAGAACTTGGATCGTTTTAAGAAAATCAGCCTGTTGATGAAAAATCCAATATTCTTGAAGGTCTTCTGATAAACCTTTATCAGATGCTGGTTGTCTGCGTCATAAGGAATATGGTTATTAGCAAGTATATTGACTCGGTTTCTAGACATGTTAACTATTATCTAATGACTGAACTCCGAGATAATAAGAAAACAAGTAAATTTAATCTATCCACACAACTAGTTTCATCAGGATGCTGACTTTGTCAGGTGTGATAACATAAAAGTGAATAAAAGACCATAAAAACATTGCACTACTGCAACAACAGAGCAATAAAAAACTGTAGTTATGTTTGAATTGGAGTCCAAGCTACGGTTCTAGTGTTATGCACATGCAAGCGTATGACTTCTCAAGCTTGCCAATGCCAAATTGCAGACCTATGCAAATCTGGCAAACTGTAACTGAGATTGCTATTCATATGGGAAGAGTCGAAGATAATTTCTTTTGATTCAGGGATATGCGCTCTAATTCATCATAACATTTATGTATGTTGGATATAAGATTCTAGTCTATTTGATGTTGCCGGCTTTCATGATTGGAGTTAACTGAGACCAAGACGTGGGTAGAGAGGGTGCTGGTTTCGGTTCTGTTATACGAAATGTCTCACTGGTGTTCTTCGAGATGCAGAAAGATAGACTTTTCAGTTTGGTCGTAATATGGTTTCCCACAATTGCATATAATTCTGTGGACACCTGGAAACTGAAAATGGTGATAATTTTCTTTGGGGTGACTTAAGATTGACTGGAGTTTTGGTGAAGTGGAGAAACACGTTTTGATATTGGACCTCTTCAAAATTCTTGCAGTTTAGGGGAGAGGGAACTGATGTAAGGTAAGGAGATGTAAGCTCTGGGGTTAGAAGAAACCTCGTTGGTATGTTGATGACAGTAGTAAAGTAGTTTATTAATACTTTTCGAAGAGTAACCATTATTTAAGAAGGTCCGTTTAAGATGTTTCAGTTCATTTTTGTATTTTTCTTTGTCTAATAATACGGAACTGGCACGATGAGCGAGAGTGGATTTGATACCTATGATGCATCCTCTCACTACTATCCACCACAAAAATTAGGCATCGTATTCACTCTCGCTCATTGTGCCAGTTCTGTATTATTAAATGAAGAAGAGCGCAAAAATGAACTGAAACATCTTAAAAGGACCTTCTTAAATAATGGTTATTCTTCAAAAAGTATTAATGAACTACTTTACCATCATCATCAACATACAAATGAGGTTTCTTCTAACCTCAAAGCTGACATCTCCTTACCTTACATCACTTTCCCTCTCCTCTAAACTGGCAAGAAGTCATACGCTCGCATGTGCATAACACTAGAACTGTAGCTCGGACTCCAATTCAAACATAACTACAGTTTTTTATTGCTCTGGTATATTTATATTTATTTATGTAATCACACACCTTACAAAGTCAGCATCCTGAAGAAACTAGTTGTGTGGATAGATTAAATTTACTTGTTTTCTTATTATCTCGGAGTTCAGTCATTATATAATAGTTAACATCTAGAAACCGAGTCAATATACTTGCTAATAATATATATATATATATATATATATTACTGTGTATTGCAGGAAGGATGGGAGCTAGACTCCAAAAGATACTGCAGTTAAATCAATGTAGAAATCATATATTCTTCACATACTAGTAATAAAATAGTGTATCACCATGGTTTTAAAAGACTGGATGAGACATAGTTGTAGAAAGCTTTCTCTTGGTTACAAAGTAAAGCATATTCTTGTTTTAATCCTTCACCCAAGCACAAGCAAACAAAGTTAGCACATAAAGTGTCTTCACTTTATGTGCTAACTTTATTGAGTGCTCATCCACTGATGAGCCCTCAATAAAGGTCGAAAGCCCATAGTGACCCTTACTTAAATGCATAGCAGTACACACACACCTGAAAAGAAGTGTACTAAGACAGTTTATGTCAGCAGCCTGTAGCCTAGTTGTGAAGATACTTCATCAGCAAACTTTGCTTGTGCTTGAGTAAAAGATTAAAATGAAAGTATAATTTTATTTAGCGTTGCAGAGGGGGATGGGGGAGGTTAATTCACGTTGCTGTTTTATAACGATACTTTAATGTCATACTATATTAAATAGTATTTTTATTTGCTGTTCAATAGGTACCTTCAGTTAAGGAGATAGGAAAAATGAAGATATAAGCAGTCCTTTCACAATTATCATGTGTATATAAATATATTATTCTGGAATGCAGAGCGTACATGTAAAATAATATACTGATGTCATCTTTGAATTTTATTAAAATAAATTTGTTAAACAGTACCGTTTGTATTGAAAAATGTAAATCATTTTAGATAGTTTATTGTAATTATGTGTTTAATGAATTAAAAGTTTTATTACTTAAGACTTCTGTTGTGTAAAATGTGAACCCAGAATATACAAAACTTATGATCTTTAGAATGAGATTTTGGTAGCTCATTGGAATCTTAGACAGAGATGATATTGACAGTTAAAGGCATTTTAAATGATTCATGGTGAAATACTTTTTTTTATTGCTCCTACCTATGAAAAGTTTGTATTCTGTAGTAATCCTTAGCCTACCATAAGTAGGCTAAGGATTATATAATCCTTCAACTCTGCTCTGAAGATTAAAAATGGGACTTCAGGCCACAAAAAAAGCAAGGTAGCCTATTGGTGGCATGAAGGTCTTCATAGCACAATCAACCATGCTACAGTGGGATTTGAACTTGGTCTTATGGTTGGAGAACAAATGCTATCTACTTGCCCAACTATGGATGATTTTTATATTAGCCACAATTTTTTTTTCATGCAGAGGTTTAAAGAAACATTTTTTAATTAAAAAAATCTCAGACTATGCAGGAGTTCATAAATAAATATTAGTTCACGTTCAGAAGGTGTAAATACAATAATTTATGTCATTGAAGACAACTCCCATTTTTACAAAGCATAGGCATCAATTTTAGATTTCTGAAGTTCCACTGCACATTTTCATGATAGTTCAGTGAATGTTCTTGCAACACAGGTGTGCAGGAAAATTTCCTGCTCATGTTTTAGAAGGCAATCATTTTCACATAATTAAAAAACGGATTTCTGCAGAAGTGATGATCATCACGTTCTTGCAAACTCCAGCTAGTCACAAAAATTTTTCAAATATGACCTTAGCTGCTGCAATGTAACACTTTTCACTTGCCTTTTTCCTAAACCCATTAGCAGATGCCAGCTGAAAGATATTAGAGGTGATTAGATCAAGAATTCTGAGTGCGGAAATGTTGAGATTATGAACTACACCTATATTATACTAATTTGCTTATTACTGCCCACTTACAGTGAATCAGTTGTGTGTTGACGTTGCTTTTCGTCCCATAATGCATCATATTCCAGTTTGTCAAAAAATTAACATTTAAACGTATCAGCTGTACTAAAAATATGAATAGTTAAGATGCAAAAAAATAAATAAAATAAGGAGCTAATGAACAATTTACATTTTTACAAGAAGATTATAATTATAAAAAATTATCAACTGTTTTATGATGACCACTTCTCAAAATTTTGATATTAGCATAGTCTAAATGATTCAGCTTTGGATGATGAAGCAGTTTCAAAAATTTCAATGAAAAGATGATCAAATTTGAATTCTCATTTGAAAAGTATCTTCATTTGGTTTCATTAAACTATATCCAGTATTGATTGCTTGAGGACTGCTAGGCCAGATTTGTTTTTCATTATTTGATGTAATCCTTGTGTTCTTTTCATTCTAATCTCAACTGATTATCCAGTTTGTCTAAAATGTGACAGGAGCAGGGTACCTGGTACACAAGTAAGGATGGAAGGGAGATGATCTGTCTTTAGGCAGAAAGCATGATAGTTTTTGAAATGTGTTTTTTTTTTGGAACATGTTGAGTTTTTGTCCAGAATAGGAGGGTGGTCTGAAAGTTCTCGGCCTAACAATGAAAAAATTAATTTATAACTTCAAAATTATTTTTATTTTTCTACATAATCTCCCTTAAGACTAATACATTTATTCCAGTGATGCTCCAGCACCATTATCCAGTCTCTATAGTGGTTCTCAGTAAGATCTGCAAAATACCCCATTACAGCTGCAATCACCTCTTGATTTGAAGAAAAACGCTGACCAGCTAGGAAGAGTTTTAGTTTTGGGAAGAGATAAAGTCAGAGAAAGAGCCAAATCTGGGGAATAGGGTGGATGTTCCAACAATTCATAGTGCAGATCCCTTAATTTTTCCATTGCCAAAACACCTTTCTGGGCAGGTGCACTGATCTGATGAAAGATGATTTTTTTTCTTCTGCAAACCAGGTCTTTTCTCACGAATTTTTTCATTTAGTCTGGTTAAAAGATCGGAATAATATTCCTCGGTTATTGTTTTACCCTTTTCAAGATAATAAACAAAATGCCTTTAGCGTCCCAAAACACCGATGCCATGACCTTTCCTGCTTATGGAACCAACTTTGTCTTCTTTTGCACTGAACAACCGGCTTCTGTCCATTGTTTTGACTGCTGTTTGGATTCTGGTGTGTAACGGTGAATCCAAGTCTCATCCATAGTAATAAATCGATGCACAAAATCAGTTTTATTCTTGTTAAAACACTCAAAACTCTTCAGAGATTTTCATGCTAGTTCGTTTTTGATCTGCTGTGAGCAAGTACAGCACCTATCTTACTCAAAGCTTTTTCATGTGTAATTCTTCGTGCAAAATATATCCTACACATTATTTTGTAATGTGTATAGTCTCAGCAATTTTACATACTTTGACTCGCTGGTCATTCAATACCATATCGTGCACTTAATGAATGATTTCTGGTGTTGTTACACTTTTTGGACGTTCTTCAGATGGATCATCTTCAAGGTTGGTACGGCCATGTTTAAACACGGCAGCACATTTCTTAATTGTCAAAAACGAAGGAGAAGAGTGCCCATAAACTTCTAACGAACTTCAAATGAATTTCTTTTGACGTTAAATCTTCTTTCACAAAGAATTTTTTAACTGCACAATACTCAATTTTATCTATTTCAAGGGATACAGACAACACTTTTGCTTCAGACAACTGTATAAAACAAACTACTCGATAGAATGACTTGCAATTTCACATGGATGCTTATGACAGATGTACCAACTTAGAAAAAAAAATCTTGCCGATAGTGTTGCCATCTATGGTCAAGGCCAAGAACTTTTCAGACCACCGTCGTGCATGCCAAATGATAACTATTAATTTGTTTTTTTTTCTGTACTAGTTTTATGTGTGAAATAAAAACAACTGAACTATTACAGTGACTGTTTTGTAACAAGCAAGCTAAAAGTATCAGTAATTGAAATAGACTGACAATATTGCATGAGTGATTCATGTATTGTGATGCACAGAATGTCAGGTCTGCATGCACCGGATTTTTGATGAAAGATGACCAAACCTAATATAGATATGTTGTTTCTTGTTATATTAAGGTATAACATTTCCAATAATTCTTTGAATGCTCTGATGAAAATGACAAAAAAGACATATAGAAGAGCAGTATCACTTTCTTACATATAATCTATCGTCAAGATCTCAAAAATATTTTGTCAACAAGGAATAAAAGTGACTTTTTCCCCAGTAACCCAGATTGTCTCATTCACTCTCCAACTCTTCCCCTCCCCATTTATCACTCAAAAAACTTGAAATATATATGTTACTGTGAAAGGCCGAAATTAGAGAATGTCAGTATTCTCCGGTGAATGTCGACACATACCAAATATGTCAGTGAAAGACCGAATATTTAGTTATATTATTATACATTCGAACCATCGTCGGTATATGTCGACAAGCACAGATAAGCTCTAGTGGGGGTCGAAACGACAATGAGTAAAATTTTTATTTTGACATATATCATAATATTATTTCTCCTATTTTGACATATATATTAAAAAGTTGCATTTTTGTCTTAACGTAATAAAAATATTTTTATTCAGCATTCACCATCAGTGCATGCTGAATGTCGACATTTGTCGGTGTAAGTGAGAAATAATGATATTTAGCAAATATTTCGCACATACACCAAGTGACTGTGTGAATGCTGACATTCACCAGAGAATATTTGCCAGATATCGGTCTTTCACAGTAACATATATACAAGATGATTCGTTTTGTGGAATTTGCTATGTCGGACAGACAGGCCAGTCAGGATATACACATCAAAACACATTAAGGATGTAGTTTTTAAAAAAAATCAATCAGGAGGACTAGCATTAGCATATACAGAGACAAATAATCAGAGAGAGAGAAATGGCCTATGCTGATTACAATTTCTTCATCAGAGCATTCAAAGAATCAATTGCAAATGTTAAAAAAAACTAAGTCATGGTCTAGGTTTAGTCGTCTTTTGTCAAAGACCAGGTGCATGCTTAAACAGATCTCAAGAACATGCATCATAATAATCATAATATATGAATTGCATTCTGCATTACTTATAGTGTTTGCTTGTTCCAATACCCAGTTCAGTGCAATGCAATATTAGTTTAGTTTATTTCACCTTTCTGAAGTGCACTATAATGCACACAAAATTAGTACAGATTGAAATTTAAATTGTTCAACAATCACCAGCGACTATTGAACAGTTTTACATCAGACAAACTTTCAGTTAGTTTTTGAATTGGTTCGAAGGTCATATTTGCAAATAACCTATGCTAGCCATTCTATTCCAATATCCGTTTAAGGTACGTATGGCAACATGTAACAGATCTAGTTGAGGGTAGATATTTATCAGAGATCCATTGAATGCAGCCATTAGGAGTCATGGTATATATGTTACTTACTGCTAAAGCTCGAAAGCCATTAATGTGCACATTACCTAGCTAATCTGCAGATTAACTGATTTGCTCTGTTAACGGAATCAAGAGTTTTCTGCATTTTACCTAGGTAATGTGCACATTAACGGCTTCCGTATCATTAAAGTTCAAAAGTTTGTTTCTCTCATTTTCTCTCCCTCCACTTTTAGTTTGGTTTTTTAATAAGTGAACATAATTTTATCATATGTTTTTCAAATTCATTTCCTTAATTGTAATAATATTTTAAACCGTTTGATTCTTTGTATTATAGTTTTTTAATTGATTGATGATTGATTCTATCAACTAATTTGTTGATTGTTTGATTGTATTAACTTGATTCTTTAGATATCGAAAAATAAATAAATAACATTATGGTAATTTAAGCGTACAGAAACGTTGCTGTTGTTCCAGCAAAGATCTTATTTTCACTTTAACGAGTGCCTAGTAGGTAATGTGCAGATTATCTGGGTAATTTGCAGATTACCTAGGTAATTTGAGAAATGAAACAATTTTCCGCACGTTAACGGATCGCCCTAGTTAATCTGCAGAATAACTGATTTCTGCGCTTTAACGGTAGCATATATATATTTTATGTTCTTTAGTTCATTCAACAGATTGGACTTTGCAAAACAAATGGAGTGGACTCAATAGATTTCGGATGGACAAAAAAAAAGTTGAATGGCATTAGGAGTATGTTATCTGTTTCTTGCAGACAAATGCACTGCAGTGTTTATGAACACTGTGTAATACCACCAGAAACTATGCTTTATTTAGAGAGAGAGAACCATTTATACTGCACTTATCCATTTAACCATAGAAACTCAGCCTAAACTCATTCATTTAAAGCAAACAAGTCCAATGGCTTGTTTTCGTAAAGTGCATTCTTGGGATGTATCTACTGCTGACAAGTTATGCATTCATCTTGCTATAGCTCCATGCATTTATGGATCCATTAGGAAGGTGCAGAAAAAAAGATTTTCCCTTATGCTCAATAGTAGATTGCAATGATTTCTCCCACATTCACCTAGCTAAGTTTCTGTTTACTCAACTTCAAAATTTTACTGTTGTGCTAGATAAAAATAGCATTGATTTTAAAGAGGAAAAAATTGTGCATCAAGGAAACAAAAATCTTATGACTTCCTTTAAAATACAGAGGGAAGTAATCCGACAGGATTTCTCAAAAGCAGTTATTATTAGTTCTGATTATTTCACTTCGAAAATCAACTTGCATAATTTGAAGCAAACTGTAATGGGTATGTCCTCTCTCTCTCTCTCCTGCATTAGCAGACTATTTCATGGAGCATTTGGAAGTAAACTCTTTAATATATTCCCATAGCCTGTAGTAATTTAGTTGCTTATTGCGGACTGATAATGTAAAAATATGGAATTGGTGCATTGCTATAGTAATTCCCTTCTATTCTTTCAGAAGAGCATTAATGAGGTTGGGAAATTTGGCCTAGCATGTAATTGGCATTCCAATTCATTCCACAAGTGTTCAATGGGATTGAGGTAAGGGCTCTGTGCAGGCCACTCAAGATCTCACTTTGTGGACAGGGCCTTCACTGACCTGTTGACATAAAGTGGGAAGCACAGAATTGTCTAGCATGTCATTATAGGTTGCACCATTAAGATTCCCATCACTGAATTAGGGGACCCTGCCTAAACCATGGAAAACAGCCTCAAGACCATGACATCTCCTCCACTAAACTTCATAGTTGGTACAACACATTTGGGCAGGTAGTGTTCTCCTAGTATCCACCAAACCCAGACTCATCCCATTGGACTGCCAGATGGCAAAGTGTGATTCATCACTCCAGAGAATGCATATCCACTGCTCCAGACCCCAATGTTGAACTTTACACCGCTGTACTCGGCATTGCCCTTGCTGATGTTAGTCTTATGCGTGGTTGGAAGTTTATTTTGCACTTGGTTAGACTATAATAAATTTAGTTTAATCCTTTATCCAAGTGTAAGCAAACAAAGTTTGTGCCTGAAAATATCTTCAGGACTGAGGTAAGGTGGTACACCTGTTGGCAACTTGTAGCAAGATCTCATCACTCCTTGTCTCAGTATCTCCCATAATGCAAAGCACATCTCCTTGTTGACATGTATACTTATTTTTATCTAGAAAATTTTCTGTTTGGTTTCGACCTTTATTGAGGTCTCGTTAGTGGGAGGCAGACCCAGAAGTGGTGATACTAAGGCAGAAGCAATGGAGAGGTCATATTTACCTATACGAGTTGCCAACACATGTACCACCTTATTATTAAATTACTCTGGATTTAGAGAAAGATATTGGAAGTTTATTTTGCACTTGGTTAGACTATAATAAATTTAGTTTAATCCTTTATCCAAGTGTAAGCACAAACTTTGTTTGCTTACACTTGGATAAAGGATTAAACTGAATTTCTTATGTGTGGTTGTATGTGCTAGATAAAAATAACATAGAAAATAGAAACCCATGTTCATCTAAATAAAAATGGCCATAGAAACCCATGTTTTTCATTCCTTATGAAGAGCTATAGTACTTATGTTGCTTTCAGAGGCATTTCAGAAAGCAGTATCAAGTGTTTAAACTGAGGACAGACAATTTTTTGTGCCACATGCTTCAACACTTGGAAGAGGCCCTGAATTTACAGAAATCAGACTGCAGAAAATCAAGAATCTACTCAAAGAATTAGCAACATAGTGTTGTGGTGGTGAAACATCTAAGAAATATTCCAAGAAACACCTGCTTAAGCAGATCCAATATATTGACATTCTAGTTAAATAGGAGCACACATCTGAGCTGGAATCCATTATATCATGCATAATATCTGAATAATATACATTATATTAAAATAAGTATTGGGAGAGCACTGTATTTAGGAGAAAACTAAATTGTATGCTTCTCAATGTGTGCAGTTTTGGTTTCTCTGAAATTAGTGAGGTAGCACTTTCATGTTTTTCCATCAGCGATGTTGCTCTCCATCTGATTTTAGGCGATAAAGTCATTCAATGATAACCTTTTTTGAAGTCTATCAGTTCTTCGTATGTCAGTGACTGTATAGTCAATTATACAGAGTATATAGCTGCATGTGATGACAGGAATGTTCATATCACTATGACTGTAAAACAATGGTTACAATAAAACAAACAGAAAATTCTCTCTTGTTTGTTTTATGAAGATTTCCCCATACTTGTACAACCTGAGTATATGAGATTAGACATGAGGATGTGACAGAATCTCATACTCGACATTGTCAGCAGATGGAAAAAATTTTTTCTCTCCTTTGAAAAAGGTATTCTGGTAAAAATAAAGCCACAGATAGCTTAATTATGTTGAAGGCTTAAATTTATGTTCTGCCTAGTCATTCATCTTCAGCCTTTAAGGAATGAATGTAGGTAGAATACAAGTGTCAACAGCAGATGCACCATTACTTACATCAAGCACTTAAAATATTATAGGGATTATTTATTCATTTATCAAAGTATATATAAAATGTATTAAGCATGTGGACTCTTCTGTTAAGAATGTAATATATATAACAAAACTACTTTAATATATTTAATACTAACTGAAGACAAGAAATACTTGTCATTCATTATTACATCATGTTAGGATTTTTCATTAAAATTTAATGAGTAAATGAGAGAGGAAGTGCATAGCAATGTTTTTGCAAGACCACAAAAACTAAGCAATAAATGTGACAAAAATGCTAAAGCAGAGAAGTATGTCTAGCTAAGTTAAATAGAACAGAACTACTCTGAATACCAACAATAGGCTACATGTTAATGTTTTATTTGCTACTAATTGCAATATCAAATACATTATGAGAAATGTGAACATACTTGGATATCTTGGAAGTGGGAATATTCATATTTGTTGTCTTTATAATGTATTTAAAATTTCAATTAATGATAACAGGTAACCTGCTGTTGGTATTTTAAGGGGAGCTCTATTCTATTAATAAGCTTAGCTGGTTACCATATTTACTTGAATATAACTCTCACTTTAAAAAATCGTGGTGCAGGAATTTTCGGAAACTTAACTTTTTCAAAAAAAAAATTCAATTTTGTTTTTCAAAAAAATGAAATTGATGAATTTCAGGTTGGTGCGGGAGATGTACAGAAATGTGAAGACAACTGTTCAGACCTGTCTGGGACAGACAAGAAGTTTTCAAGTAACAGTTGGCTTGCATCAAAAGGGTCAGCTCAAACAGATTAAGTCTGTTTCTGTTTAATATTGTGATGGAGGTGGTGACAGAGGAGGTGAGAGAAGATGCACCTTGGACAATGTTGTATGCAGATGACATCTTGCTGTGTGCAGATTCAAGAGAAGCGGGAACTAAACTGGAAAGATGGAGAAAAGTACTGGAAGAGAGAGGTATGAGACTGAGCAGAAGTAAGACAGAGTATATGTGTTGCACAGGGGGCGGCAGCCAGGAGACAGATCTGGAGTGGGAAGGAAATGTCATCGGGAAGGTGAGGGACTTTAGGTTCAACTGTGGAAGAAGATGGAGGAGCTGAGAAGGAAGTGGGATGCAGGATACAAGCGGGTTGGAGGAACTGGAGGGAAATGGCTGGAGTGTTATGCGATAAGAGGGTGCCGATCAATCTGAAAGGCAAAATCTATAGGACAGTAGTGAGGCCAGCTATGACGTATGTTATAGAAACTGTGGCCCTGAGGAAAAATAACATCAGCAGGATGGAAGTAGCAGAGATGAGAATGCTTAGGTGGATGTGCATGGTGACCAGAAAGGATCGTCTGAGAAATGACTATGTGAGGGGAACAGTGAAAGTTATGAACTTAGGAGCAAAGATACTGGAGCCAAGGTTGAGATGGTTGGTCATGTGATGAGGAGGGAGGACGAATATGTGGGAAGAAGGATCATGCAGATGGATGTGCAAGGAAGGAGGAAGCGTGGGCGGCCAAAGAAGAGATGGAGGGAGCTGGTAGAAGAGGACTTGAGGATGAAGAACTTGGATGTGGTGACAGCCCAAGATAGGATGTGAAGGAGACTCATCATCAACAGTGACCCCACTTAAGTGGGAGAAGCTGCAGAAGAAGAAGAATTAAATTCTCAGTATTCTTTATAATTGTTCATTTATAAAATGAATGCATTTAAATTTTTATTATCAACTTTATTTATGCAATCAGCCACTTGCCTTCACATCGCGCGATTTATTTGAATATTTTAGCGACAGTGCTTCTGCAATTAAATTGATTATTTCTGACAAAATGATATCTCAAGCTCTCAAATTATAGTTGCACAACAGTTCTAATGATGATCTCTTAATCCACCCTCATGTAATCCAAGATTGAGTAGAAGTCAATGCTCTCACTCCCACATTTCCTCTACTGGTTGCTTTCCTCCTTGCATATGTGTGTAGAAGCTAAGAAACTAAAAATCTTACTCAAAAAAGTATCTTCCTGGCCCCCTGACGTCATGAAAAAACTTAAACCTTTCCGCTCCCGTCCCCCCCGAATATACGGTTTACCAAAAATCCACAAACCCAATTCCCCACTCAGGCCTATAGTAGATGCCACCAATGCACCTTGCTATAGACTATCTAAACAGCTGGCCAACTCTCTGATCCCCCTCACCGGAAGGTCCCCTTCCTATATAAAAAACTCGACCCACTTTAAAGCCCTCACAGAAAATTTAACCTTGAATAAGACAGACATATTGGTAAGCTTTGATATCTCTTTGTTTACCAATATTCCCTTAATTGACACCTTATCTCTCTTAGAAAACGTTTTTCCCTCTGACATCTTAGATCTCTTTTCCTTTGCCATTAACTCTGGGTATTTCTCTTGGAAGAACAAAATCTACAAGCAGATAGAGGGAACTGCCATGGGTTCCCCCCTCTCACCCCCCTTGCCAATTTCTATATGGAAGATTTCGAAAAACGAGCCATAGACTCAGCCCCACTCAAACCTTCTATCTGGCTAAGATATGTAGATGATGTGTTCTCTATTTGGCCTCATGGCCCAGACACGTTAGACTCCTTCCTCAGTCATCTCAATAGTCTACATCCAAGAATCCAGTTCACTATGGAAAAGGAAAAGAACAATTGTTTACCCTTCCTAGACACCTTAGTCACACGCCTGCCTAATGATACACTTACCTTCACCGTATACAGAAAACCCACACACACAGGCAGATACATTCACAAACTCTCCCACCACCACCCCTCTCAACAATATGGCATTATTAAAACTCTTACCAAGAGAGCCCACAATCTTTGTTCCAGTGGAACCGCCCTCACTAATGAGCTTAACCACATACACAGCACTTTCCTTTCCAATGGCTACAGCGATCACAGTATCAAAAAAATAATCAACTCCTCCCCCATTCCCCGTCCTTCTCGTCAACAAGATTTTAAAAATGCCATCACCATACCCTACATCCGTGCCACATCCGAAAAAATAGCCAAGATACTAAAAAAGTACAACCTACACACAGCATATAAGCCCCACCGCAAACTTGCTACCCTTATCCGTTCTACGAAAGATCAGCTCCCTCCTCTCTCTCTGCCTGGAGTTTACAAAGTACCCTGTTCTTGTAAGCTGGCGTACTTTGGACAGACAGGCAGATCAGCATCCATCCGTCTAGAGGAACACAAGTCGTACATCTTCAAACACAACTATGGCCATTCAGGCTTGGCTGACCATGTTTTGGATACCACCCACAGGGTATCATGGAAGAAAACCACCATGCTCCACCACAGCAAATTCAAGAAAGAGAGACTTTTCCTAGAAGCAGCAGCTCTCAAAACCCAACCAAATCTCAATAAATATGGTTGCATTAAGCTTCCGAAGATTTGGGAAACACTCATCACCAGTTCCCACCTTACATTCCAGGCCACCTACTACTGCCCTTAGAGGGCGCTCTACCTAGATAGATATTTAGTGTCACCCACGTGGTTGGGCTTAGTATTGTTTGTTATTTGTGTATATGTTACATTAATTGTTTTTGTAATCCCCGTAGATGTCCTAGTGACTAGGATGAAATATAGGAAGTATTAAATTCTATTTTAATTCTTTTTGAGTGTTGTAAAAAATCCATTAAGCCTCCAACATGATCTCCTTGCATATGATTGGTGTGGTAGTAACAAAAGATCATTTGACTCAACAAGCCAAGCTGACGATTGTAGAGTTGAAATGCTGATTCTCTTCAACTGAATTCCAAAATATCTGAAACATCCATAACAACATTCACTATCTATTTCTTAAAAGTTGTAAACATTTTTCATGTGAGAACTATATGTGAAACTTTTTAATTTCTTTTTTTTTGTAAAGTAAAATCAGGGGTGCAAGATATACACGAGGGCGAGTTATATTCGGGTAAATACGGTATACTTCTCTTAGAAGCTACATGAAATTTTCACTTTTTTTTTTAATTTATATGTAAATAAAATAAAATAAATAAAACTGAGAGCACACCACTGACAGCCTGGGTAGTGATATAATTTCAAAATATATACAAAAAATATTGTAAACCTATTGCACATGCATGAGTAAGAGATAATATGAAAACTCTACTCTACTCTAGAGACCAAAAAACAGGTAATTTTATGCTGTTTAAGGTAAGTAGTAAGCACCTGTACCACAAAAATCATCTACAACCTAAATAATTTACGAATATTCATGCTACAGATAGAATTTGAATTGGAGAGCAAAAAATACTATCCCCCAGCAAACCAAATGTTATGTTTCTACTAGGATTAAAGGTTAAAGTTATTTCGAGGGTAGATCTCATCTTATCTAGAGATTGATATTATTGAAGATAAGAGTGAATAGATTTTTGTCAGAGATAAAAGGAACTGATTTTTGCTAGCTTTGAAACCCATAACAGAAGTTTGATGAACAATGCTCCAAAAATCAGGATAAAAAATTATTCTACAATATTTCATTTTGCAGTGCAAGGTTTATCAAACCAGATAGAAATAAGAATACATCATTAGCAACACAATGTTTCAACTTCAACAAGAACTTAGTTACCTCAAAAGGACTTTCTTAAATAACAATTACTCTCCTAAAAATATCTATAATCGTCTTAATGTACGTAATCAACATACTAATGAAAACTCAAGCACAACAGCCTACATCGCCTTACCATATATAAGTTCTCTTTCTCCTAAACTAGTGAAAATCCTGAAGAAATTTAATGTCAAAACATATTTCTCTACCTTTCCAAAACTCCAATCTTACCTCAGTCAACCTAAAGTAAAACACAACCTTCTTCAGTTCCCAGGAGTATACAAAATCATTTGCAGTTGTGGCAAACCATATTATGGCCAGACAGAAAAGTCCATCTCTCTCTCTGCCTAGAAGAACACCAACGTGACATTTCTTATAACAGAGTCCGTGCTAGTGCCCTATGCAGCCAGTTTTATTCTCAGCCAATACCAATGTTGAATGACGACAACATAAAATAGACTGGAACTCAACTTCAAACATCCATAAATGCTGCAATGAATTAGAAAGACGCATCTTCGAATCCAAAGAAATAGCTCTTGACCCTGCCCATCTAAATAGCAATCTCAGTTCCAGCCTACCCGATTCACATAGCACTAATCCAGTTTTGGTGCACTCATATCATTCACATGCACAGTGCTTAATGCCAGAACTAACACTCGGACTCAATTTCAAGCACAACTACTACTTGTTCTAAACTCTGTTTTGTCTAAGCTAATGTGAAGTCATTAGCTTCTATATACGAGTTGCTCCAGTCCTGAAAATACTACAGGTGCAAACTTTGTTTTGCTTACACTTGGATAAGGGATTAAACCAAGAAAATAATATCTCATCATCAAATTCCTGATATATATATATATACCCTCACGGGGTGCACAGGATATGATAGTATTACATGGAAAAACTACATCATTACTAACTTCCTATTTACAATTTTCCTCCAAATCAGTCTGTTGCCTGTCAAGACTCCAACATTATCAGATCTTATATTTCTATCTTCTAAGGCACTTTTTATCATATCAATCCACCTATATCTTGGTCTTTTTCCTGCCAACCTGACAAGAACACTTGTTTTGCTAATCATTCCTCTCCCATTCTGTTTAAGTGACCATATCACCTGAGATTAGCTCTGCTAATGTATTCCTGGATGCTGACAATCTCAACTTGTTTCCTAATATCCTCACTTTTAATATGATATTGATAGGGCACGTTGATAGTAAGACTACATTTGAAGAGCTGCGAAAGATAAGTGATTTAGTTTAAAAAAAAAATAGTGTTATCAGTTAATAATTGTGCTAGAATTATAGTTTATTGTGAGTTAATCTGTTTAGCATAAAAAGTTTGTTTTAATTGGTGTTAAATTAATATTTTTATAAGATACATTCGTAGCGTAGCACATGGCACCAATGAGAAGAAAGGCAATGCCGTCCAAATAATCGCAGTCTTTGTTAAATAAATTTAACCCAAGGGAGTTCGTTCAGTGTAACATCTGCGGGATGTATGCTTTTCCGAAAGCGGCTGGAGTTTGGTTCGATAATGATAGTAGTGTGAAAGTGTCACGAATGCGAGCATTTGAAGTGTCTCAGGTTGCGAGATTGATATAATAGATGAAAGCCATATGATAGAAATTTGCAATGTAGTGCCAGATAGCATTGAGAGCGGTGTTGAGGGTGAGAGTGAAAGTACAGAGCGTGAGAATGGTTTGAGTGAAGTGATTAAAAAAATGAAGAGTTAGTTGCAATGAGGGAGATTGCACAGTTGCATGTAGTGACACATAGGGCGAAGCGGCAGCTGGAGCTATCACAAAATTGTTTACCGAGTGCATCAGCTAACGGAAAGAAGCGAATGTATGATAAGAAAAATGAAAGCATGATCAGGAGTGAAAGGAAAATGAAGGAGCGATTGTTGTACAGTGATTCACTAGTAAGAGGTGTAATAGATGCGAGTTTGATAAAATCGTACTTACTGGGTGGGAAAATTAAGGATGTAAATGAGGCTATTAGAGCGCAAAAGCGGAGGATGAAAGAAATGATAGTAGTGGCAGGAATAAATGATTTTAAAGATGATAAATTTGCTATGAGAGAGGACCTGAAGGAATTACTAGAGGTAGCAAAACAAAAGAGTGAGAGAGTTAAGATAGTGATTGCCATGGTATGACAGAGAAGAGTTGGGAAGGAGGACCATAATTGCAAATGACCTTATGCGTAGGTTATGCAGGAGGAGTTTGTGAACATGTGGAGTGAGTTTGATAGGCGAAAGGACTTATACAAGATGGATGGTTTGCATCTGAATGGATTTGGTGTGCGGAGACTGGAAAAGTGTTGCTGAATAAAGTGAAAGTGGATGTGCAGAATCAGGGAAACTAGAGCTATTAGGGGGGGGGGGGGGAGTAGACATCAGTGAGGCAGTTGAGTGTAAGAATGTATAATATGCCCGAGCTAATATGAAGGACAACAAATCAGAATGGGATAGTTAGTATAAGATAGGGGTGGGACTAACAGGCTTCTGCACTTCATGTATACTAATGCCAGGAGTATTAGGAACAAGAAGGAAGAATTTTTGGCCTTGGTTGGCTCTTCCTGGCCACAGGTTATTGGCATTAGAGACACATGGCTGACAGAAGATGATATAGCTAGTGGGAGAGAATGTGAAGGGTATAGTGTGTTTAGGAGGGACAGAGAGAAAAGAATGGGGGAGGAGTGTTATTGATGATAGCTGATGAACTGCAGCCAAGGAGAATTGAAGTTGAACTGCAGGACAGTGAGGAGAGCATATTTGAGGCTATTTGGTGTAAGATTGAGACTAGTGGAACAAAATATACAGTTGGGTGTAATATAGACCAGGTGATGGAATAGATGGTGGAGTAGTATGCATAAGCAAATAGAAGAAATGGTGGAAGGAGGGTAATTATGGGAGATTTCAACTATGGTAACATTGATTGGAAGGAAGAGAGGACACATAGGAGGAAGGAATTGGATTTTATGCGGTTATTAAGGGATAACTATCTGCGACAGCATGTAATGGAATATACTAGGGATCAGGGAGTGCTTGACCTAGTAATTGCATCTGAGAATTTGGCTGTAACGAATATGACCACGTTGCCACCAATTGGTGAGAGTGATCATAGGATCTTGATTTGGGAGGTGACTAAAGGTGTGGAATTTACAATTAAGACAGGGTACAATAGAAATTATTGGGCTGGTAAGTATGACAAGCGTAGGAGTTTGATTGGTTCAGTGCCATGGCATGTAAAATTGCAAGGGCTGGATGTTGATAGTGCATAGGAGGCGGTTCATAAGTGTTTGCATGAGGCAATAGCGGACTGTATATCTAGAGTCCGAATAATAAATCAAGTAGGGGTTAAATGGATGAATAACACCATTAAGCTTGAGCTGCAAAAAAAAGAAACAACTGTGGAGGGAATTTAAGGAGAATTCAAGGCCTGCAGGCATATGAACAGTATAAAGCCCAGGCCAGAAGGGTAACGAGTGTGGTAAGAAAAGCAAAAGCAGATTATGAAAGAAAATTAGCCATGCAAGCTAAAGAGAATTCCAAACAGTTTTTTCGATATGCTGCAAGTAAAAGAAAAAATGTATATGGCAGAATGATTTTAAGGAATGCCGATAGTAGGGATGTAACTGAATCAGTTGATATAGTGGAATTACTGAGCGAGCACTTTGCAAGAGTATATCATCCAGGTGGTGATATTGCAGGAATGAAGGAACCAATAGCTTATATGGCAATTGAGGTGAGTGAAGTGGAGGTGAATAGTCTATTACAAAACCTCAATGTCAATATATCTGTGGGATTGGATGGTATATCAGCTCGGGTCTTACGTGAAGCGGCTAAAGAATTGTTAGTGCTCTTGACCATTTTGTTTAATTCGAGTCTCGGGTCTGAGTTAGTCCTGAGGGGGAGGGTTGGAAAGTAGGGAAAATAGTTCCACTGCATAAAGGAGGTTCCAAGACTGCTGTTGCAAATTACCGACCGATCAGCATATCCGGAGTCGTCAAGGTTTTGGGATAAAGTAGTCAAGAGAAAAATACAGGAATGGATAGATGAAAATAGGATACTGTATGGGGGACAGCATGGTTTTGTGAAGGGTAGATCATGCCTCACGAACTTGCTCACATTTTATAACACAGTGACGGCTGAACTGGATAAGGGCAATGGGTTTACGGTGATACTGCTGGACCTTGCTGAGGCCTTTGACAGGATAATCAGCAGCATATGGGGATGGATATAGGGTTGGTGAGATGGATAGCAGGGTGGTTGATGGAGAGATATCAGAGAGTAGTTTATTTAGGAATAGAGTCCAAAAGACGACCTGTGACTAGTGGTGTGCAATAGGGTTCTGTTCTTGGACCACTACTATTTAATTTGTTCATTAATGACATAGGAAAGGATCTGAGAGGCACTGTTCATTTGTTTGCTGATGATGCAAAGTTGAGTAGAGCAATAGTGAATGCACATGATGTCAAAATTTTGCAGGATGATTTGGATAGATTGGAGGACTGGGCTAAGGAGAATGGATGTCAATTTATGCGGCAAAGTGTAAGGTTATGCATTTTGGGGTGAAAAGATAAGCAGTTGTATACCACATTGGTGGAACTGTACTCCAGGATATTGACAAGGCCAGGGATTTGGGAGTGTTGGTGCATAGGGAGTTGAAGTTTAGGGAACACATCGCAAAAGTGGCTAAATCAGCTCATCAAATCACTTGGTTGCTGAAAAATACTTTAACAAGCTGAGACAAACAGGTTATTGTTCCTCTGTATCGAGCCTTGATAAGACCCCATCTAAACTACTATGTCCAGATTTGAGCGCCAGGGTTTCTTCTTGATGGGGAGGAGGTGGAGAGGATCCAGAGACGAGTGACCAAGATGATAGCAGGTCTATGGAATAAACCTTATGAAAACAGGCTGAAGATTTGTGGGTTGCAGAAATTGGTTGATAGGCAGAAAAGGGGTGATATGATTGAGATATTCAAATTACTGAAGGGTTTCCTATAAGATTAATTCAGAAGATATTTTTGAGAATAGAACTGGTGGTGGGAGGCATTTGCCTGGTCTGGCTTCACTGGTCTTCCTCTCTCTCTCTCTCTTTGTGTATATTTATCAACCTCTTTTGGTAGCTGATATCTTTCCATCCTAAATAGATGATTTTTCCATTTTTCTCTACATTTCCTGATCTCTTTCATTTACATACTAAATATTTAATCTAGCTCACTTCTGATATCTTCATTTCATTTTTTATATGGTCCAATTTTGTGCTTCTTTTAACTGCTCTTAAAAATCTCATCCCTGCAGCTTGTATTTTACTTTTTTTTTTTTTTAATTCAGTGTCCTTTAATTGTTCCACAGATTTTCTAAAATTTATATTTTTAAATCTATATCTTTTAGATTAATTATTTAGGCTGCATAACAACATATGCAGATGCAATGGAGAAGGTCACTTCAAAAGACAGGTGGTAAGCTAGTTATTTACTCTGGTGGTGACTCAAAACGTCATGGGATAGCTGTGATACTGAAGATAGTTCAGGCAAGAAGCCTTCTTGGTTATAACCCCATTAATGATAGGATACTCTCTATTAGACTTAAGGCTCAGTCTACCAACGTATCAATTGTGGTAGTTTATGCACCCCTCACGGATAGACTTGAAGAGCGTGAGGAATTCTATGAAAACTTGCAAACTTTTTTTGGACCACCTACCAAGGAGAGACATACTGTACATCTTAGGGGACTTAAATGCAAAAGTGGGGAAGAGTATGAGAGTTAGGCCGGAGTGTGGCATGTTTGGTCTGGGTGAACATAACACCGGTGGTGAAAAACTGTTGGAATTTTCCCATGCTAACAGATTCGTTATTACCAATATATACTTCCAGAAACACTCACGATGGACATATACTTGGATATCTGATAACAGTGATAGGTCAAGACACCAGATTGATTACATCCTGGCTCTCCAGCAGTGGAAGACAAGCATCTCTGATGTGCATACTTGTCCTGGAGCAGATTGTAGTACAGACAATCAGCTAGTAAGAGCCAAAGTAAGACTAAGACTCCGAAAACTTCCAGGTCAGGCCCATCCCACTAGACTGGATGTTAGAGTAATTCCTAGTGGATTCACAGAAGAAACATCAACTCGGTTGGATGATTTTTTGGAGACCAATGAGGAGAACTCACCAGAAATGCTTTGGGAAGGAGTCAAGGTGATAATACAGGATATAGTGAAGAAGTATCTCAGCCCAATAAGAAGACCAAGAAACCCATGGATATCAGATTCAACATGGGAACTAATCAAAAGAAGGCAATTGGAAAAACAAATAGACACAGGGACTGAAGAATACAAGGGATTACACAGAGAAGTCAGAAGAGCCATCAAGCAAGACAAGGAAAAGTTCTATACTAACAAATGTGAAGAAATAGAGTTCCAGATGAGAAGGCACAATTATAAAGGATGTTTCATTTAGTTCATGACTTAAAGCACAAGTTTAAGCCTAAATTGAATGTCATCAAAGACAGGAATGGATCATTACTAACAGAAGAGTTGGAAATCAAAAACAGATGGAAAGAATACTGTGAGGAACTGTACAGCAGAGAGGATTAAGAAAATGTGGAGCCCTCCCACCAGGAAAATTTTGATTTTGGTTTGGAACCTCCTCCACTTAGGCATGAAGTCAAAAGAGCAGTTAAGCAGCTCCACAGCAATAAGGCCCCAGGTGCAGATGAAATCCCAGCAGAGTTAATTAAGGCCACGGGGGACAAGGGATAAGAGTGTTTCATAGTTTGATTACAAGGATATGGGAGACAGGATCATGGCCTAGAGACTGGAAGAAGTCAGTTTTCATACCACTACATAAGAAAGGTGATATGAAGACATGCAAGAATTATAGAACTATTAGTTTGATATCTCATGCAATCAAAATTTTATTGAAGATCATGCTAAATAGGATTGGGGCCAAAGTTGAGGCAGAGATGCCCAAGGAACAAGCTGGTTTTAGGAAAGGTAAGGGCACCAGAGATCAGATCCTCTGCCTTAGACAGATCATAGAAAAATATAAAGAATTCAGACTCCCTCTGGTAATGTGTTTCTTAGACTACTCTAAAGCTTGACTGTATTGAGCATGTGAAACTGTGGGAAGTAATGAAAAGAATGGGTTTTCCTCAACACACTATCAGGTTGATAGCAAACTTGTATAAGGAGCAACAAGCCACAGTAAGAACAGGTGTTGGATTGATTGACTGGTTTCAAGTTGGAAAAGGAGTTAGGCGAGAATGTTTACTTTCCCCTCACTTGTTTAGTATATATGCGGAGGACATCATGCATGAAGCATTGGACGAGCTCAGGACAGGAGGTAGATTGATCAGTAATCTGAGGTATGCTGATGATATAGTACTCCTTTGTAATGATATGGAAGAACTAGGATTAATTCTTGACAAAGTTAACAAGAGCAGTAATAACAGAGGATTTAACTCAATTCTAGCAAGACAAAGATGATGGTTCTCAAAGGAAATACAAACAGAGAAGCTCGAGAAACAAGTGTACCTTAATGTGAAGAATTGGTGTTCAGAAGACATCAGAAAAAGGTTAGGAATGGCTAAAACAAGTCAGAGACCTGTCTAAAATCTGGAAGGATGGATCTATCTCCATGGAAACAAAGTTGGAGATTTTGGATGCAGTTGTTTTTCCAACAGCGACTTATGGATGCGAGACTTGGAACCTAAAGTCAGATAAGAAACGGATATCTGCTTTTGAGGTGTAGTGTTACAAAGGCTGTTGAGGATATCCTATACTGAAAATCTTTTCTAACACCCATTCAAATGAATGGATGTTAGAAAAGATCAGCAGAACTTTAAGGCTTCTTAAAGATATTGACAGAAGAAAGTTAAAATATTTTGGACACATAGAAAGGATGAAAAGGGAACTTCTCAGAACACTAATAGAAAGTAAAGTTCCTGGAAAAAGAGGCAGGGGTAGACCATCAATGAGATGGATGAATGGCATGTGTGGAGTGACTGATCTTCAGAGTTGAGGCTGCCAGAAAAGCAAACAACAGGACTACATGGCGAGGCCTGGTGTGGCACATCAAGCATCAGAGTGACCATACAGCATCTGTAGATGCCCAGTGAAGATAGTAGTATAATAACTGTCATCTGTTCTATTTCATTTTCTATGACTATTTTTGATCAAACATGACCAACCTTTAAATGCCTTTCTTAAATGCCAAATGACTTTCTTTTGTGAAATTTTGAAATTGCATTGATGGCTTATTTTTATTTAATTCATAAAGTGATTTTTGAAGGACATCTTCATTGTCTTGTAATATAATCTGATCATCTGAATACAGCATTGTATTGATAACAATTCTTCTGGTTAACCAGATACTGCTTTACTGTGTTACATATTTTAATAATCTGATCAATATATGTATATTGAATAGAGTTGGAGATAATCATTGTTAGACAGGGATGTAGCTTAATTTCAATTTCTTCTATTAATTTATTACCTAACTGTATTTTTGTGTCTATATAAACTTTATATAGCTTGTATCAAATATAATGGATATCCTTGTTTTTTCATTATACTCCACGATTTTTCTGTGTATTTTATCAAAGCTTTCTCCTAATCTATAAAGGCCAAATGAGTCTCTAAATTAAATTATCTTAGTTTTTTCAATAATTTGTTTTAACACAAATATTGTCTATGCAATCTTCCAGGTCTGAAACCATTCTGTTCTTCTGAGTAATTGTTTGCAATATTTGTAAGTTTCTTTATTCAGGATTTTATTGTAAATTTTGTAACCTGTATTTAAATGATTCCTCTGTAATTTCCACAGTCATCTGTCCTTAAATATAGATAAAAATGAATTTTATATTTTATTAAAAATTGAATTTATTTTTATTAATATTTCTATTAATTTATTTTTATTAATATTTCTACCGAATTTATCCCTTTTCTTTTTTGGATAAGAAAAGGGATAATACAATAGGAAATAAAATTTTCAATAACCAAAAGGGGGACAAAAGCATTCAATAATTAAACACAAAAAATAGTTCTGTTGCAACAAATCTAAAAATTTTATTAATTGGCAATTAAAAATTTATTGTACAACCAATATTTGCAAAATGCAATAATTTCATAACAATAAAAAATAAAAAAAATTCCAAGCATAAAACTATTAACTTAACATCACTCCCAGTCAGACACTCTTTGATCTTCTTCAAGAATGGACCAATTTGGAGATGGTACATCTTTTACAAGCCAATTAAAGTCATCTATTGCATTCCAATTGTTGCAATTTTTATTTAATTGAGCTTGCTCAAAGTCAGAATCTAAAGTCTCATAATACCAGTTATATGGTGCAAATTGCAGAGATGTACAATCTTCAATAATAGTTCGACTAACTAAATGCAAATAAAAATGACTTTCAGTAGTTGCATGTACCCTCAACTGCTGGCAGGCTATAACAAACACACAGTTCACACAATCCTCAATGAACACTGAAGTAATCACAGGTCCAGAAAAAACTTTGCAATTCTGGAGTTTGCTAATATGAATAGCTGAGGGATAGCCATACAGACGAATTTCACACTGATTTAATTTATATAATTCTACATCTTTCTTATCAAGATCTTCTGAACACATCTCCAGTTTCTTACACTGCAAATTTTGAAAGCCACAAACAGGAGCATGAAGATTTAGTCTTGGTAGAATTCTAGGACTTTCATGGTCAACAGTATCTTTAATTTCAGCCAATTTCTTCTTAGATTTAAATGCAAATTTCTTTTTAGGAAGTAAAGTATCCAGTGCAGTCTGAATGTCTTCTTGTAAATATTTCAGTGAATCTTGCGCTATTTTAATATCATAAGATGGTAAAAACATTATTGAGTCAGACAAATATTTTTGCAACTTCTGATGATCTTTTGTGATATTATTAAAATGTTTTTCTAATAAATGGCTTTCAAGTGATTCAGACTGTATTAGCTTGGATTCTATTACTTCTTTTGCTTCATTAAAAGCAAAGGAGAAATAGTTTTTTTGCTCATTAATTGGTATTTTGTCATCTTTTTCAGCTTTTTTTCTTTCAGCTGCTGCTAGCCTAGCATCTTCACGTTTCTGAAGACGATCAAAAATATTTTTTTCTATCAAGCTTGTAGCCATCTCTCAATGCAGAAAATGATTATGACGTGAAGCATAGGAAAAGGTTCTTTGAGTATTTCATATTGTTTCTAATCCATCCCTGATTGAGTATTACAGAATATGAAGACTAGATATATTCAAGTAGTACTTGCAGGCATAACAAGATTGCTGCTAGCTTCTGAAAATAAAAGACAATATTCAATATAAAATTCAAAATACTTGAAAATGAATCAGTAATAAACAATCAAATTGTGATTAAAATAAAAAATGTACATTGCTTTTCTATCTTATGGTGATTGACCTCAGAAGTGATTAATATGAATAAATAGGAATAATACGGTTATTCCTATTTATTTATTCATAACAGTTGAACATCCCTGAAAGAGCTATGATGGAAATACAACAACTGCATGCATGCAACTGAGCCTCTGTAGCTCCCAGTCAGTATAGACAAAGCCCTTTGGTCAGAAAGACCTGGGTTCAATTCCTGTCTAAGACATCAGGAACCTTTATCTTGTCTTTTGACTACCCATATGGAGGTAGGGATTTTTTTCTCCCAGAAACAGATTTTTTAGGAGAGAGGAACCGAATTTTTTTCAAACCAGCACGGTGAACACACACACGGATTACAGTCAGAAATACTGCCCTTATAGCAGGGGTTCTCAAACTTTTTAAATTTTGTACCACATAAATAAGAATCAAAAAATATATGTACCACCACCATAAAAGCATTTCCCAATTAAAAATCAATACACACCAAATGGAGTGTTTATAATCAAAGAATAAAACATTTTAAATTTATATTATTTATTTATATTCATAAATGAAACTTTTACATTATAATGAAATATAGTAAATATATATTTAAATAAATATTTAAATATTTTGTGTAAAAATTGTACGACCAAAAATAACATAATGTACCACAGTTTGAGAAACGATGCCTTAGAGGATGCAGCAAGGAGACCCGACTGCATTAATTAGCTGTAAGCCCTCCTTGGTAGGGGGGGAGGGACTCAACCCATCCTAGGTTGTATGGATAAGGAGAATATGCTAACCACTCTCCAACCAACATGTGGGTTCAAATTCCACTATGGATGTTTGTGATTGTCTAAAGTCAGCCCACTTAAAGTTCAATGTTTTGTCTCTAGGGCAGGGTTTTGGACTATATAAAAAAAAATACTAAAGAATAATATGTACACTTTTCTGGATGGGAGCCACAAATAATTTTAAGTTGAAAAAACTAGAAAATGTTTCTCATGTCCTTGACAAGATTCAAACCTCAGCCTTTCCAACTGAATTTCAGTCAGAAAGTACTCCATATGAATACGGCAAAATGTCATGTTACAATCAACATTCCATACTAAAACAGTTACCTTCTATATTTAAATATTTAATGCTTCCACACACAGAACCTTCCCGTGAAATAATTTTAAAATCTGGCACTTTTGCACTGCTTTTCGTTTCTTAATGCAGAAAATAGCAGTATGCTGTGAAATTACTATTCCTTGGAAATTATTTATTGTATGATGGTAAAATATAGCAAGAAACATGACACACCAATGTAACGGATGTATGACAATTAAAAGTCACCTAAAAGAAAGTTTTACAAAGCAAATCCTTAGAAATTCATTTGTTGGATTCAATAAATTTGCTCTCCTAATATCACTAATCATCTGAACTGAACTTTTTGAAGAAGGTCAAGATAAGGAGATTAACTTATCCTGATAGTAAAGTCATCCTGTTCAGAGATCAGTGTTTATAATTCCAAGGTTGCTGAACATACTTGCTCCTCACATACACACTGTTCATATACTTATCACAATATCAAATAATCACAATGAAACACTAGGTAATTTACAATATTTATTGTAAATTACAAAAAAATATTTACTATGTAAATATTCTGTAACCTCTCAGCAATTCAAATCAGAAATTGATGATTTATTTTACCATGCAGCACAGCTGTCATTTTCAACCTCATGTTTTCTGAGAGAGTAGTTTCCTGGTCGGGCTTTTTATCATTTATATTCTTAGGTATGAAAACATTTATACATTTATACCCCATTCATTTTAAATTCTTGTCCCATGTCTTAGCCACTGTTCTGATCATGTGCTACTACTGTTCAAGACAAGAAGCAAATCTGTTGTAACTAGTTTCACTGAAGTCTTCAATTTCCTTTTCTCTACACTAAATGCTATATTACAGTTGTAAAATTAGCAGGATATCAAAAATTGATTTTGTAAAGCCATGGTGGGAAACTTGCATCATGCCTAAACAGGAGTCATGAGTTCTGGTTCTCTGCAAAAGTTACCAACTACTACTACTGCATAAAGAAATTCATTAAAATTCTTTACCTAGAAACTTTTTAAGTGTCAAGTATTCACCAGTATGGATTCTGCCACTATTTCACAATATATTATTAAAAGGGCTGGAATAATTGGAAAAAGTGTCAATAACTAAGTCATTTGACGTTTTGGCATAAAGGTCTCAAAAACAAATCCAATCCTATGGGTTGTATTTTGCAATTTAGTTGCCATTTTCTCTAATTTCATCATACATGTAATAGATGACAGAATATTGTCTTTAAACTTTGCAACTAAAGTACAACAAGAGCACATCTAGTCTTGAGATTTATGTACTGTATTAACATAATTACCTTCTCCATTTCTCAACAGATTATACATTATACTCAATCTTATTTGCAAGTGTTCTCACTGGTCCATCTGTTTTGCAGAGTGGAAAACCCAAGTTTTCAGGAGAAAATCCTGTCATCTCCATACAAAACTACCTATCTTCAAATGAAAAAAACGTTCCTTATGTTTCACTCAATTCAAACCTAGGTCTGTTGAATTATTTAATTATAGCATAACACCTATTGGCATTCTGTTTTGTTATTCTAAAGTAGATAACCTTGGTTCAAATCAAATCAGACATGGTTTCTGAACTGAGTCAGGTAAAAGTTTATACTAGAAGCAGATATGCTCTTATGTTTAAACTGGTATTGCTAAATGTTTATTATTAAATACCAAATCAAAGAAATCGAAACAGAGTAAATGCCTGTATATTTTTCATTTTTTCCTCCTGCAATTTCTTGCATTACATCACTAATGGGATCTTGAAACTATATTTTACTATCAAGAATTATTGCAAAATAAAAAACTTGACATAAATAAAAATGTCACTAAAATACAGAATAAATGTTACGTGTTGATATTGGAATTCTCTTTATTTTGTTATGGTAAAGATCACCATAAACCTAGGAAAATATTCCAATGAATGATTTAAAATATCACTGACAAAGTGCAGTGCCACTACCAATTCCTGTCACCATCTATGCAGAATGGCAAAAGATGTCAAGTTATTCACAATTAGTCATAATACCTGATTGCAGTATGAATCAATATGAATAACTAGATATGTCTATGAAACTACTGCACCTTGTTATCCAGGCATCTTCATGGAGTCTTAACTCACACAATACCTATCAAAAACCTTTCCTCAAGTTCATTTATTGTCAATGCATTCAAACTCTCTGGCAATCCATTCCACTCATTCACTGCAAGGACAAGATTTTCCCCAAGAGGAGGAAAATCTTGTCCTTGCATCCTTACTAACTACACTCAAATTTCTACAGATACCACTGTTTCCTTCTCTCCTACAATGAACTAAAAAATTAATTTGAATGTTTTTATGTGGTTACCACCCACGAAAGGTTATTACTAAACCTATAGTATACTTGTAATGTGGGTGGGCTAAGAATTTCTTTTTCCCCATTTTTGTCAATTTTATATTTTTTGTAATTTTCTTTATTTTTTATATAGTCCAGAAACCAAACATGGAGCTTTTTCAAGCCACTTCAGGTCTTCAATAAGCAGGACAGTGGTCTCACACCAGGCGATGAAATTCATCTTTCATCTATAAGATTCCTTTACTAACTTGTTTTTATCATATCTTATTTTCTGTCTAGTAACCAAATTTTGCAACCCACAGACCTTTAATCTATACTCAAAGTGGACATCCCACAGACATCTTGAATGCATGTTTCTGAATCCTCTCCACAGCTTCATCCTCAAAACTTAAGCAACCAAATTTTAGCATAGTAGTCTAGATGCATTGTTTCATGGTCTCATAGATACTATAATCTCATCCTTGCCAGTGTTTTAAACATCCAAGTGATTATTTTTTTCGCTATTCTGCCCACTTTCAAACTCTCATTCCTAGCCAAAGTAATCATATCCTATCATATGATTCAGACTAAATTCAAACCCAAGCAAAGTGATAATTACTGATTAAATATTACGCTCTGTAATGTTTAAACTAACAATCATCCTTTGCCTGTCAACTAAATGTCAAGAAACACAAGGTGTGACAATTTAATGCACCTGTAAAAAAACTACTTTTGGAACAAAACTATTCTATGCAATGAAAGGCCCACTCCTAGATAAGAAGTTACCCAGAATACCAAAATGGCAGTGTACTGTTCAGTGTTTGTACCATCATTAACATACAGTTGCGAATCTTGGTTAACAACAGGAAACACAAATAAACTACAAACAATTGAAATGAAATATCTTAGGAAAGTGGCACAAAAAACAAGACTAGACTGAATAAGAAATCAAAATTATAAGAGACAGATTTCAAGTTGCACCTCTGAACCGATTCATAACACAAGCCCAAATTAGGTGGTTTTGACATCTTAATCAAATGGAAAAAGGAAGAATAGCAAAAACTGTATATGAAAGCCAGAAAATAGGAAAAAAAAATATAGGCAGGCCCAGGAAAGGTTGGCAAAAGGAATTAAAGAAAAATTGGAGAAGGGAATTAACTGGAAAGAAGCAAATGAACAAGCCTTGGACTCCTGTCCAAGGCTTGTTCATGGAAATCTCTTTGGCAAAATCTTGGTGCTTAAAAGCATAAGAGATCATAGACGAAGAAGAAGATTGGTGAATGAATGGAGTGCATTGCCTGACTCAGTTGTGAGTGTTCTGTCTGTCAATGAGTTCAAGAAGAGGTATGATAGATAGTGTGGATAATTTGGGTCTCCCGCAATGAGTCTTCTGACCCCGTGGAGATGCTTATATAATGATAATAATTTATAAGTTTTTGATAATAAGAGTGAAATTGTGATTATTATAAATTAAGAAATTTTTACATAAATATTGTACCACTATAAAAGAAATCTTGGTATTTCTATATAGGATAGAACTGAAAACAAAACAAGACATTGTTGATGTATTATGTACTACTGCTTGAGGCTCTTTAGTGTGACTTCTGCCTAGAAGTCACACTCTCAATAGCATTGAGAATAATCTAAGATTTTGTCTAGTATTTCTAAGACAATTTATTTCCAGCAGCAGTAAAGCTATCATATATGGAATTTTTTAAAGAAAAAAAAACTAACACTACTGAATTTTTTTTTTTTTTGTTGCATTCATGTAAACTGTTTTTATATGGTGAAAATATAGAATAGAATTTCTAAAACTCAGAATAATGTCAACATACAGCTGAACAAATGATTGTAGATTGCAAAGAAATAGTCTGGAATTCAGAAGTTTCTACTTCAGAGGATGAAACAATATTATTGGCTTACTTCTTTTATCAAATGGTAAAATGAAGTAATAGATACAGCGCCTCTGTAGCACAATTGGAAGAATGGTACGTTGTCTGTTTGATTGGAAAAGGCCTAAATTCAATTCTTGTTGAGAGGAATTTTGATATGGATTTTTTTTTTTTTTTTTTTTTAAATTGAAGGTGAGTTAGCTGATCTCATACAGAGGTAACAGGATTTTTTCTCCCAGAAACTTGGGTTTTTCATCCCACATACAAAGAAATTGGTCTTCAGAACCCACGCAATTTACAGACAAAAAATACTAGTGCTGGTGGGAGTGATAGATGTCGTTGGTAGATGACGGCAGTGGTAGTTTTGCTGTAGTTGGTGGATTAAGTGGCAGAGATGGAGAGTTGTAAAGTAGGTGCCCTTCCTCGATGAAATAATAATAAATAAATACAGTAATAATATTGAATACTGTCTGTGAAAACTTTCAAACCAGTAGAAAATTAGATATTTATAATTTAGTTCCAGGAGTTCCATTCTGAAATAAAAAATCTATTGAAGAAAAAATTTGGTAAGACAAAATAAAATGCAAATAAAAAATAAAAATAAATCCTTAAAGAAATGCATAAATTTTTCTTTGATTTATAAAGCCTTAGTTAAGTAGATTCAAAAATTTAACCTCAGTGTGAATTAACTACACATTCACTGTGTGGTTAGCAATCAACAATTTAATGATTTACAAACAATGCCCAAATGTCATTTCGTAAGAGAGTGCAAGCCAGGTACATGTGCATGCCTCACATCCTAACTAGTGAATGCATGCTGCATGTAAAAAAAAGAAAGTCAATAGTGTAAGGGTGCCCTCTGTAACGTGATGTCCTGGACAGCCGGAGTCTAGTGCTTTTGCCAGCTCTATACTACACATAGAGGAAAAACAACATGCAGTTTTTGCTAAATGTTATTAAAAGTTACAATATATAGTATTCATTACAATATATTTAGTGCATACCCGCATTTAATAAATGCTAATATTAAAATGTGTTTTTATTTTATTTTTTCTACTCAGTGCCCCTTGAAGAAGATGCCTCAATGTGACACATTGCCTGCTTATCGTATTAAGCTGGCCCTGGTGCTGAGCTTTAAAAATCAATTCTGAACTGGTGCCAACTTTTGAAATTTCATTTTAGTATTATGAACTGCTTCATACAGTGTGTGTGTAATTAAGAATTTATAGTCTACAAGACAATTTGCAGACCTGAAAGTGATCCTTTTATGCACATAAAAATGTTTGTCAAATATGCAATATCAATAATAATATCTTTAAACAACATTTTACCCAGAACAGTCCATTACTATTTATGATAATACCAACCAAAGGTTGTAAATGCTATGCAACAAGGCTTCAATTCTGATGAAATTCAGAATACTTCAGATGGATTTTGCAATGATATTTAGTGATATATTCAGACCAAAAAAAATAGACTTTAAAGAAATGGCAGGTAAATAATACAAATCTTCTGTATTGTGCTAACAATTCACCACAACAGAGGTAAAATAAGCATACCAGGTTGTGTTGCTTGCTTTGCTGCTCTTTATAGCCCAGGCAAATTAAAAAATAGCCAGAAAAATTCATTAATTTTTAAAATTAGAATAGAAATGACTACCTCTTCCACATTAGCATATCAAAGGTTCTTCCAAATGATATGTGGCGAGTTGTTCTATAAATACTGATCACAAAAGTTCAAATATTCTTCTAAAGAGGCTTAGTGTTTTATTTGTTAGGGAGAAAGCATCAGACACCTATCTTACAACTTGGTCAATATTATATATTTTGAATTCCACAAATTAACACACCATATATAATTCCCAAATATATTCCAAAAATTGCGAATATATATATATATTATGTGTATAATAAAATAAATATTTAGGAAAAATATTTATTTTATTATATCCAACAAAAAACACAATTCATGTAATAAAAAAACTTCCAGATTGACTTCAGTGTCTGGGATTCTCAACACTAATATTCATGTGTATGTCATAACCACCTACAGAAATCCAAACCTGATGTTATTCATTACTGAACCATAACTGGCATCCTCTGCAACATCTCACCTCAACTTTTCTCACTACATCCTCCATGAGGACTTCCATAAGAAGGGCAGGACTTCCAAACTTTTCAGATCTGATATCCTATGCCTTACCTCACTTTGCCTCTATTTTTCTCCTAACTCTGATGACTTCACTCATATCTCTGAAACTCAATCACATAAAATCAAATTATTCCAACGAGATAATCTTCCTAAGTGACAAACACCCAAAATTCAGACTGGCTTCCCTTTATTAACTTTACAGACTAAGCTGGAAGAGAAACTGAACTGTTTGCTATTAGTAATGATTTAACAAATTGTTCAACCTACTAGAATTCCTGACAATCCTCATCTTTTGCCAACACCTTAGAGCTATTCCAAATACACTGTTGATATTAATACTTCTCCCAGCAAGTCTGAACAAAACCTTGTCCATGTTTCATTTTCTACAGTTTGTCCTTCTGTCATTCTTAGCCCCACATCCTGCAACACAATATAATGTTGCCAATGTGGATGATCTTCAGAATTTCTATGCATTGCTTCCATGGTCTGATTACTGCTTCCACTCTTCTGATCCTAACACCTGCTGATCTGATAACAGCAATTATTCTCACTGAGATGAGTGTTTTTATCCCCCCCCCACTCCACTCAAAACTCTTGATCCTTATTCAAAGCATGGTTCTCCAAAAGCTGTGCAAAAGCAGTCCAAGCCAAAAATTCAGCATATTCCCAAAGGCTTAAGTCAAAGTCTCCAGTTTCACTCCATTTATACCACAGCTCATAACTGAAAAAAAAATCTAAAGCTGACTTTGTAAGGACCAAATGCACTAGCTTCTCTCTTGTTCAAATGGCAGTTAAGCCTTCTAGTCTCTTGACAAGGCTATGGGACACTTTTGTCCTTCCACATTTCTACCTCTTACATCCTGATGGTAATGGTAACATTAAATATAAGGTAGACCTTCTTAGCACCAGTTTTTTCCCTCCAGCTTTAGATGGGAAATGCAAATCTCCCACTATTCACAGTATGCCACCTCTATGAAATGTCACCAGAAAGACAGAAAAAATACACAGGAATCTTGAAACCAAATTAAGCTCCTGGTTCTAAAGGTACCCATCCAGTTGTATTAAATGCCTATTCTCCAGAACTTATACCTGAATTGTATCATCTCTTCAAGCTGTCATATTTATCTGGCACCTAGCTGGAAACCAATTATTATCACATAACACCTCTAGGGAGTCCGAAGACTCATCAAGGGAGGGTATCCACTCTACAACTCTCCATCTCCACCATTCCACCAGCTGCAACTACCTTCATCATCTACACCAATGCCATCTACTGCCAACTACCACTGGTATTTTCACAGACAGTCACAAACATCCATGCCCATGGCAGGATTCAAACCCACAGCCTTTTGGCTGGAGAGTAGATATGCTAACCACTCGGCCAACCATTGTTGCTGATTTCAAAAAGAGATTAAATCAATCATCAAAATATCACTATTGCTCTACTTCAGTACTCTCAAAAATAATGGACAAGATCATCAACAGCCAAATGCTTTACTACTTTGAAACTTAATAATTACTTAGTGATCATCAGTATGGATTCTATCATTCTCATTCCATAGCAGATCTCCTATCCAACCTCACCCACCTTTAGACAAAAGCCATGGAAAAGTTTGGAGAAACTCAAAATGGTGGTTCTTGATATTTCCAAGGCATTTGACTGGGTCTAGCATCACGGTCTTCTTACCAAGTACAATCTTATGGTATTCCTTCTTTCCTTTGTAAATGGATTGCTAGCTTCCTCACTGGTAGTTCTTTGCAGGTCATGGTGGATGGTTTTAGTCAATGGATTTTTCAACCCTCTGTTTTCACCTACAGTCTTCCTCCTATACATGAACAATTTCCTCTAACATCCAATCCTATTCATAGCTTTGCTGATGATGATACACTTTTTTTTTCTTTTTTTTTTTTTTTACACTGCTCTTTTTCAATTTCAAAACCATGTTGTAGTGATCAGGTAGTTAATGTTTCAATATTTTCTTTAACCAATGCCTTAAACACTGATCTCCTTGCATATTCAAATGGTGTGAATAACCTGGTGAATTTTAATGACACCAAAATGCAATCTGGTCTCATTTTCTGGAAGAAAGTCCATGCTTCACTCTCCCTCACTTGACAATATTCTGCTCGCCAACCAGGATCAGTTCTCTCTGCTTGAGGTAGCTTTCACATTTAGCTTCTTCTGCCTCCAAAAAAAGCTTGGCATTCTTTTCATTCTAAACAATACGTCTCTTCTGCTCAGCTCCTGATACAGTAAGTTTAATTTAAATCCACCTGATATTAGAATATTGTTCCCACATTTGGGGTGGTGCATCTAAGAATACTCGACTGTATTCAGAAGACAGCAATCTGCTTAACTCTCTCTCTCAGTGACTCTTCAGCAGCTTTCCAATACACACACTGCTGCTGCAATTGTATTTTCTATAAGTATTTCCAAGGGCACTGCTCTGGCAAACTAGCTGCTACTATTCCTTCACTTTCTATTAATCATGAGTTAAAGTTTAGAGGGCACATAGCAAAAGTGGCTAAAGCAACTCATCAAATTACTTGGTTATTAAAGAATACTTTGATGAGCAGAGATAAGCAGGTTATTATTCCTATTCCTCTTTATCAAGCCTTGAGAAGCCTCCATCTTGACTACTGCACACAGATATGGTCACCAGGGTTTCTTGGCGATGAGGAAGAGATGGAGAGAGAGAATCCAGAGGCAAGTGACCAAGATGGTAGCAGATCTATGGAATGAACCTTACGAGAACATTTTGAAGATTTGTGGTTACAGAAACTGGCTGACAGGCAGAAAACGGATGATATGATTGAGACATACAAATTACTGAAAGGTTTTTACAAGATTAATCCAGAGCAAATTTTTCGGAACAGGTCTGGTAGTGGGAGAACTAGGGACCATCCATGGAAAGTAAGTGTAGTTAGCAAGGATGGTAAGAGCTATGTTTTTTTTATATTGGAGAGTGGCGAGTAGAATAGGTTGCCAGTCTGTTACGAGTGCCATGACTGAATGAGTTCAAAGTATGATGTATACTTCCCATGGTGCTTGACATGTTTATATGTCAAGCACCATGGCCTCCCTCGATGAGTCTAAGAACTCCATGGAGTAGCCTATAATGTACAAACACAAGCAGCTGCTGGTTCACACCCACATACAGTTCAGCTCCAAACTAATCAAACTAATTCCTTTGATCAATTTCCCACAGTTTTGCTCTTTGGAAAAGTCTTTCCCATATTGTTTTTTCCCCAATAATTATAACCCCCATCTCTTCAAGAATAGCTAAACAAAAGTCATGGGAGGACTTTGGTAAGAATATAGAAAATAAATACCAAGAAAGTGGCAAGATATTCTGGAGGTTGTTGAAGAAGCTTAAAAATGGAGGAAAGAGTGCTGTAAAAGGAATTATAGATGATAAAGGTGACATGAAAACAAGAGAAAAAGATATCCTTGAAGTATGGAGTGATTACCTCGAAAAATTGCTAAATGAAACAAGCAGTGATGACAGCACAGTGGTAAAAAACACTGGCCAGGCATGCAGTCAAGAATACATACCCATACTTGAAGTAGAAAAAGCCATCAAAAGCCTGAAATGTGGAAAGGCAGCAGGAATAGATGATATCCAACCAGAAATGCACAACTATGGAGGTATAAAAGTCTTACAGTGGCTGCACTGCATAGTTCAGAAAACATGACAGAGAGACGAATTCCAGATGATTGGAGTAGAGCGCTCATAGTACCCATATATAAAAAGAGAAATAAAACTGAATGTGAGAATTACAGAGGTATTTCTCTACTGAGTGTTCCTGGTAAGATATATCCAAGTATACTTGAGAAACGGCTGAGAAGGATTGTGGAAGAGAAGCTTGATGAAGAACGAGCTGGATTCAGGCCAAATGGAGGGTGTCAGGATCAGATTTTCACTTTACAACGGATAGTTAAGAAATCATGGGAATATAACAAAGATCTGTATTTAAGTTTTGTAGATCTGGAAAAGGAATAAGACAAGGTGCCAAGAGAGAAGCTATTCGAAACACTACAGTTATATGGTGTCGATGGGACATTATATCAAGCAATACTTAGTCTTTATTTGAAATGCAAGTCAGAAGTTAGAAATGAAGTACAGAAAGGTGGTTTAATGTTAAATCTGGTATCAGGCAAGGATGTATGTCATCCCCCTCTGTTATTCATTATCTATATAGATCATGATATAGAACTGAAGTACAGAAAGATGGTTTAATATTAAATCTGGTGTCAAACAAGGATGTACATTATCCTCTCTCTTATTCATTATCTATATGGATCGCATTATATAGGAAAGTGGTATTAAACCTGATATCAAAATTGGAAATGTTAATCTCAGGAAAAAGTCTGCAAGATTCCATGACTAAATTGAATGACTGTTGTAATAGATATGGTATGAAGGTCAGCATTAAAAAGACAATGAAAATAGGCAGAAACATTGAAAATATCAACTACATTGTAAATGGAGAACCTATAGAGCAAGTAAAACATTTCAGCTACTTAGGGACAATTTTTTGGTGAATATGGCAAGTTAAATATGGAAATAGACAATAGAATCAACAAAGCTGGTATGGTAGGAAGTCAACCGAAGAAATTTATATGGAATAAGAGAGAAATTAGCCAAAATACTAAATTAGCTGTATACAAGATAGTATTCAAGCCAATTTTAACTTAAGAATCTGAGAGCTGGGTAAGAAGTAAAACACTTGACCAAAGACTAGAGACCACAGATATGAGAGTCCTGTGAAAGATTAGGGGCATGAACAGATGGCATCAATGGCAATATCATATTAAAAATGAGAATATTAGGAAAGAACTTGATATTATCAGCATCCAGGAATGTGTTAGCAGAGCTAATCTCAGATATATGGTCACTTAAACAGAATGAGAGAGGAAAGATTAGCAAAACAAGTGTTCTCTGCCCAGTAGGCAGGTAAAAGACCCAGAGGAAGACCAAGATATCGGTGGATTGATACAGTAAAAAGTGCCTTAGAAGACAGAAATAGAAGATCTGATGCTGTTGGAGTCTTGACAGGTAACAGACTAATTTGGAGGAAACTTATAGATAGGAAGTTAGTAATGATGTAATTTTTCATGTAGTACTATCATATCCTGTACACCCCTTGAGGGTATATATCAGGAATTTGATGATGGTGAAGCTCCTCGAGAAACACTTCAATAAATTCCTTTCTTCTTTTAACCACTTGCACAAACACAGCACTCATGTAATAGGTCTCAGGACCGTTCATATGCAAAGCCGATATGTGTGTGTAAAAATTGTAAAATTCTTTTAGTAATTATACTAGTTCATGTGATAGTACTACATGAAAAGTTAATATTAATCCTGACTTTGCTTCCCATTGAAAAATTTCCTCCAAATTAAATTATCTGTCAGAACTTCAACATCGTCATATCTAATAATTCATTCTAAGGCACTTCTCAAAATGTTTCTGAAAATAATTCAAAAAAATAATACAGAAAATGTGAAGACACCATCAGTGATACCCAAGTCGGCTTTAGAAACGGTTTGGGAACAAGAGAGGCTCTTCTCTGTTTTCAAATCATATTCCAAAAATGTATTGAAAAAAACAAGGAAATATTCATTTGCTTCATCGACTTCGAGAAAGCATTTGACAAAATCCAACATGCTAAAATGCACTATTAAAAAGAATTGGATTAGATGGTAAAGACATCAGGATCATTGAAAACTTATATTGGAACCAAAAGACAGCTGTTCAAGTTGATGACATTATTACAGACTTCCTTAACATCAAACGAGTAAGGCACGGATGTGTGCTGTCACCTCTTCTTATTAACATAGCCATATTTCAAAAAGTCTTAAAGGGATTAATGTAAATGGCAAATCTTCAGTAACATGCCATTACATTAATCCCTTCCTTTAGGACTTTTTGAAATATGGCTATGTTAAAAAGCCAGATCGACATAATAGAGGTGACTGAAACAAAAAAGACAAAAACTGGTGAGATCTTTCTGAACAATAAATACAAAATGTTATATTCAGGCAATGACAATCAAGGAAAAGAAGTAGCCATAGCATTCAACACAAAATACAAAGCTAATCTTCTTGAATGGCAGTCAGTGTCAAGTAGAGTATTGTGGGTAAATATGAGAATGGGGAACTGAACAATGAGACTTAATTGTGCCTATGGTCCCACAGAAGGTTCTACTAAGGTAGAAGTGGAGGAGTTTTTTTGATGCTTTAGAAAAAGCAACTGACACAATGAAAAAGGAAAAGTTGGTCCTTGTTGGGGATCTAAATAGCAGAGTAGGGAAATGATTGTGAGACATCCAAAAATATTTTGGGAAAATTTGGAGAAAAGAGCAAAGCTAATAATAATGGCAAATATCTGTTGGATTTCTGCTCAGGACATGGACTGGTTATTACTAACACCATGTTCCAACATAAAAATGTGCACAAATTCACATGGAGAGAAGAGGCAAGGAATAAGAAAAGTCTCTTTGACTATGTTATTGTTGATAGTGATGTTTTCTCCCTGGTGCAGGACACCAGAGTGTACAGAGGATTTGAAATTGGAAGCGATCACTATTTAGTCTTGAGCAGGATAAAATTCAATTTCATATTGAAAAGAATAACAAGTAAGAAAGTTTTAAAGTGAATAAAAGTTGAGCAGCTCTCAGATGGGAACTGTAGACTAAAATACACAAAGATTATTGAAGAAAAAATGAAAGAGTTTGAGAACAGGAATCAAACCTTGGAGATTCAGTGGCAAACTCTGAAGAAAACATTGATTCTGCCAGAGAGGCATGTGGTGAGATTGTCTGCAAGGATAAAAAAATCAGAACTCCCTGGTGGACACAGGAAGTTAAAGAGACAGTGAATTAAAAGAAGAAAGCATATCAAAAGTTCCTGTCAAATAAGTCAGCTTGTGCTCTTAGAGAATACAGAGACAAATGAAAATGCTAAACACTGTGTAAAACTAGCTAAACAAAAGTCATGGGAGGACTTTGGCAATAATATAGAAAATATCGGTACACAATAAATAACGGAAAAAACTCACGTAGAAAGATTATTTATTAGTATAATTTTCGCCTGTGTGTCACAGGCATCTTCAGTACATTAAGCTCAAAATTAAACACTAACTGACAATTCCAAAAAGCGCCACCTAAGTAGCTGGTGTAAGATAACTAAAGAGGTCTAATTTTCCTATAATTAAAATAAAAAAAAAAAAAAAAAATTAATACAATAAAAAGTTAGGAAAGATTAGCTGATTTGTAAAGTACTATCTCCTATAAAGGGGATAGACGTAAGCCGTCGGATCTGTTTAAGTTAGGAGAATGAAGTAGAGTTTCACATGTTTCTTTATAAAGGCATTCCATGAGAAACTGACTTTTGTGAAGAACTCTTGTCTTTCTCCAATGAACTGTGTCTAGTGAAGATGGCATGTTCAGAAAGTCCAGACTTTTCAGGTTTAAAATATTCAATATAAGATTGGTGTTCTTCTAGCCGAATAGAGGCAGATCTTCCCGTTTGTCCGAAATAAGATAATCCCCAAGAGCACAGAATCTGGTAGACACTTGGATGATTAAGATGTGGAAGCTTGTCCTTAGGAGAAGTGAGAAAGGTGGAGATTTTTCTAAAACGGTTGAAAGGCAACAAAAATATTCAGTGGTTTTAAAATTTTTGCTATACGTTCACTGATGCCTTGTACATAAGGGATAGTAATGCACGTTATTTCCTCTGTGTTTGAAGAGGAAGACATTAAAACTACTCAAAGTTCTTTTAATGAAGCAATTCTTATAACCATTAGATAGAAAGGAAGAAGTGTATTGTAGTTCTTTCTGTAAAAGATCGTCTGTAGAACAAAAGGAGTGGGCCCGATGAACCAGTGTTTTAATAATTCCTGCCTTTTGACTGGGATGGTGATGAGATTCCGCATGGATATAATGGCCTGTATGAGTCTTCTTTCTATAAACTGAGAAATGTACGTTACCATCTGGTTGGTAACCAGATGAGAAGATCTGGTAACTGAGAAATGTAGGTTACCATCTGGTTGGTAACCAGATGGTAACCTACAGTTTATAGAAAGAAGACTCATAGAGGTCATTATATCCATGCGGAATCTCATCACCATCCCAGTCAAAAGGCAGGAACTATTAAAACACTGGTTCATCGGGCCCAATCCTTTTGTTCTACAGACAATCTTTTACAGAAAAAACTACAATACATAACTTCTTCCTTTCTATCTAATGGTTATAAGAATTGCTTCATTAAAAGAACTTTGAGTAGTTTTAATGTCTTCCTCTTCAAAAACAGAGGAAATAACGCACATTACTATCCCTTATGTACAAGGCATCAGTGAACGTATAGCAAAAGTTTTAAAACCACTGAATATTTTTGTTGCCTTTTGACCGTTTTGAAAAATCTCCACCTTTCTCACTTCTCCTAAGGACAAGCTTCCACATCTTAATCATCCAGGTGTCTACCGATTCCGTGCTCTTGGGGATTATCTTATTTTGGACAAACGGGAAGATCTGCCTCTATTCGGCTAGAAGAACACCAATCTTACATTGAATACTTTAAACCTGAAAAGTCTGGACTTTCTGAACATGCCATCTTCACTAGACACAGAGTTCATTGGAGAAAGACAAGAGTTCACAAAAGTCAGTTTCTCATGGAACGCCTTTATAAAGAAACATGTGAAACTCTACTTCATTCTCCTAACTTAAACAGATCCGACGGCTTATGTCTATCCCCTTTATGGGAGATAGTACTTTACAAATCAGCTAATTTTTGCTAACTTTTTATTGTGTTAATTTTTTTTATTTATTTATTTTTTTTTTTATAGGAAAGTTAGACCTTTTTAGTCATCTTACACCAGCTACTTAGGTGGCGCTTTTTGGAATTGTCAGTTAGTGTTTAATTTTGAGCTTAATGTACTGAAGATGCCTGTGACACATAGGCGAAAATTATACTAATAAATAATCTTTCTACGCGAGTTTTTTCCGTTATTTATTGTGTACCAATATGTCTACTCACAGTTTACCTCTTTTAAAACTTAATATAGAAAATAAATATGAAGAAGGTGGCAAAATATCCTGGAGGTTGTTGAAGAAGCTTAGGAATGGAGGAAAGAGTGTTATAAAAGGAGTTAGAGATGATAAAGGTGACATGAAAACAGGAGAAAAAGATATCCTTGAAGTATGGAGTAATTACTTTGAAAAACTGCTAAATGAAACAAGCAGTGATGACAGCGCAGTGGTAAAAAAAACACTGACCAGCCATGCAGTCAGAAATACATATCCATACTTGAAATAGAAAAAGCCATCAAAGGCTTGAAATGTGGAAAGGCAGCAGGAGTAGATGATTTTCGACCAGAAATGCTGAAGTATGGTGGTATAAGAGTCTTACAGTGGCTGCACCATAGTTCAGAAAGCTTCGACAGAGGGACGAATTCCCGATGATTGGAGTAGAGCTCTCATAGTACCCATATATAAAAAGAGAAATAAAACTGAATGTGAGAATTACAGAGATATTTCCCTACTGAGTGTTCCTGGCAAGATCTATGCAAGTATACTTGAGAAACAGTTGAGAAGAACTGTGGAAGAAAAGCTTGGTGAAGAACAAGCTGGATTCAGGCCAAATAGAAGCTGTCAGGATCAGATCTTCACTTTACGACAAATAGTCGAGAAAGCATGGGAATATAACAGAGATCTGTATTTAAGTTTTGTCGATTTGGAAAAGGCATATGACAAGGTGCCAAGAGAGAAGCTATTCAATACGCTACAGTTATATGGTGTCAATGGGGCATTATATCAAGCAATACTTAGTCTTTATTTGAGTTGTAAGTCAGCAGTTAGAATTGAAGGAAGTACAGAAAGATGGTTTAATGTTAAATCTGGTGTGAGACAAGGATGTACATTATCCCCTCTCTTATTCATTATCTATATGGATCACATTATGAAGGAAAGTGGTATTAAACATGATATCAAAATTGGAGATGTTAATGTCAGCTCTTTGCTTTATGCAGATGATGTTATACTTCTAAATAAATCTGCTGCAAGTCTGCAAGATTCTCTGAATAAATTGAATGGCAGTTGTAATAGATATGGTATGAAGGTCAGCAATAAAAAAACAAAGACAATGAAAATAGGCAGAATCATTGAAAATGTCAACTGTGTTGTGAATGGAGAACCTGTGAAACAAGTAAAACATTTCAGCTACTTAGGCACGATTTTTACTGAAGATGGTAAATTAAACATAGAAATAGACAACAGAATCAGCAAAGCTGGTATGGTACGAAGTCAATTGAATAAATTCATATGGAATAAGAGAGAAATTAGTCGGAACACTAAATTAGCTGTATACAAGACAGTGTTCAAACCAGTTTTAATTTATGGATCTGAGAGCTGAGTCAGAAGTAAAACACTTGACCAAAAACTAGACGCCGCAGATATGAGAGTCCTGAAAAAGATTATAGGCGTGAACAGATGGCATCAATGGCAATATCATATTAAAAAAGAGGATATCAGGAAAGAACTTGACATTGTGAACATTCAGGAATGCGTTAGCAGAGCTAATCTCAGGTGGTTTAGTCACTTAAACAGAATGGGCGAGGAAAGATTAGCAAAACAAGTGTGTTCTCTGCCAGGTTGGCAGCAAAACGACCCAGAGGAAGACCAAGATATAGGTTGATTGATACGGTACAAAGGGCCTTAGATGATAGAAATATAAGATCTGATAATGTTGGAGTCTTGAAAAGTAACAGACTGATTTGGAATAAAATTGTAGATAGGAAGTTAGTAATGATGTAAATTTTTTCATCTAGTACTATCATATTCTGTAAAACCACTTGAGTGTACATGGCAGGAATTTGATGATGATGATGATAAAAAGAAGAGGTGACAGCACACATCTTTGCCTTACTCATTTGATGTTAATGAAGTCTGTAATAATGTCATCAACTTGAACAGATATCCTTTTGGTTCCAATATAAGTTTTCAAAAAACCTTGATGTCTTTACCATCTAATCCAATTCTTTTCAATAGTGTGTATTAGCATGTTGGACTTTGTCAAATGCTTTCTCGAAGTCGATGAAGCAAATGAATATTTCCTTGTTTTTGTCAATATCTTTTTGGAATATGATTTGAAAACAGAGAAGAGCCTATCTTCAGTAAGATCTGATATGCTGATGATACAGCTCTACTGGCTGACAATATTCAGGATCTTCAAAATCTTCTGGAACTAGTGAATGATGAGAGTGAAAAAATGGGATTAAAAATAAATATCACCAAAACTAAATTCATGGTCATAAGCAAAAAACCAATTCTTAATTCAGCACTTTCTTTAAACGGAAAACAGATAGAAGGATTGGCAAAGTTTAAATATCTCAGATGCTGGTTAAATGAAGATTGCAAATCCAGAAATGGAAATAAAAGTTAGAATTGAAATGACAAGAAAAAAATTTCACTTGATGAAATCAACACTGTGTAACCAAAGTTAAATTTAAAGCTTAGAGTATGCATGGTTAAATGCTATGTATGTACTGCTGTACAGTGCAGAAACTTGGACCTTGAAGACAACATCAATAAAAATTCATATTTCCAATTTAGGGACACAAAATACACAGTATTGAATTATTTTACTTATTAATAAAACAAGTAAATAATTATTAATAATAAGAAAAATAATAATTTCAACACGTGTTTTGTGTCCCTAAATTCGGAAATATTAATGATGATCACAGTGTAACCTTAAAAGAAACATCAATAAAAAGACTTGAAGCCTTTGAGATGTGGTTATACAGATGAATGCTAAAGAAAAAGGGAAGATAAATGAAAGAATGGGACAAGGAAGACGAAGAAAATCTTGATTGGCAGACATCAGACAGTGGACTGGCATGAACTACGAGAGACTGCTCAGAGTTGCTGAGGATCTCTCAAAATTCGCAAAGGTGATCGCCGACCTCTGATTGGAGATGGCACTCAAAGAAGAAGGTACTTCTAACTGCATGAATCCACATAGATCTTGATGGTTTGGTCACTTAAACAAAAAGAGAAGAAACAATAGCAAAACATTTTTTTTTTTTGCAAATCCACTCATTGGTATGAAGACTAAGATCCAGATGGATCGATACTACTGTATAGTAAAAAGCACCTTTAAAAATAGGAATATAAGATCTGATAATATCGGATTCTTGACAGATAAGATTAATTTGGACGAAAATTGTCAAGAGGAAGTTAGCAAGGATGCAATGTTTTCATGTACTATCATATTCTGTACAACTCCCCATCCCCTCAAGGATGTACATGTCAGAAATTTGATATAGCTTAATAAAACCATTGTTAAAAAGAACTGATAATTCATTAGTGTTGTGGCAAGATTGGAAAATCACACTAGAAAATTTTTTCAACACCAGCTACCAGCATATTATCCTAAGACCCCCCCCCCCCCCGCCCCATGGAATCAAAGCCTCATTTAGGAAGTCCCTTTGTCATATGCATAGCTCATCATGTGCCTTAAATACATTCAAATTCTCTGCAGACACCATGCTCTCAGCCAATGCATTCACAACTCAGCATGCAAAAAAAAAAACCTGCTTCTCATGCCCTCCTTATAGTTTCCAGGGATGACCTCTTGTTCTACATCTTATGAAAAACCTCTTCAACATTAATCCTATAACAATCCCTTATCAACTTGTACATCTCTATCATATCACCCTTCTTCTTTCTATCCACTAAACTCTGTAAATTGCATCTTCTCAATCTTTCTTCATGTTTAACATTCCAGAAACTATCTTAGTCAATCACCTCTGGACCCTTTCCACCATCTCTTCATCCTTTCGAAACCAGGTGACTAAATCTGTGCATAGTCCATATATGGATTAATCAAGGACTTATATCAGGGGTCTTCAACCTTTCACACAGTGCAGACTGCATTAAAAATTTCAATGAAGCCCATGGACCACTAAGCTATATTGCAGTATTTAGAATTGTAAGATGCTTTCCAGATTCACAAGGAACACTGTTTATTTGATACTTTGCATAAAATTAAACAAATTCAGCTTTAAGAGCATAAGTAGGAGTCTGGTTCATGATAAGTAAATACAATCAATACTTGAAAAAAGATAATTTAATGAAGAAAACATTCGTTTTTTACAATGTCAATGGGCAACTTAGCAATGTTTTTCCTTGGCCAGCTTGTTGATGTTGGCATCAATGTTGGAAGTCGCTATGTGAAGAGTATTCTCAAGATGTTGGTCCGTAATCTGAGTTCTTGTCTTGGACTTCACATGCTTCATTCTGGAGAAGAACTACTCACATAAGTATGTGCTTCCTAACAAAGCGCACATCTTCAAAGCATGCCGGCGAAGATTAGGGAACACATCCTCAGAAATGTAGTCTTTGTAAAATGTAAGCAAGGGCACACTGAATAATTTTTCTCTCAAAGAAGAATTGTTTTGGAGTTCAAGCAGCTCCATTTGTACTGAGCCTGGCATTTTGGCAGCATTGACACCGAATGGCATTGAAAATAAATCTAAATCTCTCTTCGAACTTGCTCAGCAACACGGCTAATTTTGTAGCGTATTCATCAAGAGATGAACAGTTGGACTCAGCGTGAAGTTGAAAATGAGTTGTCTTTTTTTTGTGAGTTGTGCCTCCCAAAATTTGAGCTTGGCCACAAAAGCTTTGATGTGATCAAACAGTGTGCACCAATTGATCTTTGGATTGTAGCAGAGTATTTAGGTCATTCATATGCAACAAGATGTCGGTCACAAAGGCAAAAAGTCTGTCATCCACTTTGGATCGTCAAATTCCGCAATCGGATTCCCCTTGGTTTGCATGAACTGCTGTATTTCACTCAAGTCAAAGACTCTTAAGAACCTTCCCTCTGCTCAACCAACACACATCACTATAATAAACCACATCACCGTGATCCGCTTCGAACTCTTGGAATTGACGATGATTCAATCCTCTTGCCCTAATAATGTTGACAACAGTCACAATAACTTTCATGACATTCTCAAATCCAATAGTTTTTGCACACAAATTCTCCTGGTGGATTAAACAATGGTAATGGACGAAATCTTTTCCTTCTAGTTCCGGTTCTTTCTGTAGCAGCGCAACAAACCCTTTGTTCTTTCCCACCATCAGTTACCACACCCTCGAGGTTGGTTAAGCTGAAGTCGAAACGTTGGAGCATTTTCTTGGCGGCTTCAAGAATATCAGTGCCTTTCGTTATTCCCTTCATAGGTACAAGCGCTAGCAGTTCTTCTGTCACATTGAATTGTTGATCAGTGCCACGGACAAAGATAGCCAGTTGTGCTGTATCCATCACATCTGTGCTCTCATCTAAAGCAAGTGAATGACGTAAATTCGGACGACTGTTATTTTAAAGTTCCTTCAATGTCATTGGCAAGTTATTCGATATGTTGTACTACAGTTACCCCAAACAAACTGTTTTTTAAATGCCTCCTCATTATTTGGGCACAGAATATCCCTAGCAGCAATGAGACACTCTTTCACAAACTCGCCGTCCAAGAAGGCTTTCGATTTTTTAGCAATTTTTTCAACTTACGTAATTTTTTCAACTACATAACTTACTTTGATGCATGCTTCGCTCTCTTCCCTCTGCCTTTTAAAAGTACCCTGCTGGAATTTAAAATAATTTGGAGACGGTTCACTTTGTCCACATGAAGCCACCCTTGAAGGTGATCGAAACTGGATGCATGCTTTGTCTCAGTGTCGTTTTATATTGTATTCTTTTGATACTGACACTGATTCAACAAATTAAACACACTGGCTTATCGTCGATCAGCACAAAAATGTAGAAATAGGTCCACTCTTCATTAAAAACCTGACAAAAATCACTTGATTTACGCTTTTTACTTGTGGATGACATGGTGATGGAAGGCGAATCTAAAAAATGATCCAAAATGGCCGTGTAACGGTTATTATCCACTGAATATGTCTCACACTAATGAAAAGCCTGGCAATATAAAACCACAATAGGCTATGGCTGACACGACGAACCTGTGTGCACTTATATACGAACATCACACTGTTCATGACTGACTGTGGATGGGATCCTCTTGTATTTATATGAAAATAAAGAAGTATCAAGAACCTTCAAGATGTATCTGGAAGGCACTAGACAGCCCACTCGAACGAACTACTGCTTCAGCCATCTACCTGCGGTGTTAGTGCTAGTACTTAAGTACCGCTTGGCGCTGGTAGATGGCTGAAGACGTATGTCTATTTAATATTTATTTTTTAGGATTTTATGTAAAGTATCAAATACACAGCATTCCTTGTGAATATGGAAAGCATCTTACAATTCTAAATACCGCGGTATAGCTTAGCGGTCTGCAGGCTTCATTGAAATTATTCTTTATTTAATCGCGTTTCAATGTTAAGTAGTTATTTTTTCAAAATGGCTGGTGGGCCATGCCAAAGTTCTGCAGGCCACAGGTGGCCCGCTGGCCATACGTTGAAAACCCCTGCCTTATACAATGGAATCAGAATCTCCTTACAAGTCAGTGTCCTCCACATCACTGCCAGAATTCATTGTCCTTAAAATTAACAGATAAGATTAATGCATCTTCTGATTAATGAAAGTTTGAAAACATAACTAAACTTTGGACTCTGTGGTCGAGTCTGAAGGGAAAAAAATACTATTCAGCCAAGGAGACATGAAACTATCTGCAAGGATAGAAAAATGAGAATTCCATGGAAGTTAAGGCAATCATGGAGGAGAAAAAAAATGGGGAGAGGGGAAAGTTTACACTGGCAGAGAAAATATTAGAAAGTAAAGCAGTGCATAAAAGTTAACAAGTTATTGGAAGACTGGTAAGAAAGTAAAAGATAAATATCAAGGTGTCAAATGTTCTGGCCAGTACTGAAAAATCTTAAAAAAAAAAAAGAGGAAAGAGTTTCATGTCACATACTATTAAGGAATCAGCGATTCCTTAATAGTATGTGACATGAAAACAAAAAAAGATATCCTAGAAATTTGGAGTAATTATTATTAAAGTATCTCAATGGAGTCAGAAGATTCATCATGGGAGATCCATTATTTACACAATACATTTCATACTTCTCCTTACTCGGTCACTGACAAAATACTCAACCACCTCTGGAAAACCCATTCACCAACCTCCAAGCAAAAAATCTAGTTCTAACACCTTGCTAACCATACTCTTACACGATTTCCATGGGTGATCTCTTGTACTCTCCTTACCACGTACTGAAAAAAAGTCTTCAGTGTCAATCTTATAAAACACCTTTGATAACTTATATGCTTTATCACGCCACCTCTTTTTCACCTATCAACTAGTTTTCGAAACCTATAGACCATCAAAATATTCTCTCTGGGAGCATTCCACAGACCTGCCACAATCTTTGTCAATCACCTATGGATTTTCTCCACCACTTCATTCCCATGGAATCTGAGTGTCCAGATCTGCATGCAGTAGTCTAGATGTGACAATGTTAAGACAGCAAAAAAAAAAATTTTCTAATGCTAAAGGTAGGAAGCAGATTACTATTCTGTTCACTTTTTAATTTCAATAATCAATCTTTCTGAAACAGACAGATGCCTTTAAGGACTTTTGCTACACTCAACCCAAGAAGAAAAGTTACAGCAGCATTTAAAGTTATAAAGAATCATTACTGGCTAACAATGCCACAGAACATTGTAATTTAAAGCTTCTTTTAATCTATCACTCCAGGGAGAAGAAAAAAAAAAAAATCAGTGAAGTACTTCATGTCAGAAACAATAAATTCCATCCTCACTGGAGATCTATGAATCAGAGAAGTGATTTGCAGATCACTATTTCAACAGTTTAAAGTCTTTAAAGTTTTACAGTTTTTGGTAATGTATTGAGTTATTCTATATCAGTGGGCTTAGATTTAAAAAAGTGTGCAAGTCCTATTCCCCAGCAACATTACAATATAACTGTGGTAATGATAATGCAATTTTTTCAGTTACATTGTACAAATGCACAATCTAAACAACTGCTCATGTATATATAATATGTGAATATTACTGACTCATTGCAGGAGGGACATTCTAAATATCACAATACCTGTTATACAACATTTTAAATTCATTTCTTATATAGTCCCAACTCCATGCAAATTTTTAAGCAAAAAAAAACTAATTCCTCTCGCATCTAATTTCTAGGGGTAGCTTATTACTTTTACTCCTTCACATCCAGCTTCTCTAATGAATAAACAAAAACTTTTGAGGTCTTTCAATATAGTATAGATCTCAGGATTACTTAGATCAAAATTTATTAGATTTCTGGGAAACAATCTGATACTGATCTGATTACTGATCAAAATATCAAATTGACATCTTTTGTATGAGTGGATGATCCAAATATTTAGCTGCCTGATGTTTATTAGGCAGCTAAATATTTGGATCTAAACTAACTAAAGTTTCAATGCTTATATCAAATGTGAAATTAATGGATATATATATATATATATATAAAACATACTAATGCTACATGCTATCTGGTGGATCTATTCCCATTTGAGGCGAGGAGAGGGGTGAGAATGAAATCTGGGGGAGGATGAAGTTCAGAGAGATGTTCAATGAATCATTCCACAAATATTGCCCTTATACAGAGACAGTTGTTCTTCCACTGTATGAGGACTGGATCAGACCACACTTATGCTACTACAGTGAAACTTAGTCACCTAGTTTTTTAAAAAAAAGAACATTTTGTATGTTAACCTGCCTGGTTGGCATGTCTGCTCTCCAGCCAAGAAGCTGCAGGTTTGAATCCCACCATGGATGTTTGTGACTATCCTACAAACTGTGTAGTAAAATGGAATCTGCGACCCTACAACTTATTCTAGCAGAAGACTTCATTCCCAAAACCTGGTGAGATACAGGAGTGACCATACGGTGTCTACGGATGTCAAATGCAAATTTATTTTATATGTTAACTCTATGAAATTATCTAGACAAAGTAAAATAAAGTTTTCCTAAATATTGGAATGTTCTATCATAATTTTCAAAACACATGAATTTATAGGAGAGAAAAACAAAATGTGATTGTCTTAGACCAAAAAAGAACTCGAGAAAAATAACTAAGATTTTCCCATCAAATAGCAGTCAGATTTCTTTCCAAGATGAGGTATCAGTAAAGCTGTTGTAGTATTGTCTGTCATATTTCCTTAAGTTTTTTTTTCTTTCACTGCAAGAAAGGCAGTATGATTATATCCTGTATGAGACTTCAAGGAGATTGGAGTAGCAGCAGCAATAATTATGGAGTTAGTTTCATGCTTCATACTTCTGTATTTTGCTAATTGTAGGAATGTGTTGAATGAAATAATTCACCTGGCTGAATTACACAGAACTTCCAGTGAAGTTTGTTGCCTACTGTGAGGATTTACTGTATTTCTGTAGCCTGTGGAGGGCATCTGTCCCAGGTGCAACAAAATTAGGTTGCAACACATGTCCAATAAATCAGAACAAAAAGTTATTTTATGTATTAATATTTATTAGTATTTTTTGACGAAAAAAAATCATTTAAAAACAAACTAAAAGAAATTCTTCAATTGGAAAGAATATTTCCCTGGGTACAAAATGGGGGGGTTGATTCGTTCTCCCCGAACTCCATAAAAACTCGGCTACGTCATTGGTGAGGACACACCCACAAGAGCAGCGGTCTTTAAACTGCATTGATACCAAATTCAGCGTTCCCAGCCTATAAGAAATTAGGTAGGCTTTGTTCGAAAAAGGACTATAACATTCCTTTCTTTACATGAAATAGGATCGAGGCTTCATTTTCAGGAAAAGGAAAAAAAAACACTTACCCACAGAATATTATGAATACAAGTCAAGCGGTCTAATCGCTAAGATATAAGCATATCTTCAATAATTGAAGGAATTCACAAATAATTATTTACTTCCGATTACTACTAACGCATATTTCGAATCGCAAATTGCTTCGAATTCTATTAACTTAGTGAGCGAAAAATTTTTTTTTTCTCTTCCTAACAGAAAGCATTCAGTGGGCCCATTTCAAGATAAGCTTTGCATCTTTCGTATGGCTCCTAACGATTTCATCGAGCTCGCTAAGGTCTTGCCCCCTTTCCCCGCATTGCAGGGTTTTGTGGCATGACTACGTCACCAATTAACTCCCATTGGAAGCAAAAGATAACAGCAGCAATTTTTTTCAAGAGGTTATCTTTCCACTGCGACTTTTTTTTTTATCCACCCAACAGCTGTTTCAATACTCTTTAGTTTCTCAATCAACGCTCATGAAACGATAAGCTAAGGCATCCGCATAACACCTCCTAATCAGAATTAATCAGCACATAAACCCTTTGATTATGATAACTAAAAATAATCTTATTTCACTTGATGATCGTGACACTTGCAGTAACAAGCCTACTAAATCTATCCATTTAGTCATATATTACAATCATTACGCATAATATTTGAATTTGGATAACTCTAAATCACTTCTTACTACCCATTATAAGATAAACTATTAAGGTTCAAGTTCTTACTCATTAATTGGCGAAAAGTTACAAAAAGAACACCACACTTCTTGAAACTCCTCCCTAAGCAAATACAAGTCATCCATTTGCCCACGGTAACATGGTATTTCTCATTCACAATAATTTCATGTTCTAATTCGATCACCGCGCCATCTATGGTAATGCACCATACGGTTTAAAAGGCAACGACAGCATGAATACAAAATAATGACACAAAAGTAGAATTTCTTTTAAAATTCCACCAGGAACATTTGACTCTGTAAGTGCTTTCCATCTATTCTTTATCCATTGCTGTTAATCTTTGAAGTTTATTGAAACTTTTATTCTTATATGGTGAATATAAGAATATTCACCATATAAGTGACTTAACCAAAAGACATAGTTGCGTTGCTGAGTGATCAGTGCGGAAAGATGTATCATTCATGTGGTGAGTTTACAGTTGCTGAAGTTACAGAGACGCACATCAACATTCAGCTAACGCCTTTTATTCCCTAATAGGGAGTAGGAGAGGCCTTTATACCCTATCTAGCTTTTGGAGACTGAGTGGGCAGTTCAATCTCCATCGGTAGCCAATTAGAGATATTGGGCCAATGTCTATCACTAATTATAGGCGGCTACTGATGAAGAGACTAGCAACCAAGTGCTGCCATCTCTTGGTGCCTAACCCTAACAGGATTTGTTATTGTCTGAAATAATGTGGGTACTGCGGTCGATTTTCTTGAGTTTATGGGACGACAAACCCGAGTTTCCTGAAGGAAAATCCTGCTTGCCCATGCCAGAGATCGACTAACTCGGGAACCGGCCAACGATAGGCTTAGAAAAAGTTCCTCCAGTCGGCGACTAGACTTGAACCTAGCTTCGAGCGGCCAAGCGCAGAAGACGCAAGCGACGCTTCCACTGAGCTACATAAGCTCTATATCAACATTGTTGCTGTAGATTAAGAAAAGGTAAGTCCAGCATATTAAAAAATATGAATGTGAACACAGCTGTGGGACTGTTGTGAGCCCAATAATCCATACGACGCCTCGATCAGGGCTCATATGGATTATTGTGCACAGATTTGGAAAGGGTACAGAGAAGATTCACAAAGGTAGTCAGTGGCCTTTGGAATGTGGAGCACGAGGACAGATTGAGAGAATGCATGTTGCAGGGCCTCGTGAATATGAGGGAGGGGGGGATATGTCTGAGACATAAGCTGGTCAGCAGAGCCGCATTTATACTTTTGGAGGCCCTAGGCGCAACATCATTATGAGGCCTCAAAAAACAAGCATTTTTTTTTTTTTTAGTTTATTGAAAATAAAAGTCAACATTTTCATAACAACTCATTTTAATAACATAATACAACATTGGAATACATATATTTGCATTTTAAAAAAAAGTATAAAAATAAATCAGTTTAAATTTAAATAAAAAAATTAATAACTAAAAGTTTTTTTTTCTGGCTTTGATTTTAGCAAATATATCTATAATGTCATCATAATTAATCGAGTCCATTACATCTGATGCAATGCATAATAACGACAGGTCACGTGTTTTATTTTGGTGCAAGTTGCTTAAATAATTTTTTATTCGTTTCAACACTAAAAATGAGCGTTCAGTTCATTTTTATTTTTGTTTTTAAAATTGTTTCTACGTTCGGAAGAGTAGACCTTAACCCATCGTTTATAAATTTGCACATATTTTTAATTGAAGAATTTTCTTCCTTTATCATTATTGAAAATTGCTTAACTTCATCAGTAAATTTTTCTGGATCAATATCAGTCCTATAAGTTTGTAAAATTTTATTAATGCTAGTCTTGTACTTGTATCGATCTATATTTTTCTTCAAAAAATGTCAAACATATTTAATTTGTCGAAATAGCTTTTTGTTCTTTCATTAATTTCCAAAATTAGCTTATCGCAAATGACATTAAAAGTGTTCTCAGCTAAATGTTCTTTCCCATGTAATATAATCTCATCGTTAGATTGTGAAACTTCGTCACTCATTTTTTTTAACTCTTTCCTTTTCATCTTTAAATTTTGTCTCATCTGTTAATAAATTCCCTTCTTCATTTACAGCAGCAAAACTATTTCTTATATCTAAAATAAAACCAACTAAAACAAACCAACAAAACAAATCCATATCGGGATCTTGTAGAGATTTACTAGTAGCATTTATTCGTTGTAAAATTTTGTCCCACATAACTGTTAAAATTGCTGTTTCTGGTCTGTCAAAATGTTCACCCAATGGTGAGCTCTCTAATTTAGAAATAGGTTTTTCATGAGGAGAAATGGATAGTTCAAGTAATGCGTCTTTGATTTGTTTATATCCACGTTTCAAAGCCAATATGACAGGGGTGTCAACTAATATTTGCATAAGATTGACATTGTCCATACAGATATACCTGCGATCTAGAAAAAAAATCAACTAACGCCTTTTATTCCCTAATAGGGAGTAGGCGAGGCCTTTATACTCTATCTAGCTTTTGGAGACTGAGTGGGCAGTTCAATCTGCGATCTAGCTTTTTCAAAATGGAGTGTAAGGTATAAGATTTGTAATTTATGTTTAGACAAAGAAAAAAAATTCTCGTAATATTAGTTATTATTATTACAATATATTATTATAATTATCATAATATTAATTAGTCATACCGCGCGGTTAGCCTAGTGGCTTTGCGCTGTCTATGACACTTTATATGACATGGGTTTCTTGTTTCCCTTATGGCAATCTTTATTCTTGAAAAAAGTATTAACCGGTCAAAATTAAATGCTCGGTCAGACAAGGAGACAGTCTCTCTATGATCCTCTTTGGTCTCGCCTTAGAGCCGGTAATACGAGAAATATCTAAGCATCCCGGCATAGCGGGCACTCACATAGGAGGTGAAGGAAAAACAAAAGTGCTCGCCTATGCCGACGATGTAATACTAACCGTAACTACAGTCCTTCACACTCGCATACAACATACTCAAAAAATTTGAAAAAGCGTCAGCACTCAAAGTAAACCTTCACAAGTGCCAAGCGATGTTCGTCGGCAGGTGGGTAAAAAGGCCTACCATGCCGAACGACATAAAAATAGACAAACACCTACCACTACTGGGGATCGTCATAGGAGAACAAATCCAACACAACACACAATGGGAGCTTGCACATACAAAAATAACCAAGAAAATTACACAGATGAGACACAGACAACTATCACTAACAAGTAAAGCTAAAATATGCAATCAATACCTACTATCTAAGATATGGTACCTCATGAACAATACCAACTACAACGGTCAAGCAGTAGACAGAATACACAGAGAATGCGCAAAGTTCATCTGGGGTTTCAAATACGAACCCATCAGAAGATCCACAATATTCCATGACATCGAGGCGGGAGGACTCGGCTTAATAAACGTACACCTAAAAACTCTAAGTGCGAGAGCAAAAATCATAGAGAGAGCTTACACAGAGGAAAAAGCATGGAGCGCATATATAATATATATAATATATTATATGCAGAAGATAATGCCCGACAAAGTAATATGTTCCCTTCCGCGCTCGAGTGGCAAAACACCCAGAATGTTCCACGAGATTGCGGAAGGTTACAACTTCATTAACAAATACGTAGGAATAAACGAATTCTTGAAGATGAGACCTAAAGCAGCACATATCAAACTCACGCGCACAGTTATACCACCACCACAACACCGGGAGATTGAAAGAGGGACACTAGGACTATCAAAGGCACTTAAAAAAGCCTTCAATCTGCCCATAAACCCCAAATTAAAAACCTTCTACTACAAAGTACACCACGCTTGTTTGCCCACCAAAATGTGGTGCACAGCGAAAGGAATCCCTCTTCAAGGCCCCGCCAGATGTCATTTTTGCCCCCAACCAGAAACACTTTACCACTTAATGATGTACTGCCCTCACACCTCCCGAATATGGAACACGGTTCAAACATTCATAAAACACAAACAACCCTTTACAGAACACACGTTATACTGGCTAAACGAAGGGAAAATTAACACAACTAAAGCAATCATCATCATAACAACCATGTACTCGATTTGGACATACAGATGCGACAAAATTTACGGAAGGGAAACAGGACCAGACATACTGAAGAAAATAAACAACATATTAAAAGAAACAATCACAGATACCATAAACAGAAACAAAATAACAAAACACCAATGGCGACAAATAGGTCTCATCTCAGAATTTGAAGAACAACTGCAAATCATAGAAATAAAGGACCCACCATAAATTTAAAAAAAAAAAAAAAAAAAAAAAAAACATATACACGATAAAATATACATAAGCGAAAGAAAAGCAAAAGCATATTGTAAACTTCTTCATTAAGCTGTATAACCACTTGTACATTAATTGCTTTATGCTATAATTAGTTGTAATTCTGTGCATAATATTTGAACAATTATAGAGGTAGTAGTTTAGTTTTATGCATCAAAAAATGTCAATGACGGTTTATATAGTGGAAGAAGTCGATGACATTTTGCTGATCCGGTGGGTAACTCAAATATCTGCCAAAATGTAACCCTCTCTTTCTATGTTAAAACAAATACTACATATGTATATAGACATTTGCAATCTGAAAGTGATAAGGTATATGTAAACAGCGCTTAACACTTCATGATAAATTAATAATGTATAATCCCAACTATATCTGTATAATCCCAACTATATCTGTATAATCCAAACTATAATCTGTATAATCCAAATGTATAATGTACAATCCAAAATGTTCACAGCCAAATGTAAAAGTGTCAAGTCAAACATAACAAAGGGCTAAGTTATGTTACATTAAAAGAAAAATACTGCTCAACTCATGTAAAAAGGACTGTAGGAAGAAGTAGACACTGAGCAGATTACTGATGTTAAAAATAAGGAAAAATAAATTGTACATAATATATTATTAAGACCAAGAATGTAAATCAAAATGCCAATCAAAATAAGCATTCTATGTACAAATGTATATATATTTATTTGGAATGTATGTAGATGCTTTATGGTTAATAAAATATTACTATTCCTAGTGACTTTGCGCTTCGCAACCATATGTCTGAGGAAGGAGTGTCCCAGGTTCGATTCCCGTTGTAGACGTGAGGAATTTGAGGATCTTTTTCAGGCATAGCCAAGTTAGCCGGTCTTGGGCGCGGTCAGTAGGATTTTTTCCGCCAGTTTATCTGGCGTTTTGCCGGTTTGCCTGTTTCGCAAAACAGGCAAACCGGCCCCGTGAACATACACCTCTACAGTCAAAAATATATCCCTCCCCGCAGCGGCAGACCAGGCGACGGATCGGTTGGGAGTGGTACTAACAAGTAGTCGCATCTAAGTAACACGCGGGCCCTGCATAGGAAGCGGGAATAACGCGAAGAAAAAGAAGATCATAATATTAATTAGTTATAATGCTTAAAAGAATATTGCAGTTTTTTAACCACGCTGATTAAAATAAACATTTCATTTTGAACTTCCTGATGAACCAGCATTACTTATTCTACACTGCAACGAGTTTGGGCGATGTCAACTACATCAGTAGATTCGTCCAACTGAAATGAAAAGATCTTGACAATCCTTAATATCCTGCATGAGTTGCTCTTTTAGATCCGAATTTATTTCTTCTACTCGTTTTGCAACTGCATTTCGTTGATAGCAGCAACTATTTCTGATTTATTTTCAGATTTTTTTTCAGATAAATTTTTGAAATAAAATTTAATTTAATATAATTGAATTATAAACTGGAATTATTGTACAAAAAATATTTATTTTAATATTTTAATTAACGTAAATTTTAAATAGAACCATAATATACATTATTATTTGATAAATAGGTTAATATTATTTATTTGCTTTATCGTATTCGGACTCATCTATACATTATTTTGAAAATTGAGACAAAATAAATTTGCGATCGACCCCCTAAAGCATTATGAGATCTACCCGTAGATCTCGATCGACGCTATTGACACCCCTGCAATATAGCGTCAGCTCTTGCTTCACCTCGTTTCACTTAGTCTTTTAACTGTTAAAGATTTTTTTTTCTAAATGTTTAAGGAGAATACCCCATATTCTTGTTGAAGATGAAAAGTAATTGTATATACATTTTGAATATATACCATGCTCTAGTCATTTAAGGAATGACTAGAGCATGGTATATAATGTGCAGAGGGACAATGTTTTTTCTGCCTAGCTTTAGGCCTTTAGTTTTTATATTATAAATTTAATATTTAAAAATAAGTATTTTATTTTACAACTATAACTACGCTGGGTTTTTTTTAATTGTTCTTTGTGTGGAGTAAGGTTTTGAAATGTAACCCCAATAGAGAGTGAGGCCCCAGCTTGCACCTCATGCGCCTAATGGTAAATGCGGCCCTGCTGCAGAGGTTGTTATCAGGTAGACATGGAAGAGATTTTTCATAGAATGAGAGAGGGGAGTAGAACAAAAGGCCATTGCTGGAAACTGTATAAGGAGGGTGTGAGCAATGCAGTGAGAAGTAGGTTCTTTACATGGAGGGTGGTTGGTGAGTCGAATGCGTTGCTTGAATGTGTTGTGGATGTGGGCAGATTGAATCAGTTTAAGACGCGGTTGGATCAACATTGAATGCAATAGTGAGTACCTCCCATGATGAGTCTCTGACTCCATGGAGGTCAAATGTTAATAATAATAATAATAATAATAATAATAATAATAATAATAATAATAATAATAATAATAATATTGATGGCATTGGTTTGCATAAGGAAACTGATGAGGCTAGAGACTTGGGGATAATTGTGGACAAAAAAGAGTTAAACTTCAGAGGGCATATTACAAAAGTTGGTAATATAGCTCAACGCATTACTTGGATGTTGAAAAATACACTAGTAAGTATAGATAAGGAACTTATTATCCCTCTTTAGAAGGCTATGATTCGGCCACAGATTGACTACTGTGTACACCATCCCTGCTCACTGTACACTGAGCAGGGATGGTGTTTTATATAGCCGGCAAAGGTTGGTCGACTAGTAGAGCCTCTGCTACTAATGGCTCAGTTAAGTAAGTATGAGCGCGGTTAGTAGTTCGGAAGGGTTCGATGAGTCTTTGGACTCCCTGGGGGTGTCAAACCATAATAATAATAATGACGACTGTTAACCAATCAGAGATAGCTAACCCAAGACTATCACTAATTTTAAGTCGTCCATTAAAGAGACGCTAGCAAGTGCCGCCATCTTTTGATCATTAATTCTAATACAATACTTCAAGAAAAATGAGCTAAAGTCTTTCATTTCCTTATAAGGAGTAGGTGACCCTTTTAGCGCTAACTTTTCGAGGCTGAATGGACAGTTCAGTCTCCACCTCTAGCCAGTGGTGCACTCAGCATTTAATCTTGGGGGGTCGAGTTGAGTAGATGATTTGAGAATACACACTACGCATCACATACGACCAATGACTGAGCATCTGCAATGATCGCTAATTCATAAGTAGTATAGAAATAGAAGACACCATGCAACATAAATAAAAAAAATGAATTTTAATTAGGAAAAGATTTTTGGAAAATTTTCTATTGTATTTTTCCTTTTTCTTTTCGGGGACAGGGCCCTTTGGCCCCCTCCCTGGGTGCGCCACTGCCTCTAGCCAATCAGAGAAAGCAAAACCCAGACGATTAGTACTTATAAGCGGCAATCGATGAAGGGATTTGACTGGCAAACAAGTAATGCTATCTTGTGACCTGTGAGAAAAAATCCCTTTTATCCATGCCAGAGATCGACTAATACGGGTACTGGTCGAAGAAAGCCTTAGAAAAAAATCCTTTATTCGGCAACTAGACATTAATTTAAATCAATCTTCTGCCGACCTAGCTCGCAGAACGCAAATGCTACTTCCATTATCCTTACTGAATTAGTATGAGTTCGGTCGATATTCTTAAGTTAACTGGACGAAAAACCCGAGTTTCTGGGAGAAAAAACCCTCTTGCGCATGCCAGAGATCAACTAACTTGGGAATCGGTCGAAGGAAGGCTTAGAAAAAGTCGCTCTGGTTGCCAACTAAAGTGGTACACAGTAATCGCCTTCAGCGGGCAAGCACTGAGGAGCGCATACGCTAATTCCACTGAGCTACACAGGCGCTTAGAAAGATATATTTGTAAAATAAGGCACATTTATTATTTATTAGATATCATTAAATATTAAATTATAAAATATAATTTATCACATAAAGAATATAACTGTAAATTGTGAAAGACCTGTGTAGCTCAGTGGAAGTGGCGCTTGCGTCCTCTGCGCTTGGCGCTCGAAGTTTGACTTAAGTTCAAGTCTTTAACTTAAGATCAAGACTGGAGGGACTTTTTCTAAACCTTTCTTCGACCGGCTCCCGAGTTAGTCGATCTCTGGGACTGGCAAGCGAATTTTTCCTCCCAGAAACTCTGGCTTTTCATCACGTAAATTCAAGAAAATCGACCGTATTACCCACATTATTTCAGACAATGACATATCTTGTTAGGGTTAGGAACCAATAGATGGCAGCATTTGCTTGCAAGGCTCTTCGTCGGTCGCTGCTATGATTAATGATAGATATGGGCCAGCTATCTCTGATTCGCGTTGATTTTTTAACTGTTAATTGTTGTTCGATATCCTTACCTCTGGTACAACTTCCTGGATTCAGGCACCACAGCCTCAACATTTCTGTCAGTCCTTTAAAATATTCTTCATAGGATCTTGTTAGTAGTTCTTGTTTCTCTTTCATGAAGCATCTTGTAGAGAAGTATAAATATGACCTCCTCCATTTTTTGGGGGTTTTCTTCTACTCACTCCAAAATTCTTACGATGGAGATATAAAACAGTACTATTCTTCTGTTTCCTGTGGTTCTGATTAACAGTGCCTTATTTCTATTAACTATTTAATTTCTCTAAGTTAATGCCTAGATGGATGCACTTTCACTATAAACCCTTCTTAAGAATCTCTTTAAAATTTACCTCACCAAGTCATCTATACAGTTTCTCAAAGTACAATTTCAGTCTCTTTAATTATCTCTTCTTCTATTGGAATTGACTGAAGTCTATCTATCATAACATTCATTTTGGCTACTAACTTTCAAAGTATTCCAAATTGTTTCTTGTAATTGTCTTCTAGGCATCTTCGCATTTCTTATTGTAATATATCTATATTTTTCCTGTTTAGTGTTTCTCACTTTTTAAAATAAGAAAGCTAAATCAAAGACCTGTGTAAATCAGTGGAATTGGCGTTTGCATCCTCTGAATGACTGCAGTTCTAGTCTTACTAGTCAATGACTAGAGGAACTTTTACTAAAGATTTCTTCCACCAGTGCTCGAATTAGTCGATTTTGAAACCTGGCAAGTGGGTTTTTCCTTCCGGAAACTCGACTTTTTCTCCCCATAAACTCAAGAAAATGGCTCATAGAAAGGACACTATTTCAAAAAATATCATATTGAGTTATGGATCAAGATATTGTGACACTTGTCAGTGTTGCGCTATCTTGAATCTCTTCATATGATTCTGCTTTTAATTTGTAAGATTTGGGCTTGCTATCTCTGATTGACCAGCACTGGAGATGCAAGTCACCAAATGTTTGGCATTTCAAGCTTGGAGATATCCTTAATTCTCCTAAAGATAGATATGGTTAAAAAGGACCTCGCCTATTCTCTATATGAGAATAAAAGGTGTTATTTTTTAAAAAATAAATCTGCTATCACTTTTATTTCTCGATGGGAGTAGGTGAGCGATAATTAGCCTTAACACTTTCATTGCTAAGCTGAAAATTGGAATTTCGTCTGGTGGCCAATTTTTTTTTTATTTAGTTAGCGACGTTCACGCGATAACGCGTGATCGGCCGTTTGATGAGGACTCGCATCGCGCGTATCGTTCATTGCCAAGCTGAAAATTGGAATTTCGTGTGGTGGCCAAATTTTTTTTATTTTTTTATTTAGTTAGCGACGTCAACGCGATAACGCGTGATCGGCCGTTTGGTGAGAACTCGCATCGCGTGATATCGTGTGATTGGCAATGAACATGTTAAAGAACCTTTTTGAAACCTGGTGCAGCCAACTCTATCCTTACTAAATGATGATAACTGGTCCATTACTATCAGTGATCTTTATTTGTGATGTGGGAGGAGAGTGTGACAGACACTAGACGTTACTTTGTGGTAACTAACCCTAACATTATTTATCTGCTAATAGCTTCTATTCCTGTTGGAAGTAAGCAAGGTTGTTTCAGATTTATCTAATTTTTGGAGTCCAAAGAACCGTTACACCATTCCACCATTAGTCAATCAGATATAGCTGGCTCGAGATTATGACTAATTTTAAATGGCATCCAGTGACGAGATTCAGCAAGTGCTGCAATCTAGTGGTCTCTAATCCTAGCACAAGATATTATTGTCTAAAATGGCGTGGTTTCTAAGGTTGCTTTTCTGGTGTTTCTGGAAGAAAACCACTCCCATTCCATAGAGCATCTAACTTTTGAACGGGTCAGAGAAACCTTAGAATAAGGTTTTCCTTCTTGTCTGAAATCGCGTAAGTTCTATGATCCATTTTCTTGAGTTGGGGAATTAAAAACCCGAGTTTCCATGAAGGAACACCCTATTTAAACGTGCCAGAAATTAAGTAACTCAGTACTGGTCGAAAAATGCATAGAAAAAGTTTTTCCAGCAGTAGAACAGTCTTTCTTTGGTTAGTTTAGCACTATGGATGCAATTAGGCTTGAAACCAAGGTCCTATTATTCTCCTCATTGTTTGAACAGAGGTTGTATTTCTGTTTTTTTTTTTCAGTTTGGTTAGATGAGTTCTTTGCAAAGTCTTAAGTAGGAGATGAATTACATTGGCTAGTGTGAGACTACCATTCAGCCTATTGGAGGCTTCAAATGGCTTGATAAATTCCAAGTTTGGTGTCTTGAGCAAAGTTTTTGGACCAAGTGAAAAATGGAATAAAAATATAACAAAAAATATTAAAAACCATTTAAAATAAGAAAAGTATCCTTACCCCATCAATACTACTAATGTACTATAGGTTTATATTAGAAAATTTCTTTGGTGAAATGGACATAAACAATGTGATTTCCTCAAGGTTTCACAAGCCCTTATTAATCACCACACTAACATCCATCTGCTCGTAGTATGATTCTTCAGTCAGTAACACAGCTTTCCAAGCTTCCACATCCCATTGTAGAGGTTCTTTACATTACTTGAAGACAATGCTGCATGTTGTTCAGATGATGTGGGACTTGCACATCGCGGTCCTACCATAGACACCCTTGCTACGAGCCTCGGTTTCCAAATGTGTTTGTGCAGATTTCTGTTCCACTAGGTGAGAGAAACTCCGTATTCACCGTTTCGGCCGAAGAATGACGGTTTTTACACATTATCCTTTGTAGTACCTTACGATCATCAAGTTCGGTAAGTGTGTTAGGGGTCATCCATCGCAGGTAACACTTGCAGTCGATTTCATCTACTTCCATTTAAGTATATATTACTGGTTGTAACCTGGGGATGGCTCGATTTGTCAGCAGCAACGCCTCTTTCAAACATTTTTCAGTTCACTTTGTGCAGCCATTTCACATGGACATGCTTGCACTGACTTGGGTGAATCATGTTCCTCCTATTCTTACCTGCTACAAACATATTATTCCTTACATGCACCTTGCCCATTGGAATGTTCGTTGACTTCTTTTCAAGCAGTGTAAAATATATTCTTTTCTCCCTATGTGATTCTGCTTCTCCTTCTCTTCATCAATTCCTATGTTGCTATAAAAACCTAGAAGTAATTTGATTTTCTCATTGGAACACGATGTTTCTTACCTCATCTTTGACTTACTCTCAATCTTCAGTAGTGTTTCCTTCTATCAAGTATTCTTGACGGTCAATATGTAGCTCAGTTTATCAGTGAAACCGTTTGATCGGCTTTGAATCAGTTTTACCATTATAATCTTTGGCATGATTAAATATCCAGTGTCATATCATATTGGTGGAATTATGCTAGAAGAAGGTGATAAGGCTAGAGATCTTGGAGTGTTAGTAGATAAGAAGGTGAAGTACAGGATCCATGTGGCGAAGATTGCAAATACAACTCAAAAGATAATTACAATGCTGAAATTGTAAAGAGACAAAAAAGACATTCTTATTTAAAGAATAAACCCTCGTTTAAACTATTGCGTGCAGTCTGTCCTTCTGGTTTCCATGGTGCTTCTGTTACAGTGGAGAGAGAGAGAGAGAGAGTATGTTTGCTAGAGTGTCAAAAATAATATAGGGATTGTGGAGTACTGATTATGAAGACAGATTATGAAGAATTTGTAGGCTGCAGACACCAAACAGGAGAAGGAGAGGTCAAACAGGATTTCAATTGATGAATTTTTTAATTTATGAAGGATAGGGAAAGAATGCGAGGGCATTCATGGAAGTTCAGAATGAATGTCACTAAGAAGGGGGTGAAGACTAGATTTTTCTTTCACAAAATGGTGCTTATTTGGGATGGATTGCCATTGGATGTTGTGCGTGCAAGCAGTATGAATGAATTCAAGAATAAGTATAATAGCTGGTGTGTTTAGTATGTAGCCTCCCTCGATGAATCCCTGACTCCCTGGAGATCTCTCTTTAATAATAATAATAATAACAATAATAATAATAATAATAATAATAATCGGAGAGCCTGTGTAGCTCAGTGGATGTGGCGTTTGCACACCACCGCGCTAGGCCGCACGAAGGAAGTCTTGGTTTCGAGTCTAGTCGGTGACTAGAGGAAATTTTTCTAAGCCTTTTTTCGACCGGTTCCCGAGTTAGTCGATCTCTGGCACGGGCAAGCAGGTTTTTCCTTCCCGGAAACTCGGGTTTTTCGTCCTGTAAACTCAAGAAAATCGACCGTAGAACCCACATTATTTCAGACATTAAATATATTGTGTTAGGGTTAGAGACCACGAGATGGCGGCACATTTGAGCCGTCTCTCTTCACTGCGTACCGCTTAATTAGTGATAGCCTTGGGCCATCTGTCTCTGATTGGGTACCAGTCAGAGACAGATGGCCCAAGGACAGATGGACTGCCCACTCAGTCTCCAAAAGTTAGATAGGGCTAAATGGCCTCGCCTACTCCCGTATATACGGGAATAAAAAGGCGTTAGCTGATTTTTTTTTTTTTTTTTTTAATAATAATCTGTGCCACAGTCTGTTTCTGGATCAGTTTGCTCATCCAAGATATTAGTTTTCAGCTGTTGTCATGACAGATGCAATCAGTCTGCCACCTTATAACTGTTTGATTTCCTTGCCTATTGGTACACCACACTCAAATCTATTTCTGTGTCGTGTATAAACCACTATGATTGACAGACTGTGTGATGAATCCGTACTTAATTAAACTATTCTTTTTAATAATGGACTTGTATTGAAGAACTGGTCTTGACTCACCTCTCTTTAGTATCACAGCTCCTTCACAGTGTTTTGAATTTCATCCAGAGTAAACAACTAACTTATCATTCTGGCTTTTGAAATATTCATCCATGTACCGCCTAGTCTATATTTCCTAGGATGCCTATTCTGTACTTCTAGATCTTTCTGAAGATAATATAAAGAAAATCGATCTAATGCTACCGGGCATTTCATGCGCATATGCAAAATTTACTTCTAATTGTTCCACTTCCTTTGTGTCCTCCAGTATTGACAATAAATAACAATTACTGTAATATACTTCTCAAATAGCCAAATAGCTTCCCCCCAGTACAGGTGCTCAATTTGTGCACAGCCAATGCAGCATGACTTTCGTTGTGAGACACAATCATATTGAGTCCCTGATGAAAGAAATGAAGAAAAGAAGTGGTAGGATTACAGAGACCCTTTATACAATATAGATAAAATACCCATTGGTCCTTTTGTTTCACAGGTCCTTATTCTTTATTCGAAGCACTCTTTCAGGGCTTTCCGTCCACTAACTGAAAGGTGCCCCGAGTAGAATACCACCCTGGTAACTACCACAACCAACTAAAACTTCTTACTTTTTTTTTTGTTTTTATTAACTATGTTTTATGTTTCCCAAGGCATAAAACCTCTGTGATGTAATGTTTCTATATTACAGGAACTATAATAGAGTTCCTGTTTCTCTTTTTAATGAAAAAAGATGCCTAACAGTTTTGATCGATTTGTTAAAAATCTGTATTCAATGCGTTCAAGGCTCAATTCGCATAATTGCGCGATTCAGTAGCTGTCAAATGCAGTTCAGCGGATTTTCAGCGGATTTTTATTTTCAAAGATGGCGTGACAGTTCTGTGCTGTACATGTGTATGTGCTGCGTGGTTTTTGTTTATGAAAGTAGGAATAAGCAGTGGTTGTGTTCACATATTTTAGCTAGCGTGTGATCAAAGATAATAAACAGCCGAAATGAGTACGATACTCGAAAAAATTGCTGCTATAGAAGCAGAGGTCAGTGCCTTGTGTAAATGCTTTGCTTCTTGCTTATTTATAGTGGAATAGTCATGACAAGGTATTTCAGGTCTCCTAAATGGTGCTCCAAATCGAGAAGTAGTTTGAAAATGCGAAATTACTGTCAATATTTGATACCACTGCATTTTAGTAAAAAACTTATTAATCCTGTACAATGATAATGCTGTTATTCAGTATTGATAAATATGACAGCTATTATATGTCACAACAAACAGTGCACTTATTTTGTACCATACTACCTTATGCTACTACACATTACTGTACTACCGAAGAATTCTTTTGAACTTCTAACAGTCCGATTTTACCTCTTCGTAATACCATTTAAATTAAAATTTGAAGACCATATATATTAGACACATCTCTGCACCATTTCCGAATAGTTTTGGCCAACCGGTCTGGAAACGAGAAGACAGATTAACGAATTAACCCCAAATGTTGACTTAGACAGGAGCAACTCGATTTGATATATGTCAACTGAAAGCATTCGATGCTGGGAAAGCTGAAAAATTGCAATCCCTCTTATCCATCATCTGACAAATAATAGCAGACTACTAGCATGTAACTGGCCACCTTCTGTTGCTGAATTAGGTTTTCAAAAGTTTTTTCTTATTATTATTATGTAACACCTCCAGGGAGTCTGAAGACTCATTGAGGGAGGGCACCTGCTCTACAACTCTGTCTCTGCCATTCAATCCACCAACTACAACGAACGGAGACTACCATTATCATATACACCAACTCCATCTTTCGCCCATCATCACCACTAGTATTTTCACAGACAATCGCAAACATCCATGCCTACGACAGGATTCAAACCCACAACCTTGGGCTGGGAAGCAGATATGCTGGCCACTCAGCCAACCAGGTCAGCAAAGGAGGAGAAATACACTAAGAATAAAAGGAGGAATACAGTTCCTCAAAACCAAAGACCAGAGTATATTCTTGTGATTGTTATATTCTCATCTAAATTCAGTAGGTTTTAGAGAGATCTGGAAATTACTTTTGTTATTAAATGACACCACCATGAAGTTCAGGGACTCATTGTGGGAAGGCACCCTAAACTACACACTACATAATATAATCCACCTTCCATACTGCATAAACCATTTACTGCCCACTAATTGGATTGTTATTTGTTTATACTGTTCAACTTTGCCAAGGCATTTGACAGAATACCACACGGTAAACTATTACAAAAAGTGGAGAGGATGGGAATGGATATGAGACTAGTAGCATGGATAGGGGGATGGCAGACAGACATCATAAAGTAATATATGGTGGAGTAGAGTCTGGGAGAACGATAGTGACTATTGGAGTAACTTGGTTCAATACTAGGGACACTACTCTTTAATTTGTATATCAATGACATAGGAAAGGATATAAGAGGAGATATTCAGTTGTTTGCTGATGATGCAAAACTGGAGAGAGAGCAATAGTTGATAAAGGTGATGTGATATCTTGCAAGATGATTTAAATAAATTGGCAATGTGGACTAATGATTGTCAATTTAATTTTGCAAAATGTAAGGTTATGCACTTCAGGTTGAAAAAGTTGCATATGGTGTATCATATTGATGGTATTGGTTTGCAGGAATTGATGAGGCTAGGGACTTGGAGATAATGGTGAACAAAGAGTTAAAGTTCAGAGGGCATATTGCAAAAGTTGGTAAAATAGCTTAACGAATTACTTGGATGTTGGGGACCAGGAGGTGGTCGAAAAGATTCAGAGACAAGTGACTAAGATGCTGATAAGTCTGTGGAATAGCCCCTACGAGGATAAGTTGAAGGTTTGGTTGATAGGTAGAAAAGAGGGGACATGATAGAAACTTTTAAGATGTTAAGGGGGTTTTATAAAATTGATGCAAGTGAAATTTTTCAATATATGACAAATAGAGAACTAGGGGCCGTCCATGGAAGTTGTGTAAGAGTGTGGTTAGTAGAGGTGTGCAGACCAACTTTTTTGCATGGAGAGTGGTGAGTGAGCAGAATGATTGCCAGAATTGGTTGTGAGTTCCCTGATAGTGAATGGATTCAAGGAGAGGTATGGAAGAATTTGTGGTGAAGGTCGATTTGGGTCTCCTGCAATGAATCTTCAGACTCCATGGAGATGTCATAAATAATGATAATAATAATAATAATAGTTTTCTTTGTCTGAATTGCATGTGCTCCTAGAAAATGTTAAAAGGCAAAGACATGATTTAATCATTGTTTCAGTCATTTATATTGAAAATGCTATTAAATACTAATGACATGGTTGTTGTTGTTTGAAGATGATCTCTCATTGTGTCTCCTCTTAAAAAAGAAGATAATTCTGTGTTTTCCAAGATGCACTTTTGTATCAGTATTTTTATTTCGAATAATAGAAACTAACAAATTCAGTGAAAAGAATAATAGTGGCGGGGGTGGGGGGTAAATACCATAAGATTTACTTTAGTGATAGAAGAGAGTGACAAGCATTGATAGTATATGAATAACAACAGGTGTAACCCATTGATAAGAGTACATCTCACATGTGCTCACTCTCCTCTGAGGGAGGCAATATTCTAGAGTAAAGTTGATGAATAACATCAGTAAGTAGGAGATATAAAAAAAAAATATAGAAGAAATATTGGGAGAAATATGATTAGTGAATTCATGAACAATACAGTGGTAAGGAAGGCAGGCAAACTCAGATTATTATTATCTGAGACCTCCAGGGAGTCAAGGACTCATCGAGGGAGGCTCTAAATAACCCAAACCAGCTATGATACCTTACCTTAAATTCATTCACACTAGATGCACTCACTACCCCTAAGTGCAAATTATTCCACTCACTCACTGCTCTCTGGGAGAAAAACCTAGCTCTTACCCCTTTCTTGACTGCAAATAAATTTAACTTCCATGGATGCCCCAGTGTTCTCTTCCCACCTTCCATATAATGAAAAATTCCATCATTTGAAATGTTATAACCCATTCAAAAGTTTATAGACCTCTATCATATCACCTCTCTTTCTCCTGTTAACCAGAGTCTGCAGTCTACATACTTGCAATCTGTCCTCATAATCTAAATTCCATAATCTAGATATAATCTTTGTAACTCTTCTTTCCACCCTTTCCACAGTTTCTTTATCCCCTTGGAACCTGGGAGACCAAATCTGTGCACAATAATCCAGGGGTGGTCTTATCAAAGCCTTATAAAGAGGCAAAATTACTTCCTTATCCTTACATGTCAAGGTTCGCTTCAACATCACAATTATCCTCTGAGTTGTATTTGCAACTTTTTCTATGTGACCTTTCAACTTTAAATTCTTATCCACCAATAAGCCAAGATCCCTTGCCTCTTCAGTTTCTTGCAGCATAACCCTGCTAATATAATGTGCCTCTAATCATGCCAAAGTGCATAACTTTACACTTACTACCATTAAACTGACAGCCATTTTTGTTTGCCCAAATTTACAGTCTATTCAAATCATTTTGTATTTTCTGAATATCAGTAGCATCCCGGAATGCCCTGCCTATCTTTGATCATCGACAAACAATTGCACATCTGATGCTAGATCCTTTCTGATGTCATTAATGTATAGATTGAACAATAATGGCCCAAGGACTGAACCCTGAGGTACACCACTGGTCACCTTAAATCTGGCAGATTCACACCCACTGCATACCACTTTTTGATATCTGTCTGTCAACTATTACCTAATCCAAGTCAAGAGTTTATATTCCAATCCCATATTCTCCAGTTTATGCAACAGCCTTTCATGTGGTATCCTATCAAATGCCTCAGAACAGTGGTTCCCAACCTTTTTCCACTTGTGTACCCCTTTTAAACCCATTTCTATAAATTGTTTTTAAAATAGCTGTTTTTAAATACTGACACTTTTGTTCAGTGACTATCTTAATGTAAAATAGTTTACTTTACTTGTTTTTCTGCCATTACTGGTTATTTTTCATGCACCCCTGAATGGCCTAGCACATACCCCCCGGGGTATGCGTACCATCGGTTGGGAACCGATGCCTTAGAAAAATCCAACATTATCATAGTGTATCCATTCCCTTTATCCAACTTGGCCATAACATTGTTATAAAATATGAGCAAATTGCTAAAACACACCCTTCCTTTAGTAAATCCACACTGTTCGTGCAGAGTATAGCATGTTTGTCTACCCATTTCTGTATGCGAGTTCTTACCATCTTCTCTAAAATCTTCACTACCATACCAGAGTTACTGATAGGTTGGTAGTTAAACATTAGTTTTATACAAACATGGGAAAGGTGTAGCCAATTCAACTAAACATTCCTTTTACAAACAGGCTAATATTCCATCTGTCCCTATATACACAAATTCTTATTCAGGTTACTGCTCTTCAACCTCATTTTCATGAACTGCTAACTCTTCATCCAGCGTAGCACTGTGCACCATGTTACATTCACCTGGTTGATATATCTTAGCAAAGTGAGCACTCATTAACTGAACAATCTCATTAGCTTACGACACTCGAGTACAATTTGCATTCAATAAAGTTATTCTTCCACATTCATTCTTTCTTTTACTTGCAGCATAATGATAAAATTCTTTTGGATTGCCTTTAGCTTGCAATTTTTTTTTATACTCCAATTTAACTTTCCTCACAATACTTGTTATTACTTTTCTCGCCTGAGCTTTATATATTTCATAACTCCTCTCACTCTTGTTCTCTCTATATTCTTTCCACATCATTATCATCATCTTGTGGATTTCTTGCTTAATAAGGTTGGGTATCCATTTCACTCCCAACCTATTTATTCTTCTAACACTAGGAATACATTCAGATACTGCCTCATTTAAGTACTTTTTCAGATTCCCATCATTGCTGACATTTTTCCCATTCAGTAACTGATACCATGGAACTAAAGATAGTATTCTCCTAAGCTGATCATAATTTCCAGCTTTGTAGTTCAGCATGTAACTTGTTTTAATTGGAGCATCAATACAATTAGATACTTCTCAAGAAAGTACAGCATGATCTGTCACCAATTGGTGGTAAAATAGCCATATTCTTGACAGAGACTCCTGATGCTATGAGCAAATCCAACATGCTTTGACTTTGAGTTCCTTCTTTCACGTGCTGATTGAGAAAGTTGTCTCTCAACAATTCAATAAATTCCTCTTCTTTCTTATCATGAAATTTCTTTTCTACCCAATCAACGTTTGGAAAATTAAAGTCACCCATAATGATCATTCATTTGGTACCCATAAGGTTAAAATGGCAATGCATTTCTTCATCCCCTGTAACTGAGCCCAGACATACTTAAAACATCTGAACCTGAAGTATATTTTTCCATCCCTTAGGTCTGCAGCAACACCCCCACATATATTTCATTCTCTTAACCTCCACTTCACACCAGATAGACTCAAACTCATTTCCACACGGGACATTGTTTTCTTGTGTTTCTACCCTAACTAGACTTAAGTCATCTGATATCATTAGTAGCACTCCTCCTCTCCTATCTCTTCTGTCATTCCTAAAAATAGTTTACCCATTACACTCAATCCCACTTACCATATCTGATTCTGATAGCCAGGTTTCGCTAATGCCAACAATCTTAGGCCACATCGTATGTGGCCTAAGATTGTGTATTATCTTACACAATCTTAGATTGTGTAAGATAATACATTTGTGTATTGACAATAATCCTAGTTTTTTAATTATCACCTAGCCTATTCTTATAATTAATACAATCTATTTGGTTTTGTTTAGAATTTTCTCATTTCCCTCCCCAGACATACTTAAAAACGTACAAACCTGAAGCATATTTTTCCACCCCTTTGCCACATACATAACCATGTTCGAAAACATTCATATCTTTATCACGTTTGCATATAGCTGAACTTTCACACACATCAAAGGAAATTTCAGAAGTCCCTTAACGTCTATGTATAGCATGTTTGGATAATAAATAGGAGGAACAATTATGGAAGAATAGCATTAATAATGTCAGATGATAGAAGAGTGATATCAGTAGAAGAAATATTTCAATTATTTATTAATTCTCTACGTAGGTGTATCATCTAGCTGGAGATAATGCAGTGATTGTGGTGATAAGGACTGATGTGATAATTAGAGATTGAAATAAATATTAGAAGAATGATCCTTTTTGATCCTGAGTCAATTATTCCAGAGCAGAACATTTTTTTTTTTTGTGTGTGTGTGAATATATTTCTGTCCTTCTGAAACAATTGATGTTTAGGTTCTAGAGTATCTATCTTTCAGGATATAATCCAGAGAAGAGAAAGAAAAAAAATTTTTTTTTTCTATTCTGGTAAATCGTTGCAGTTTGGAGCCAAAAATTTCACTCTCAGAAAATAATGCTCTATCTGAAAAATTATGAATAAAACATTTCTCTTTTGTATTTCAGTAAATTTAAATTATCAGTATTGTCTTTCTTTATTAACTTGATTTTGTGCTCATGTGTAGACCCACATTCACTATGCAGGTATTCGAAACTGAAGTCCTATGGAATAGGCTAGTTAATCCTTATTCCAGGAGTGTCTTACGTCTGTGTGTGTGTTCACGAGGCCGATTTGTCTGTTCTGAGGGACGAAAAACCTGAGTTTCCGGGTGAAAAAGCTCTCTCACTCCATGTGAGACCAGCTAACTCATCTTTAGTTGAAAGATGACCAGATGAAAGTTCCTCACATCATGGATGGGAATTGAACCCAGGTCTTTCTGACCAAAGGGCTTCGTCTATACCAACTGAGCTACAGAGGCTCTTTTCTATTAATAGTAACAATAAATAAATAAATACTATTTTAGCATCATATATTTTTTTTCAATTTCATAATTCTTAATTCTGAATAGTCAATAAATAAATATACATTATGTTGAGAAAAGTATTTGAAGACCTTATGTGGCTTCCAAATTTTAGATCCGACCATATGAAAATATTCAAGGAGTGTCTGCTTAAGTCTGGCAATAAACAATAGAATGTGCTGCATGTTTTGCACTGTACTTGATGACAAGATGCCACATTTAGCTGAACTGACAGGCTTCCAACTTGGGATGGTAGTTGGTTGTCACATCAGTGGTCTTTCTGTCTGTGACTACTTGTCTCAGTAAACCAAAATCCACTGTTGCTTGTGTCATTTGTAGATGGAAAATTGATGGTGCTACCACATCAGGAAAATGCCCAAAGAGGTCACTGACTGAGATTGACGGGCTCTCTCTCTCAGAATGTTTGAGCATCTGACATATCATCAGAGGCAGACTTCCCTGTCAACCTGAAAAATGCTGCATTGACATCTGTCAGCACTAGAACTGTCCCAGAGAGTTGCATGCCTTAGGTTACTAGAGCAGAGCTGCTTTGAACAAGCTACACATCACTTCCCTCCCAATACCAAATGATGTTTGGACTGGAGCTCTGTGACGAATAATGCTTCCAGATGTTTCACTCTGATGGGTGTGTTTGGATCTGGAGATTACTCAGGGAACAGTTTTACTAGGACTGCATTCCAACTCAAATTTGGTGGAGGCTTGGTAACGGTGTGTGGTGTTTCAGTTGGAATGGACGTAATCCATTGGTTGACTTGGCCAAAACCATGTCTGATGGCTACCTGGATATCCTGGATGACTTAATGCTTTGTGTACACACACACACACACACACACACACACACACACACACATATATATATATATATATATATATATACAAAAAAACAAGCAATATTACAATCTAAATTACATAGCATGCTAAAGTTACAGTAATTTAGTCAACCGTTCAAGCTACTGGCCTGACCTCTGGGAAAACAATTTTACTACATCAAAGCTAGAGTTCTATTATTATTATTATTATCTATTTTGTTACAAATCATTAAGAGATGTTAGATAGCAACATGCTCTCACATAATTACTCATATAAATTAGAACAAAAGAGTATAGATGGTGGCCAATAATAGCTGACATTATTGCTTAGAGCAGGGATCGGCAACCGGCAGGCCGCATGCAGCCCAAAAGTGCATTTTTGGCAGCCCATAAAAGGTTGACCATACTTACATGGCATGTGGCCCATATGTTGAATTATTTAAATAATACATTTTATAATATGAATAATAAATTAAAAATAATTTTATACCTGGCGCAAGTCGACCTTGAGAGTCATCATGAGTGGGGATAACAAAGGCGACTTCATCCTAAGACAACTGAGATTTTGGCATACATTAGAAAATGTCCAAAAATTTTATTGATGCTTACCAAAAAAAAGCAGGGAGACACACATATTGTGATGCATTAACTATATTACTTTGTTTTTACCTGATAATTTTTCATTGAGTTTCATTTTCATTCTTGTTTCATATCTTACTTTAAATATTTCTGTGTTTTTTTAAGATTCATATGATAAAAATTGATAAAATAAATATTTCTTTGACTCATATTTTCATTTAATTAAATGCTTGTGGCCTGATTATTAAAAATAAAAGTTGAATGTGGCCCATGAGTCTAAAAAGATTGCCGACTGCTGGCTTAAGAGTCCTAAAATAAGGGTTTGCTGGAAAACTTGAAGAACTTAAGTGGGCTTAATTTGTGCAATCCAGATTCTTGGGATTTTTATGCCACCATTATTGTTAAGATTAGGATGGTTGATTAAAATTTTTTTGATCAACCAACATTTTTTGTGCATCATCCATTCATAGTCTCCATTCACAATTGCTTCTACTTTATGTAGAAGCAAATAAACTTGCTCTGTCGTTTTTTTCATTGGAAACAATGACTATTGTTTTTTCTCTATGTTGGGAAGTTCAATATTACATGCATCAGACTGCTATTTCATAAGTATGTGAAAGATGATGCAAGCTATTCACATGAATGTTGACAAAATTACATGCACTGAACATTATAGTATTCTTCTATGGCTGGTTTGTACTCCATCATGCAGTGTCTCATTATGCCAGCTAAGGAAGTTACGTACTCCATCAGTCTATGTGTAGCTGTTTAATGTAGACGAGAGTGCTCTGATTTCTTACCTGTCTAAAGATGGTTTTAGATGCAAGATTTCTCTTGCTTGTGCTGTTTTTCATGGCCATCTTGTCTCTAGTCAGATTACACTTGAATACAATAAACTGCACTCTTGAGCTGTATGCCATTCAGCTTGTTCTTGTACAATAAAACTGCTGCCAAACATGTATGTTTTATAGAGACTCCCTGAGTTCTTTACATGCTATGTCCTCTCACATGTATAATCCACATCCAATGCTTTATAATGCTCTACAATTATTGTATCACAATATCTACAATCCCTATCCCAATGGCTTTAACAGGCCTTTTAAGGCCCACCACCTTCCAAGCATGCTTGGATTTCATAACCGAAATACGAGGATAGAATGGTCACTCCTATGCCTCAAGGTATTCCTGGCTGTATCCCTGTGTGTTCAAGGGGCCGGTTTGCCTGCTTGCAGGATGAAAAACACCAGATAAACCGGCAGAAAAAACCCTACTGCCCGCGCCCAAGACCGGCTAACTTGGCTATGGCTGAGGAAGATCCTTCAGCTCCTCACGTCTCCGACGGGAATCAAACCTAGGACACTCCTTCCCCAGGCATATGGTTGCGAAGCGCAAAGCCACTAGGCTAACTGCGCGGACAATATCTACGCGGACAACTCTTAATTTTGACGTTTGATTGTTCTGAATATTCATCCAAATTGGAATCAAGACTGCAGCTGATATACTGGCAGCCATCCTTGCAGGGAAGCACTGATAAATAAATTGCACAAGATTAAACCTTAAATTAAGCAACAGAAGTCTATATAGAAACAGAAGAGAGGAAGGTATGTACTTGCTAAGATCTACATATGTTATTTTATATATTCTTATCTATTGAGAGCTAATGCCCACTTGTATGTGAAGAATGTAACACTGGTCTTATCATATGCCATGTTTTGGTGGAGCAGCAACAAGAGCAAGAGGAATGCAGTTTTTACTAATATGTCTGAGCCATATATGTTCAGCAGATCTTATCAGACTCGGACAAAGTGCATGAAGTTTTTAACTTTTTATAAAGAATTAATTTATACAAACAAATTTGTTCATAAATGCAATCCATATGTAAATACAACATTGCTCAATTTTTAAAATTTATTTTCTTGTTCATAACATAGTATTTACTTATTTAGCTATTTATTTTTATATTGTATTGTAGTAACCTTGTATTGTAGTAACCTTTGGAATGGAGTAGCATGACCTTTACTGTCCTTGCACTAATAAAGTGCAAGAACAGTAAAGGCCAACTAACTTAACCAGCACTCAGGCCATTTATTGTATGTATATTACACCAGCATACTTGATTGGCTTAATTTTTTTTTTTTTTCTCTATCTGGTTGGCTGGCTTTTGGAGGGAGGAGAGAAAAATCCTGTCATCTTTGTATGAAACTAGCAAACTCCTGCAGTTGAAAAAAAACGTTCCCTTCATTTCAGAGAAAATTCTTCTCAATGAAGAGAAATGCAACCAGTTCATCTTTTCCAATCAAAAAGCACATATTGCATCACCATCATTCTTTTTATTGTATTATAGTCACTGGATGAGAGAGAGAGAGTGAGGAGCTGTAAAGAAACTATCAAAGTACAGAGCATCAGAAATGTAAATGAAATCTTCTTTGTTAAGGTGTAACCCCTTTGACTCAAGGCGGGAAGTTTTAGTATCATATCTTTTCACCTTGAATCAAGCTGTTTGTTACCTACTTTTAAAACTTTTCCACAGATTTGTCATTTCTCCAAACTTCAGGAGACCAAATCTTTGCATAATATTGTAGATTAGATGCTGCCTAATCACTTCCCTCACTAACCTTGTACTATTACAGTAATCTGTTACATCTCTACATTTTTGTAATGTGTCCTCATATCCCCTCTTCTCCTCTTTGTACCTCAAACTCCTTATCTTCCCCAAGAGAGAAAATTGTATTTTTAATGTTAAAAAAATAGAATTCAGCATAACACTTCAATCATTTTTTGAACTTTTTCTCATCAGATATTAGCAAAAAATGTAAATTATTTCAGCAGGATATTTCTGATATTGGAAAAAAAAAAAATTAAGGCTATTTTCCTAATCAGAATAATAAAGGAAAAAAAACATCCCTTCCCTCAAAAAAAAAAAAAAATTTTTTTTTTTTTTTTGAGGGAAGGGATGTTTTTGCTGAAATGAAATAATGTTACAAAATTTTCATAAAATTTAATAGGATAGCATGTTAATTTTAAGACTTTTAATAATAGATGGCAAGAACTCAGAGAAATAAAGCTACTATGGGACATTTAGGACTTTTGAAAGCAAGACTGGCAAAGCTCAGACGAGAATTAATTACACCAAAAGGAGGTGGTGGAGGAACAGGAGAAGGTTTTGATGTTGCTAAAACTGGTGACGCTAGGATTGGATTTGTAGGTAAGTTTTAATAATAAAGCATTACTAATGCGATATAGCTGCATATTTTGTTCTTCTGCAGAACAAAAATCTGGCATTGTAACTGCTGGTTACAATGCCAGAGCACTCAAGAGCACAAAGTAGTTATAAACAAATTATCAACACATCAAACTGATTTTGAAACATCATATCAATCAATGAAAATTATAATACCTAATGTGTCCACAAGCATATAATTTATTGTAATATATTTACCTTGTGAGAGTGTAATGGCACATGATGAAGACACAATTTAAATGTATGGTTCATGGTATTTTTTCAAATTACAATATTTACAATATGGGGTGCTTAAGGGTCAAAGCTGTATAACTGAGAGGAGACCTCCACATAGCCTTTAAAGGAATGCGGAGAACCGACCAGGGCTTCTGACCTAATGTCCAATCCTCACCTTCTCGTGGTGCACCCTGTTGGGTATCTACTTTGATACTGAACGAACGAGGATGGGCTGGCAATTTGGGATTTAGCCGACCAAATTGTATTCTTATTGGTTAAACCAAAATAAAAAATGATGGTACAACATGACAAAATTTCATGCCGGCTGGGGCGTCGCCCGGTTAAACAAGGCCCCCGTTGTTTTCGCCAGGGAACCAGGGCGAACAACGAAAAGTCAGCTACTGGAACAAATCTGAAAACAAACCCCAACTCAACATCACCAGAGTTAAAGATCGGTACTATCAACGTAAGAAGCCTGAATGGCAAAGAAATGGAGCTAGTTGAGGAATTAGATAAGTACCAGATCGACATAATAGGGGTGACTGAAACAAAAAAGACCAAAACTGGTGAGATCTTTCTGAGCAATAAATACAAAATGTTATATTCAGGCAATAACAATCAAGGAAAAGAAGGAGTAGCCATAGTATTCAACACAAAATACGAGGCTAATCTTCTTGAATGGCAGTCAGTCTCAAGTAGAGTAATGTGGGCAAATATGAGAATGGGGAACTGGACAATGAGACTTATTTGTGCCTATGGTCCCACAGAAGGTTCTACTAAGGTAGAAGTGGAGGAATTTTTTGAGGCTTTAGAAAAAGCAACTGACACAATGAAAAAGGAAAAGTTGGTCCTTGTTGGGGATCTAAATAGTAGAGTAGGAAATGATTGTGAGACATACAAAAATATTTTGGGTAAATTTGGAGAAAAGAGCAAAGGTAATAATAATGGCAAATATCTGTTGGATTTCTGCTCAGGACATGGACTGGTTATTACTAACACCATGTTCCAACATAAAAATGTGCACAAATTCACATGGAGAGAAGAGGCTAGGAATAAGAAAAGTCTCATTGACTATGTTATTGTTGATAGTGATGTTTTCTCCCTGGTGCAGGACACCAGAGTGTACAGAGGATTTGAAATTGGAAGTGATCACTATTTAGTCTTGAGCAGGATAAAATTGAATTTCATATTGAAAAGAATAACATGTAAGAAAGTTTTAAAGCGAATAAAAGTTGAGCAGCTCTCAGATGTAAACTGTAGACTAAAATACAGAAATATTATTGAAAAGAAAATGAAAGAGTTTGAGAACAGGAATCAAACCTTGGAGATTCAGTGGCAAACTCTGAAGGAAACATTGATTGATTCTGCCAGAGAGGCATGTGGTGAGGTGGTGTGCAAAGATAAAAAAATCAGAACTCCCTGGTGGACACAGGAAGTTAAAGAGGCAGTGAAGGAAAAGAAGAAAGCATATCAAAAGTTCCTGGCAAATAAGTCAGCTTTTACTCTTACAGAATACAGAGACAAATGTAAGAAAGCTAAACAGTGTGTAAAACTAGCTAAACAAAAGTCATGGGAGGACTTTGGCAAGAATATAGAAAATAAATATCAAGAAGGTGGCAAAATATTCTGGAGGTTGTTGAAGAAGCTTAGGAATGGAGGAAAGAGTGCTGTAAAAGGAATTAGAGATGATAAAGGTGAAATGAAAACAGGAGAAAAAGATATCCTTGAAGTATGGAGTAATTACTTTGAAAAACTGCTAAATGAAACAAGCAGTGATGACAGCACAGTGATAAAAAACACTGACCAGGCATGCAGTCAGGAATACATATCCATACTTGAAGTAGAAAAAGCCATCAAAGGCTTGAAATGTGGAAAGGCAGCAGGAGTAGATGATATTCGACCAGAAATGCTGAAGTATGGTGGTATAAGAGTCTTACAGTGGCTGCACTGCATAGTTCAGAAAGCCTGGACAGAGGGACGAATTCCCGATGATTGGAGTAGAGCTCTCATAGTACCCATATATAAAAAGGGAAATAAAACTGAATGTGAGAATTACAGAGGTATTTCCCTACTTAGTGTTCCTGGCAAGATCTATGCAAGTATACTTGAGAAACGGTTGAGAAGAATTGTGGAAGAAAAGCTTGGTGAAGAACAAGCTGGATTCAGGCCAAATAGAGGCTGTCATGATCAGATCTTGACTTTACGACAAATAGTCGAGAAAGCATGGAAATATAACAAAGATCTGTATTTAAGTTTTGTCGATTTGGAAAAGGCATATGACAATGTGCCAAGAGAGAAGCTATTCAATACGCTGCAGTTATATGGTGTCAGTGGGGCATTATATCAAGCAATACTTAGTCTTTATTTGAGTTGTGAGTCAGCAGTTAGAATTGAAGGAAGTACAGGAAGATGGTTTAATGTTAAATCTGGTGTGAGACAAGGATGTACATTATCCCCTCTGTTATTCATTATCTATATGGATCACATTATGAAGGAATGTGGTATTAAACCTGATATTAAAATTGGAGATGTTAATGTCAGCTCTTTGCTTTATGCAGATGATGTTATACTTCTAAATAAATCTGCTACAAGTCTGCATGACTCTCTGACTAAATTGAATAGCTGTTGTAATAGATATGGTATGAAGGTCAGCAATAAAAAGACAAAGACAATGAAAATAGGCAGAATCATTGAAAATGTCAACTGTGTTGTGAATGGAGAACCTCTGGAACAAGTAAAACATTTCAGCTACTTAGGCACAATTTTTACTGAAGATGGTAAACTAAATATAGAAATAGACAACAGAATCAGCAAAGCTGGTATCGTGGGAAGTCAATTGAATAAATTCATATGGAATAAGAAAGAAATTAGTCGGAACACTAAATTAGCTGTATACAAGACTGTTCGAACCAATTTTAACTTATGGATCTGAGAGCTGGGTCAGAAGTAAAACACTTGACCAAAGACTAGAGACCGCAGATATGAGAGTCCTGAGAAAGATTAGAGGCGTGAACAGATGGCATCAATGGCAATATCATATTAAAAATGAGGATATTAGGAAAGAACTTGACATTGTCAGCATCCAGGAATGCGTTAGCAGAGCTAATCTCAGATGGTATGGTCACTTAAATAGAATGGGAGAGGAAAGATTAGCAAAACAAGTGTTCTCTGCCAGGTTGGCAGGAAAACGACCCAGAGGAAGACCAAGATATAGGTGGATTGATACGGTACAAAGTGCCTTAGACGATAGAAATATAAGATCTGATAATGTTGGAGTCTTGACAAGTAACAGACTGATTTGGAGGAAAATTGTAGACAGGAAGTTAGTAATGATGTAATTTTTTCATGTAGTACTGTCATATCCTGTACACCCCTTGAGGGTACATGGCAGGAATTTGATGATGATGATGACAATATTTGCTCTGGTATTATGACCACATTCTGTGTTGATTATGAGTAAAATTAGTAAAAGTAAAACAAAGTGAAATAGAATATTTAAATTTGCATATGACAATAAGACATATGATGTAAATCATGTAATAGTGCAGGCAACATCATCTGTTCACTGAGCATCCACAGATGCTGTATGGTCACTCCAATGCTTGGTGATGTGCCACACCAGGCCTCTCCATGTAGTCCTGTTATATGCTTTTCTGGAGACTTCAACTCTGAAGATCAGTCCATCCTTTCAGTGGGCCCAAAATATTTTAACTTTATTCTGTCAATATCCTTAAGGAACCTTAAAGTTCTACTGATCTTTTCTAACACCCATTCATTTGTATGCCTTTCAGTATATAATGTCCTCAACAGCCTTCTGTAACACCACATCTCACTATCCTTTTCTGATCTGACTTCTTTAAATTCCAAGTCTCACATCCATAAGATGCTGTTGGAAAAACAACTGCATCCAAAATCCTCAACTTTGTTCCTGTGGAGATAGATCCATCCTTCCAAATTTTAGACACGTCTCTGACTGTGGTTTTAGCTATTCCTAATCTTCTTCTGGCATCTTCCAAATAGCAATTCTTTGCATTAGTAATGAATCCCAGGTACTCAAACTTGCTGACTTTCTCAATTCTTTCTCCATTAAGGTACACTTGTTTCTCAAGTGCTTTCCTGTTTGTATTTCCTTTGAGAATCATAATCTTTGTCTTGCTAGGATTGAGTTAAGTCCTCTGTTATTACTGATCTTGTTAATTTTATCAAGAATTTGTCCTAGTTCTTCCTTGTCACATTTCTGAGGAGTATGGTATCATCAGCATACCTCAGATTACTGATCAATCTACCACCTGTCATAATTCCTGTCTTGAGCTCATCCAATGCTTCACACATGATGTCCTCAGCATATATACTAAACAAGTGAGGAGAAAGAAAGCATCCTTGCCTAACTCCCTTTTCAACCTGAAGTCACTCACTTAATCCAGCACCCTGTTCTTACTGTGGCTTCTTGCTCCCTGTACAAGTTGGTTATCAACCTGATAGTGTGTTGAGGATAATCCATTCTTTTCATTACTTCGCACACTTTCACATGCTGAACACAGTCAAAAGCATTATAGCAGTCTAAGAAACATATTACCAGAGGGAGTCTGAATTCTTTATACTTTTCTATGATCTGTCTAAGGCAAAGGATATGATCTCTAGTGCCCTCCTCCTTTTCTAAAATCTGTTTGTTCCTCAGGCATCTCTGCCTCAATTCTATTTAGCATGATCTTCAATAAAATTTTGCTTGCATGAGATATTAAACTAATAGTTCTGTAGTTCTTGCAAGGTTTCGTATCTTCCTTCTTATATAGTGGTATGAAAACCTACTTCTTCCAGTCTCTAGGCCATGATCCTGTCTCCCATATCCTTGTAATCAATCTATCAAACACTCTTATCCTGTGGCCTTAATCAAGTCTGCTGGGATTTCATTTGCACCCGGGGCCTTATTGCTGTTAAGCTGAGTAACTGCTCTTTCATCTTTATGCCTAAGTGGAGGTGGTTCCAAATTGGAATTTTCCTGGTGAGAGGGCTCCTCCAAAGTTTCTTTACTCTATTGTACAGTTCCTCACAGTATTCTTTCCATCTGTTTTTGATTCCCAGTTCTTCTGTTAGTAATGCTCATTTCTGTCTTTGATGACATTGAATTTGAGCTTAAACTTGTGCTTTAGGTCACAAACTAAATAAAACATCCTTTTATAATTGTGCCTCCTCAACTGGAACTCCATCTCCTCATATTTTAGTATAAAACTTACCTTGCTTGATGGCTCTTTTTGACTTTGCTATGTAATCTCTTATATTCTTCGGTCCCTGTATCTCTTTGTTTTTCCAACCGCCTTCTTTTGATTAGTTTCCATGTTAAATCTGATATCCATGGGTCTCTTGGTCTTCTTATTGGGCCAAGATACTTCTTGATTATATCATCACCTTGACTCCTTCCCAGAGCATTTCTGGTGAGTTCTCATTGGTCTCCAAAAAATCATCCAACTGAGTTGATGTTTCTTCTGTGAATCGACTAGGAATTATTCTAACATCCAGTCTAGTGGGATGTGCCTGACTTGGAAGTTTTCAGAGTCTTACTCTGACTCTTACTAACTGATGGTCTATACCACAATCTGCTCCATGACAAGTATGCACATCAGCGATGCTTGTCTTGTACTGCTGGAGACCCAGGATGTAATCAATCTGTTGACTTGACCTATCAGTGTTAGATATCCAAGTATATGTCCATCGTGAGTGTTTCTGGAAGTATATATTGGTAATAACTAATCTGTTAGGATGGGAAAATTCCAACAGTTTTTCACCAGTGTTATGTTCACCCAGACCAAACATACACTCTGGCATAGCTCTAATACTCTTTCCCACTTTTGCATTTAAGTCCCCTAAGATGTAAAGTATGTCTTACCTTGGTAGGCAGTCCAAAACAATCTGTAAGTTTTCATAGAATTCCTCACTCTCTTCTTCAGGCCTATCCATGTGGGGTGCATAAACTGCCACAATGAATACATTGGTAGGCTGAGCCTTAAGTCAAATAGAAAGTAGTATCCTATTATTAATGGGGTTATAGCCAACAAGGCATCTTGCGTCAGCTGTCTTCATCATCACAGCTATCCCATGATGCTTTGAGTCACCTCCTGAGTAAACAACTAATTCTCGTAGAATGGTTTAGACGTTGGTTATACGTGCTTGCTAAAAACTTAAGGAAATTTCAACATACAATAGAATATATATTAAATTAAACTTTAATATATTTCGGCAACGCGACGTTGCCATCTTCAAAGGAACTTATAGTAAAGATGTGCACGCAGGTACTAAACACAGTAAATGAGAAATGAAGCGAGGAAGCTATGGTTTCCCTAAAAGTCCTGGTATTCTTGGCGGTTGGGCTGAAGGTCTCCTGATGTAAGCCTCCCAAATTTAGGGCAGTCTCATACAACCAAATTTGTTGAGGTTTGGCATGTTTCTTAGGACTGAGGCTGATTCCATGAATAGTCTTTCAAATTTGAACTTGCTACAGTGTATTATTGTGGCTTTCTTCCACCGTATTCTGTGTAGTGTACCCAGAGCATGGCCTGCAAGACCAGAGTGGCTGTACTGGTGAAACCAGATGTAGTCCTTGTGTTCTAAAATTCTGATATTCGCTGTCCTGCCTGTTTGGCCAAAGTAAGACAACTTACAGCTGCAAGGGACCTGGTATACACCAGGTAGGTCTAGGGGGAGTGGTTGGTCTTTAGTGGAGCAGATAAGGAATGCTAATTTTCTATGTGGTCTGTAACAAGAGGTCAAGTCATGTTTTTTTAAGATTTTTGTAATTTTTTCACCAGTACAGCCACTCTTGTCTTGCAGACCATGCTCTGGATATAACCAACTAGCTTACCATCCTGTCTTTTGAAGTGACCTTCTCCATTCCATTTGGTCTCTGTAATTCCCAGGATGTTAGTTTTATACCTATCCATCTCTTTACAGACAATCTCAAGAGTACCCATCTGTAGACCCCAAACATTTCATGTGCCTAGGTAAAATTCCCTTCTAAGATTAATCCTATACCTTCTGTGTTCCTCATTCACAATATCACTGACTTTTGTTGGAGACTGTAATATACTTCTCAAACAGGACCCTCTGCCTAAGCCCTGAACATGGCTCTGATTATTCTGTGCAACAACCGATGCAGCATGAGATGTATTGTAAGTCACAACCATATTAGTATTTTGGAGTGAAGTCACTGCAAGAAGAAAGTGGTAGGGTTGCAGAGGCCCTTTCCACATATCTGAGAAGTTTTGTCCCCCAATTCATCCCACGTTGGCAGGTGGGTTGGGACTTCTGCCTACTAGGTTAGGCAGACTCCCATTGCATAAGATGAAATAGGAAAGATTCATCCCTAGCCCTCAAATACTCTATAGCATTGGGGAGGGGGAAGCAAGAAGAAAAGAAAAAAGATGAGGGACCAGTCTGCAGATAATATAACAGATGTATATCACATGAAGTAAGGTATGGTCCAGCATCAGATACCTCGGGTTTACCAAACCCATACTCACTAAAGTGAGCCCTTAAGGTTGTGCGGGCAACAAACCAGTTTAAATAGCCCAAGTGTTTAACTGAACCTTTTGATTACATCATGGAAATAAATCTTATAGGTATGGAAATGTTAATTTTTCCAATACATTTTCAATTTTCATATGTTATCTAAGCCTTGGTTCAAGAAGTATGCCAAAGTTATTCAAGAGAAAAAAAATTTGGCTTTCTTTGAAATATCCATTTCAAGAGCACAAAGTAGTTATATACAATTTATCAGCACATCAAACTGATTTTGAAAAGGCAAAAAAAGTAGGAAACTTGCTTTGTTTGTGTTCCAATTGCAGTCGTGCTGTCTGGCTCGTGCCAAAGCTACTAACTATAATATTCACTTATTTAGCCTTCCTACTTCCTCTTTTGGTCATATTGATAGTTCTCTTGTTATTCTTAGAAGAAAAAAAAAATCTTTTGCCTTCTTTTCTTTGAATTTTTGCATTGATGATCTTAGTAAATATCTTCCTACCATTCCAGTGACATTCAGTGCCTTCTTTGATTTTGTTAAGAATGATCACAAGAATCTTGTCCCAACCGAATACCAAAAAAGTCTTCTTATTCTGATGATATATCTCTGAAGATTTGTGCTTCAGAGTTGACTCCCGTTTTGTATTGCCTTTTTAGACTTTCCTGTTACACTAATATTTATTCTGAAACTTGGAAGTTAGCCCATATTCAACCTATTCTTAAGAAAGATAACAGCTTGTCTACCAATGTATCATACAATTTAATTAAATAAGTTCTGTTTTTATGCCTGTTTTATGTATGCAACAGAGTTACCACCTTTGTCTTGAATGTTGCATTACATATGATAGTGGATGGACTTTTTTTTTTACTCAAGCTTTAGAGCTTGAGTAAAAAAAGTCCATTAAAGGTTATTAGAGTAACACAAGGCTCTATTCTTTCATCTTCTCTTTTACTGTATGTTAGTGCCCTTCTATTGGCTACAAATCCATTTTGCTTATGGCAGTGCATTACATTTTGCTTTCTCTGTCATTTAACAAATCATACACTATACATGTCATCAAAACTCTAGAATATCTGATTCTGCAGTCCTAAATTCTGATTACTTAAATTAAGGGGATATTAAATCCCACATAGTTTTAAAACCGAATAAGAAACTCAAAAATTGGAATCAGAGAGTTTCTTGCCGAATATAGTAAACTATAAAGTATCAGCGACACTAGAGTTAGCCAATGCAAGTGATCCTAGTACGTAGTACAATACCAGGGCAACTCGTTGCAAAGGTGGGGGAAGTTCAGATCGCTATTCTTAGGTATTTTCCATAATGTAAAAACACATTTCCTAGGAAATGTATGCTGTTATTACATTATGGAGGGAGGTCACTACCCAGACCGGTTTCAGCCTTTTTTGAGGCTTCATCAGTGAGTAGCTAGACCTAATACCAAAGTGTATAGCGAAAAGAACTTATGTACTCCGTGAACGAGTTTTCCAAACAGGTGCAACCATTAAGTTACTTAAGTATAAAGAGCTAATAAGCTTCATTTCGGCAATGAAAACATTACTTAAATTAAGGTCTTTGCAACGAGTTGCCCTGGTATTGTACTACGTACTAGGATCACTTGCATTGGCTAACGCTAGTGTCGCCGATACTTTATAGTTTACTATATTCGGCAAGAAACTCTGATTCCAATTTTTGAGTTTCTTATTCGGTTTTAAAACTATGTGGGATTTAATATCCCCTTAAGTTAAGTAATGTTTTCATTGCCGAAATGAAGCTTATTAGCTCTTTATACTTAAGTAACTAAATTCTGATTTTCAAGCCATTCTTTGGTAGGTTTTCTGTACCAATTTTGCTGACTTCAGTACTTACTTACTGTTACATGAAACTTTTTTAAAGCCTTTTTCAAGACCTCCAATAAGTGAGGCAGTGGTCTCACCAGGGTGATGAAATTCATATCATCTGCTTTCTTGTTATGCTTAAATATTTTATTTAATGCAACAACACTAAAGATGGCCTCAAAAGTTACCATATCCCTTTTGGTTATATGCTTACAGTATATAAATTGTATGTGTGCATATGTTTAAAATCTGCTAAATTTAACTCAGATCTTTATTTTAGTGTAGATGGGATTGTTCTCCAAAAAATCCTAGTACAAATCTTCAGTATTCTTAAACTAAATGGATAGTTGTGTGACAAATATGGTATGAAATCAGCATTAAAAAAAGATGAACTATCAAACTAGGCAGGAGCATGGGAAAACATTAATTGCATTCTCAGTGGAGAACCTCAAGAACAAAAACATTTAAAACAGCTATTTAGACAGTTTTAATGAAGATGGCAATTAAATTCCAGGTAATCCCTAGAAGGTGTATATAAGGAGGATGTATGCAAGGGGATGAGAAGCAGGCTGTGTTGATGGAGAGTGGTTGGGGAGTGGAATGCATTACCTGAGAATGCAGTGAATGCAGAAATGGCGAATGAATTTAGACAAGTTTGATCAACTTTGTACGTGAAAGTGGGGATTTCTGCATTGGTTCTTTTGACTTCCTGGAGGTCTGATTTTAATAATATGGAAATAACAAAATAAGCAAAACTAGTATGGTGAGGAGTCAGATGTGACTCTTCACCAGATGTCAAAATGAATAGTATAAAGACAGCATTTAAACTGATTTTACCTTAGAGATCTGGATTAAAAATAATAGTTGACTGGAGATATGAGGATACTAAGAAAAATTAGAATATTGATTCAGATGGTATCAATGACAGAATCACATTAAAATGTAAATATTAAAAATGGCACTTGATATATTATTAGCAAGAAGTGTGAGCAGAGCTGATCTAAAGTAGTATGGCCACTTAACCAGAATGGGAGAGCAGAAAGGTTAACAATACAGGTATGGGATGCTAGAATGACAGGAAAAGACCAAGATCTCAGTAGTTTGATGCAGTCTGTAGTGCCTTAGAAGACTGAAACGTTAATTTATGAATATTGGAGACCTGATAAATAACAGATTAATATACAAGAAAATCGTTTATAAGGAACTAATAATTATTTAACTTAATTAGATAATACTATAATATCCTGTATGTCCCTGAGGGTATAAATCAGAAATTGATGATGTGTTTACCATGATGTCGCAAAGTATCATGCAAATACTACACTATTTCTCCTCCTCCTCTGAAATGGTATGAACATTTTATTGCAAATCCACTAAAACAGTAGCTTAGAAGTTCTTGGTCACTTTGTGAATATTTGAGACCTGATAAATAACAGATTAACATTCAAGAAAATAACCGATAAGGAACTAATAATAATTTAACTTAATTATTAATGCATTGCCTGAGTGCATTGTGAATGCAGGTAGTGTAAATAACTCCAAATCTTGTTATGATAGACATATTGCTGGTTGAGTGGGCCTTTCACAATGAGTCTGTTGTCTCCGTGGAGGTTACCAAAATCATCATCATCATGCATACCAAGGATTTAGGCCTAGCGTGGCCTGTTCCGACCTTAGAAGTCATCGTTGAATCTTTTAAGAGGACGTCCTGGAAGATAGAAGATTTCTATGAAACATTAGAATCCACATTCAATAATTCTAAAGAAATCTACATAATTACAATGAGTGATTTTAATACCAAAATTGGAAGCAGAGATGACCGTCTGAACTCCATCGGTAAATTTGGATTTGGACAGAGGAATGAAAGAGGAGAAAGACATTGAATTTGCAGAAGAAAATAACCTCTTTATTATGAACAGCTTTTTCAAGAAGAAAATCAACTGAAAATGGACTTGGAGAAGCCCATATGGACAAACTTACAATGAAATAGATTTCATCCTCTCCAACAGAAGATATATAATAAATAATGCCGAAGTGCTTAATAGATTTAACACAGGAAGTGACCACAGACTAGTAAGGGCAAAAGTATGGATCAACAAAAAATGGGAACGGAATAAGCTCATAAGAAAAAAGTCCAGTTTAGTGAATCTACAAAATCTCTACTACAATAAAAGCTGTTATAGAGAATCACTCAAAAATGAACTAAAAAAGTTAAACACAGCTACTACCATCAATGATGCTAATGAAATATTAACAAAATCTATCTTAAATTGTGCACTAGAAATAGGAGGTGTAAAAAGGCACCAAGGATTGGCAAAACTAAGACAGGAACCTTAGATCTGATGAAGAAAAGAAGAGATATGAAAAGAGATTTGAATGACACCAATAAAATAGAATACACGGAAATTTGTAAAACTATACGTAAAAGGATGAAACATGAACTTAGATCGTATAATACTAGGAAAATTAAAGAAACAATAGAAAACAATAGTAATATGAAGGTCCTAAGACAAACATTATCAGTTGGAACAAAGGAAATAGCTGCTGAAAGAAGAAAAAATGGTGAACTGATAAAAAATAGAGATACAATAATCAAAAGAATTAAGGAATTTTTTACTGAACTCTATGAAGACAAAGACCGGGACATCCAAGAATCCTCTATGGATAACTCGAGTGAGGAAGAACATGATGCCCCTGAGATCTTACAAGGTGAAGTGGAAATGGCACTGCGGGAAATGAAGAATGGAAAGGTCCCAGGAGAAGATGGAATTATGGTAGACTTCTTAAAACTGGGAGGAAGCCCTGTTATCAAACAGTTGAGTAAACTCTTCAATAAATGCCTAAAACAGAGAAAAATTCCAAAAAATTGGAACAATTCACTTCTAATATTAATTTTTAAAAAGGGCAATAAGGAAGAAATTAAAAACTACAGACCTATAAGCCTACTCCCCATAATATATAAAGTTTTCACAAAAATTATAAATAATAGAATAAAATCTAAACTAGAGGGAATGCAATCCTGTGAGCAAGCTGGATTTAGGAAGAATTACAATACTTTGGACCATATTCATACATTAAGACAGCTCATTGAAAAATCAATTGAATACACCCTTATGTCTGGCCTATATAGACTATGAAAAAGCATTTGATTCAGTTAAAACATCTGCAACACTAAAAGCACTTGAAACCCATGGAACTGAGAAACCATATATTGAAACACTAAAACATATTTACAATAATGCAACTTCTGTAATTAAATTATATAAAAACAGTGAAAAGTTCCCAATACAAAAAGGCATCTGGCAAGGCGACACCATATCTCCCAAATTATTTACAGCTGCACTAGAGGAAGTCTTTAGAAGCCTTGATTGGGAAACAAAAGGAACAAACATAAATGGAGAAAGGCTGCATCATCTGAAATTTGCAGATGATATTGTCCTAATAGCAGATAATCTTGAAGATCTGGAAGAAAGGCTAAATCAGCTAAATGAAGCCTCCAGAGAAATTGGATTAAAAATAAATAGAGAAAAAAAAACACAAATAATGATGAATAAATACATAAACCATAGAACTATCAAAGTTGAAAACCATGAAATAGAACAAGTTACTTCATATGTATATTTGGGCCAATCGTTATCCTTTGAGGAGCACCAAAGAAAAGAGATTGAACAAAAAATTCACCTTGGATGAGAGACATATTCAGAAGTGACATCCCTATGAGTCTAAAAAAGAAGCTTTCGACCAGTGCATTCTTCCTGTCCTAACATATGGAGTAGAAACATGGACTTTAACAGAAGCCCTAAACAAAAAGCTGAGAACAACACTACATCGCATGGAAAGAAGTATGCTAAAAATAACATTAAGAGATAGGAAGACAAATATCTGGATAAGATCTCAAACAGGTGTCATAGATATTGTAAAGTACATTAAACAGCTAAGTGGAGATGGGCTGGCCATATTGCCAGATACAGTGATGGGAGATGGACTAGAAAAACAACAGAGTGGAGACCAATGGATGGAGACCCAGAAGAAGGTGGAGAGATGAACTGGAACAAATTGCAGGAGTGAGATGGATGGGAAAGGCAGAAAACAGAGTGATCTGGAAAATCATGGGGGAGACCTTCGTCCAGCAGTGGACAGAACCTGAAGGTTGAAGAAGAAGAAAAAGAAGAAGAATGGCTATACCAAAATAATAATAATAATATATCTTTCAACATTCCCCGTTTCTTTAAATTGATTATACATACTACCACTTGATAATTTATTCAGAAGGGATTTGCTTGCTAGATTCATCTAAATTCTCATTGCACATGAATATCATTGATTCAGATTGTTGCATATTATAAAACACTATGCTTTATTGTTGATGTGACATCTTGATCACTTACTGATTTAAATTTAATGTGGGTGCATGCTCAAAAACTGGATCGATAAAGGACTATTTAAGGTGACTATCAATTTGGTTTTAAAAGTATTTGCATTAAAATTCCTGCCATTCCTTTCTAGAGAGGAAATGGCAGGAATTTTAGCATGAACTGCTTGGTAAAACTAGTCTAGTGTTCAAGTGGTATGCACTTCTCTCTCTTACAGACATTCACAAACATCCATGCTTGCAGATCCCACTGCAAGCATGGATGTTTGTGAATGTCTATAAGATACTTATTGTAGGATTTCTGGCTTAACTAATTCTTAGCCCACCCATGGTACTAATATGGGCTTAGTAAGATTGGCTTACATCCTTTTTTGAGTGCAATTCACTTAAAGGGGAAAAAAAAAGTAAATATTTTTGCATAACATGATTCTGAATATTGGCTCATAATGTTTATTTTGTAATGAGGAAGGGAAAATTCAAATAGTTTACTTTAGAACCAACATTAAAACTGCATCATCATTAAATACACTTAATATTCATAGTAAGTTAAAATGAAATATAATTCAGTTGTCATTTTTTGCAAATGATAATAACTTATCATATTGACAAATTAAACTGGGTCTAATAATCTCTCTCTCTAAAATATATCACTCAGAGAATCTATGAGAATGCATTGATGTCCTTCAAATAAATTATATATACCAGCCTGAAATTCATTTGAAAGAAATTTTACTAAGCACTTTGCTGACCTGTTTGGCCAAGTGGTTAGCATAACTGCTATCCAGCCAACAGGTGTAAGTCTGAATTCTGCTGTGAGCATGGATATTTGTGATTATCTTTAGGCAGGTGATGAAATTCATAGTTAATCTGAGACCATGTCCCACTTATTGAGGATCTGAAGTGGCTTAAAAAAAGCTCTGTTTTTAGAGCAGAGTTGCGGATTGTGCAAAAATAAAATACAGCAAAATATATAATCATCATCATCAAATTCCTGCCATGTACCCTCAAGGGGTGTACAGGATATAATAGTACTACATGAAAATTTACATCATTACTAACTTCCTATCTACAATTTTCCTCCAAATCAGTCTGTTACTTGTCAAGACTTCAACATTAGCAGATCTTATATTTCTATCATCTAAGGCACTTTGTACCGTATCAATCCACCTATATCTTGGTCTTTCTCTGGGTCGTTTTCCTGCCAACTTGGCATAGAATACTTGTTTTGCTAATCTTTCCTCCCCCATTCTGTTTATGTGACCATACCACCTGAGATTAGCTCTGCTAACGCATTCCTGGATGCTGACAATGTCAAGTTCTTTCCAAATATCCTCATTTTTAATATGATATTGCCATTGATGCCATCTGTTCACGCCTCTAATCTTTCTCAGGACTCTCATATCTGCGGTCTCTAGTCTTTGGTCAAGTGTTTTACTTCTGACCCAGCTCTCAGATCCATAAGTTAAAATCGGTTTGAACACTGTCTTGTATACAGCTAATTTAGTGTTCTGACTAATTTCTCTCTTATTCCATATGAATTTATTCAATTGACTTCCCACGATACCAGCTTTGCTGATTCTGTTGTCTATTTCTATATTTAATTTACCATCTTCAGTAAAAATCGTGCCTAAGTAGCTGAAATGTTTTACTTGTTCCATAGGTTCTCCATTCACAACACAGTTGACATTTTCAATGATTCTGCCTATTTTTATTGTCTTTGTCTTTTTATTGCTGACCTTCATACCATATCTATTACAACAGTTATTCAATTTAGTCAGAGAATCTTGCAGGCTTGTAGCGGATTTATTTAGAAGTATAACATCGTCCGCATAAAGCAAAGAGCTGACATTAACATCTCCAATTTTGATATTATTTTTAATACCACTTTCCTTCATAATGTGATCCATATAGATAATGAATAACAGAGGGGATAATGTACATCCTTGTCTCACACCAGATTTAACATTAAACCATCTTCCTGTACTTCCTTCAATTCTAACTGCTGGCTTACAACTCAAATACAGACTAAGTATTGCTTGATATAATGCCTCACTGACACCATATAACTGTAGCGTATTGAATAGCTTCTCTCTTGGCACCTTGTCATATGCCTTTTCCAAATAGACAAAACTTAAATCCAGATCTTTGTTATATTCCCATGCTTTCTCGACTATTTGTCGTAAAGTGAAGATCTGATCCTGACAGCCTCTATTTGACCTGAATCCAGATTGTTCTTCACCAAGCTTTTCTTCCACAATTCTTCTCAACAGTTTCTCAAGTATACTTGCATATATCGTACCAGGAACACTCAGTAGGGATATACCTCTGTAATTCTCACATTCAGTTTTATTTCCTTTTTTTATATATGGGTACTATGAGATCTCTGTTTCAATCATCGGTAATTCGTCCCTCTGTCCTGGCCTTCTGAACTATGCAGTGCAGCCACTGTAAGACTTTTATACCACCATACTTCAGCATTTCTGGTCGAATATCATCTACTCCTGCTGCCTTTCCACATTTCAAGCCGTTGATGGGTTTTTCTACTTCAAGTATGGATATGTATTCCTGACTGCATGCCTGGTCAGTGTTTTTTATCACTGTGCTGTCATCACTGCTTGTTTCATTTAGCTAATTTTCAAAGTAATTACTCCATACTTCAAGGATATCTTTTTCTCCTGTTTTCATGTCACCTTTATCATCTCTAACTCCTTTTACAGCACTCTTTCCTCCATTCCTAAGCTTCTTCAACAACTTCCAGAATATTTTGCCACCATCTTGATATTTATTTTCTATATTCTTGCCAAAGTCCTCCCATGACTTTTGTTTAGCTAGTTTTACACATTGTTTAGCTTTCTTACATTTGTCTCTGTATTCTCTAAGAGCACAAACTGACTTATTTGCCAGGAACTTTTGATATACTCTCTTCTTTTCCTTCACTGCCTCCATTCTATCCTTGCAGACAATTTCACCACATGCCTCTATAGCTGAATCAATCAGGGTTTTCTTCAAGGCTTGCCACTGAATCTCCAAGGTTTGGTTCCTGTTCTCAAAGTATACACATAATTAGAAACCATTATGCAGATGTATATAAATGTCACTTATGCAGTGTATATGCAAAATAGTTGTCACATGCATCACCACATATTCTAGCAACTATTTAAGAATACTGCTGGTCAGTAATCATCAGTAGGATTAATTATAATGGGAAAAACAAAGGATCTTTCAGAGTTAGATAAAGGGCTTATTGTGGATACTTTTCTGGCTGGAGCCACAATTGTCTAAGAGTCATAACTGTAATCTTAAGACAGTGTCAGGAATGATATCGTTGTCATCTAAAAGTCTTGTATGGACAAACAGAACTTCCCATGTGCATACCAAAACATTTAATGAAGGCTGTTCCTGACCCATATGACACACTGAATGATGCACAGGAATTGAGAGAATTGGTATTGGTGTTACATGCCTATACCTAAAATAAAAGTTACTAATTCAGTGGCCAGTAGGTGTAGAAACAAAAGAAAAAAAAAATCCTTTGTCTGCCCATGATATTAATATGCTATAGGTTCACATCCTTTTGTAGGTGGTTTTTTTATGACCATGTGGATTATAAAAGAAATGAACTTCTTAAATTTAGCAAAATTAAATCTCCTATTCCTTCATAACAAAAGTTTGAGTTTACTTTCACTGAAGTAGTTTAATTCAGTAATATTGTCTTTCTTTCAAGGAAAGCTTTAAAAGCATAGAAGATTAAGTGTTTTATCAAAATAGGATTATTTCACACAGAATCAGTATAGGTCTAAAGATATATAAATCTATGCCTGTTTCTCTACAAATAATACATTTAGAGATTTTATTTTCTCTAGTGAGATTACCATCCTGCTTAATGGAGAACTTGAAGTGGCTTCCAAAAGTGGCATGTTTGCTCTCTAAAGTAGGATTCATGGATTATATAAAATGAAACAAAAAAGTAAATAAAATTTAAATTCCTTGGCCCACCAACGATGTTAAAGTACTATAGGTTTACAACCTTTTATGGAAAAAAAATGGAAAAGCATGAGAATTAATTTTATAGTACAATTTATGCTGCTAAAATTTTAATGAATTAACAATGTGTGTGTGTGTGTGTGTTATTAACCTGCATAAAAGAAAGACATTTATGCAGTTTAATAATACTGGAATTCATGCTGTGAACAAGCACACTCATCAACATTATATCATTTTGATATTACCCCAATGTAAGAATTCCAGTTATTTACAGTGTCTTTGCTTACATCCTTCTTCTTTATCTACAACTGTTTGAACAAAAATTATCAAGTGGATCAAATCTCTCCATTTTTTTCTATCTTCCCAAATTCTTCCTTCATGAACATTATTCCTGTTCAGGTTTCTTTTTTTCTAAATCTTCTCTTATCTGGTTTCTCCACCTTTTCTGTAGTCTTCCTCTTGGCTGTTTCCCTTTAAATTTCATTTCATGCATCTTTCTTGGTATTATTTTTAAATGCATTCTCATTATAGACGTCTGCACGGTTAGCAGAGTGGCTATGCGCTTCGCAACCATGTGCCTGGGAAAGACGTGTCCTGGGTTTGATTACTGACACTGACATGAGGATCTTAGGATCTTTCTTAGATGTAACCAAGTTAGCCGGTCTTGGGCATGGACTGCAGAGTTTTTCTCCCCAGTTTATCTGGGGTTTTTCATTCTGCAAGCAGGCAAACTGGCCTTGAGAACTCAACGCTTCTATAGACATAGGATACACCAGGAGACATATCCTATGCTTTGCAGTGTTGAGGGTTTTCTATTCATTTAACTGCAACGTACACAAGGATAAGTTGCAGTTAAATGAATAGAAAACCCTCAACACTGCAAAGTAAAAGAGGAAGAAGAATTCTCATTATTATGTCCAAAACCACTTCAAGCAAGAGTTCCCAAGCATTTCTTCAACACTTTTTAGTTCTAATCCATACCTAATGGCAAGAATTCTTATTCTATTTTTTCTTGTTTTAGCCATCATGTCTCTATTGCATAAATGAAAATAGGAAAAAAGTAACTTCTGTTAATCAAAATCTTGGACTTCAATAGGACTTCACTGTCCCTAAGTAGACTACTTACATAAAAACTTTGGCTCGTTGAAATTTTATATTCATTATAAGTCCACCTGTGGGCTTCTTAACCTGCATTTCTAAGCTGAATGAGCTATTCAAAAAGTTAGCTTCTAAGAATTTATTATAATATTGTATGATACTGAGAACTAAATATCATAAGGTGTTGAAGAGATTAAATCATAACTCATTTTAAGGTTTAATGAATAAATACAGCACATATAAGTAATTAACCAACATGTTTAATCACTCCTATTTTTCGTCTGTCCCTGAGATATCATCAGGAAAAGAATATTAAAATTGCAAAAACACACACACAATTTTGTATATAACCATGTGGAAAAGATTAAACTAAAAGCCTAAAGTCCTATGAAGGGACCCCTCTATGTGTTCTGTTGGCTAGCCTTAGCTATGTTGGGTGGGAGGCCTGAGAATTAGTTTCCCATATCTTTGGAAGTTTAATACAACCATATTTATTAAGATTAGGTTGATTTTTTTAAATCTGCTACTGATTCTAAAGTCTTTCGAATTTGTATTTTATGTGATGAAGTGTAGTAGTTTTTTTTCATTAGATTCTGTGCAAGGTATCCATTACAGGAACAAGGAACATGGCATAGAGCAAGAATGTAGAGGATCATTGGGAGAGCAGCTGAGGATGGCCAGCTTCAGATAAGGTTTAAATGCAGTGCAGAGATTGTGATTTTTTAGGGTTTTGGCCTATTTTTCTAAGGTGCCCCATATAAAAAGAAATGACTTTACTATAATCAGCATGTTGAGAGAGAGATGTGAGTGAATGGGAGGAAGAGGAACAGTGATTTTTGTTGATCTTTTTGGCATTGTAGCCATTGGACAGGAAAGTCTGGTGAATAAAGGGGTGTTCAGCTTGACTGAACAGAGATTGGAGGATCTGTTAACAAGGGTTAGAGGGAATGATAGGAAAGTTTATATGTGCTGTATTTATTCCATTAAACCTTATAGAAAATATATATCAAGAAGGTGGCAAAATATTTTGGTGGTTGTTGAAGTAGCTTAGGAATGGAGGAAAGAGTGCTGTAAAAGGAGTTAGAGATAATAAAGATGACAGGAAAACAGGAGAAAAAGATATCCTTGAAGTATGGAATAATTACTTTGAAAAACTGCTAAATGAAACAAGCAGTGATGACAGCACAGTGGTAAAAAACACTGACCAGACATGCAGTCAGGAATACATATCCATACTCGAAGTAGAAAAAGCCATCAAAGGCTTGAAATATGGAAAGGCAGCAGGAGTAGATGATATTTGACCAGAAATGCTGAAGTATGGTGGTATAAAAGTCTTACAGTGACTGCACTGCATAGTTCAGAAAGCCTGGACAGAGGGACGAATTCCCGATGATTGGAGTAGAGCTCTCATAGTACCCATATATAAAAAGGGAAATAAAACTGAATGTGAGAATTACAGAGGTATTTCCCTACTGAGTGTTCCTGGCAAGATCTATGCAAGTATACTTGAGAAACGGTTGAGAAGAATTGTGGAAGAAAAGCTTGGTGAAGAACAAGCTGGATTCAGGCCAAATAGAGGCTGTCAGGATCAGATCTTCACTTTATGACAAATAGTCGAGAAAGCATGGGAATATAACAAAGATCTGTATTTAAGTTTTGTCGATTTGGAAAAGGCATATGACATAGTGCCAAGAGAGAAGCTATTCAATACACTGCAGTTATATGGTGTCGAAGGGGCATTATATCAAGCAGTACTTAGTCTTTATTTGAGTTGTAAGTCAGCAGTTAGAATTGAAGGAAGTACAGGAAGATGGTTTAATGTTAAATCTGGTGTGAGACAAGGATGTACATTATCCCCTCTATTATTCATTATCTATATGGATCACATTATGAAGGAAAGTGGTATTAAACTGATATCAAAATTGGAGATGTTAATGTCAGCTCTTTGCTTTATGCAGATGATGTTATACTTCTAAATAAATCCGCTACAAGCCTGCAAGATTCTCTGACTAAATTGAATAACTGTTGTAATAGATATGGTATGAAGGTTAGCAATAAAAAGACAAAGACAATGAAAATAGGCAGAATCGAAAATGTCAACTGTGTTGTGAATGGAGAACCTGTGGAACAAGTAAAACATTTCAGCTACTTAGGCACGATTTTTACTGAAGATGGTAAATTAGATATAGAAATAGACAACAGAATCAGCAAAGTTGGTATGGTGGGAAGTCAATTGAATAAATTCATATGGAATAAGGGAGAAATTAGTCGGAACACTAAATTAGCTGTATACAAGACAGTGTTCAAACCGATTTTAACTTATGGATCTGAGAGCTGGGTCAGAAGTAAAACACTTGACCAAAGACTAGAGACCGCAGATATGAGAGTCCTGAGAAAGATTAGAGGCGTGAAGAGATGGCATCAATGGCAATATCATATTAAAAATGAGGATATTTGGAAAGAACTTTACATTGTCAGCATCCAGGAATGCGTTAGCAGAGCTAATCTCAGGTGGTATGGTCACTTAAATAGAATGGGAGAGGAAAGATTAGCAAAACAAGTGTTCTCTGCCAGGTTGGCAGGAAAACAACCCAGGGGAAGACCAAGATATAGGTGGATTGATACGGTACAAAGTGCCTTAGACCATAGAAATATAAGATCTGATAATGTTGGAGTCTTGACAAGTAACAGACTGATTTGGAGGAAAATTGTAGATAGGAAGTTAGTAATGATGTAATTTTTTCATGTAGTACTTTCATATCCTGTACACCCCTTTAGGGTACATGGTAGGAATTTGATGATGATGATGATGATGAACCTTAAAATGAGTTCACACCAGCATGAAATGTAAATAGTTTATTAAATCATTACATCACCCAGTTTTTATCATCACCACTTCACTTGCATTTGTAATTTCAATTTCCTTCCCCCTCTCTTCCCATGGGTGTACAGTTCTTGAACTTTTTATAACAGTATACTAAAATGTGTATGATTGAGCCTAAAATTTAACCTAAATCATATATGTTAAATATAAATTGACTATTCATACTGCATATGCCCTGGTGAGAAAGCAAATATACTAATGCGATTGATCATAAGTGCAAAACATTTCTAAGGTAGAAGAACATGCTATTTCATATAAAATTTAATTGTTGAAATAAATCAGAATGGGGACACATTTCTGTTTACTTGCAAATTCATAAAAAGACATATATAATCCATATGCCTTTTCAATTCTATATCCAGTTTGTATATAATAACTTAGGGATTATTTGTAGATAAATTACTTCCTCTCTCTTATAGGACTGGTCACAGTGCATATAGGTAAACATTTCACTTTCTTGTATTGTTGTTTATTCATATCAGAGATTGATGATATGCAACTGCAGAAAATTACTAAAAAATGCTTCCAAAAAAAGTTCTTATAGCCAAAAAAAAATAAAAACACCTTATCTTTAAGATTATTAAAGTAAACCTGGGTGCAAAAAACATGTATTGCTAAAATTCTCGGCAGGTAGTTTTTGTTGCTCTGTAGTACTTGTTTAACCATCATCTGGCCAGGAAGTCTTTTGCCATCGTCAAAACATGGATGTGAAGTGTTAATTGAATATTAGGTTTAAAATGCTTTTCTAAAAAATAATGCCTATTTTATACACATTTATATAGGATTCCCTTCAGTTGGAAAATCTACTCTGATGACAACTCTAGCTGGAGTTTTTTCAGAAGTGGCAGCTTATGAATTTACTACTCTTACAACAGTACCAGGAGTTATAAAATATAAAGGAGCAAAAATTCAACTTCTTGACTTACCAGGAATCATTGAAGGAGCTAAAGATGGTAAAGGTAGAGGCAGACAAGTGATAGCAGGTAAGTTCTAATTATCTCTCTCTCTCTCTCTCTCTCTCTCTATATATATATATATATATATATATATATATATATATATATATATATATATATATATATATATAAAACGAGACTTTGTGGTTATGAGACCACAAAAAGTCTTGTTTTTAAGTATTTTTTATGACCAAATATGTCATGTCATGTCAGTATTTTTTTATGACCAAATATATATAATATATATAGATAGATAGATTTTTTTTTATATGATTCCCACCCATGAAAGGTTATAAATCTAGAGTACTGTGGGTGGGCTAGTGTGGGGGTAACGACTCCACCTCATAGTGAGTTATGAAACCCAAAAATGGGAGGCCAAGGCCCTACATGTGGCTGTAGTGCTGAAGAAGACTGTGGGTGGGCTAAGAATTTTTTTTTTTTCTATTTATTTAATTGTTTTTTACATAATCCAGAAATGCTATCATATCCTGTACACCCCTTGAGGGTACATGGCAGGAATTTGATGATGATGACATTTTAAAAATTCCCGTTAACTAATTACCGTGAGGAAACACAATTCAAAGAAATCTTCACTAAGTTAACTGAAAAATTGAACACAGAGCTACATTAGTCTTGACACATTAGATTTATGTCATGTACTAATTCCTTATCTTGCACTATGTATTGACTTCAGCTCTGCAGCTTTCCTCCCTCTAATCATTAGGAATCTATCGTAATATCAGAATTCCATAGAGGTAGTTTTTAATGCCTATTTATTCCCGGTCCTTTCTTTGTCGATTTTTCCGCATATCTCCTACTCTCCTTCCATACTCACAACCGGTCTCTTTGCTGTCCCTGAGCTTTTTCCCCTTGTTTACTTTCGTTTTCCAATTAACTGCCTTTATTCTTCCCACCAAAATCCGGTTCTAGCCAGTTCAGCTTACATCTACAGGCTGCTTCTCTCCATATCATAGCCGTTCATGTTCTAAGCAGGCACTTACTAAAAACAACTCCATTTCTCCTTTACTAGTCAATCAAATTCAATCAAATTTAAATTCAAATTTAAAAGTCAATCAGAATTGCATAAAATCATAACAGCAGAATTCCACATATTTACATTCTCTTTCAGAAATAACAAATAAGGTAATATTCCGTAGTTTACATAAAATACATTTAAATATGATAAATACAAATTCTTATAATATATATGCACAGCTTCTTACAACATTAACATAGGAATAAATAAAATAAATTGAGTGACATTATAATACGGAGTCCTTTCAGTACTAATACATATTCTAGATTAAATAATTAAACAATAATAAACAAACTCAAAGTAATTATATGAATAATAATTTACGAGCAAGAGATTAACATCAAATAATATTTACAAGTGTTGCTTATGTTATGGCAGATTATGTTAAATGTGAATGAAGTATTATAATTCTCAAATATCTTCATTCACAATTTAACACCTGCAATGCATTCAGAAAACTGAACAGCATTTTTCAAAACAGTGATGTCCCACTCTGTTTAACAAGTAAGACATTTAACCAGTGTTACTTTCAGTCATCACATATTGTTGTGAAACTTGGTCTTTAACAAAATCAATTACAAAAGTCTCTGACAAATAAACTAGCAACAACTCAAAGAAAAATTGAGAGGCTGATGCTAGGCATCACATTAAAATATAAGAAGCGAAACATCTGGATAAGAAGCTAGACTCATATCACTTACATCATTATTCACCACAAGCGACTATAATGGAAATGTGCTGGACATTTATCCAGAAGAGAAGATGAGCGATGATTCCAAAAGAAGGGAAGCAAGGCCAGGGATATCCTAAATGAAGGTGGAGTGATGAATTGTCAAATTTTGTTGGGAAAAATTTGTCAACCATTGCCAAGAACAGAGAAAGGTGGAAGGAACTGGAGAAGGCCTTCATCCAGCAGTGGACAGAAAATGGCTGAAAAGAAGAAGACACACACACGCACATGCACACAGGGTGTTTCAAAATACCCATTACATATTTCTTGGGTATGCAGGGAAGTAAAGGTAGATCAGGTTTTGATTAGCAACCCATGTCCCCAAACGTACCATTGCATTGGTACAGGTTGAAAACATTTCGTGTACACATCACAAAGAATGTAAACATAAGACATGGTAAATTACATTTTAATTTCATAAACATTTACAAAAGGTGCTTGAAGTTGCAACCACCAATTTTACAGCAGGCATTACACCTTCTTAGCAAGTTCTGGTGCACTATTTCAAAAATGCCTGACATGGTTTGGATCTCACCTACTGCAGTCAGTATCCTTGCCAACAAATATTCTACTGATTCCACAGGGGGTTTCATACATGAGACCCTTCATGTGGCACTAGGCAAAAAGTCCAGTGAATGTGCAGGCCAAGCCACTGGGACTTGCCCACCAAATGTTTGATGGAGGTAGTGTTGAACGTCATGGGGAAATTGTGGTGGTACACTCTCATATTGAAATGTCATGTGTTGCATAATGTGCAATGGCACATCTTCCAACAACTGTGGCAGTGTCTCTTGCAGGAACGTCATATACATGGGGGCCATTCAGGTAGGGTGGAAGAAAATATAGTCCGATCAACTCATCACCAACAGTTGCCTGCCCACATGTTGACAGCGATCTTGTTCTGGAATCCATGATGGTGAGTGATGTGACAGTTGTCCCTGGTCCAAATATGGATGTTTTGGCAGTCCTTCTATAGTGAATATAGCTTTATCGGTGAAAAGCACCAGTTCTGGAAATCGAGGCTCTTCTTCACATCATTGACTGAACCACCTACAGAACCTAACTCGTGGTGCAAAATCAGTTGGGCCCAGTAAGTGAACCTTCTGATACCGGAAGGGATGGAGCTGATTGGCATGCAGAACCTGTCAGTTGCTGGTGTGAGAAACACCCATGGCATGCGCAGCGCCATAGGTACTCACAAAAGGGTTATCCTCAACATGACGAAGCACCTCCTTGTCGAAGTCTGTGGTACAGCAAGTCCTTGGGCTCTACAGTCATGCTTGTTGGCATCAAAGGAACCTGTTTCCTGTGACCGCTGAATCATGTTCGCAAACAGGATGTGCAATGGAGTTGGATGATGTGGGAAATGCTGTGCTTACAACCTGTGGATGGCCCTCCCATTACACTGAGCTTCACTGTACATTAACATCATGTTGGCATAGTCAGCATTTGTGTAATTTGCCATTGTTCATGAATGTGATGTGCATCAATGCAACACTGCATTATCATCACTAGGGAGAGGATATTTATGGTTTCAGCATAACTCAACCTGAGGGGGTGATCCAAGCTGTTGATTGTGAGGGACTCTACTGAAATGAGTTGATTTATAAAAATTAAGTGGATATTACATCCAACATTATTTGTTTTTAGAGTTGATTTGTTTGCTGATCACTGGTTTGTTGTAGTTGAGTTCATGATAAAATTATGTAAACATCCTTTCCCTGGTCACCACAAACTACCCCCTGATATTAATGTCCCAATCCATACCAGTCGCTGAACTTATGTTAGCACATACCTGTTAATGTTTTCAACTACCATTGCAACTCTCTGTTTGGGGACATGAGTTGCTAATCAAAACATGATCTACCACATACCCTAGAAGTTCGTTCAGGATACCCATTACAAACTTGTGTGTGTGTGTATTTCTGTGGTTTAGCAGTTCTGTGGGAAGTTTGTTTTCAGTATTGAGACCACATATCAATGTTACATATGTAACAGGTGTAAGTTATCAAAAACATCTAATATGTGTAATTAATTGCTAATAGGCTTTTGTTGTGTAAAACTTATGTACCAGTACCCCTGATAATGTAAAGTCTTACGACTTATGAAACTTGTCAGGTTTTAATTGCTTCTTTTTATTAAACTCTTTATTTACATCATAACATAGTCTCAGTACTGAAAACTTCCCACAATGAAAGAAATTATCGGTAAATTTGCATTTCCTAGAAATAACATCATTTAGTTCCAATGAATCTCACATGGTCTGCCTCTAATTTTGTATTTTAGCAATACATCCAGTTTGTAAAAGTCAGGCTGCAAGATCAAGAAATTTATAAGCCTTAGTCATTTGTTGTGATGTATTTTCTTTACAGTGGCCCGCACATGCAGCTTGATATTTATTGTACTCGATGTATTAAAACCTCTTCAGCATAAAAAGATAATAGAGAAAGAACTAGAAGGATTTGGCATTAGATTAAATAAAGACCCACCAGGCATAGTTGTAAGGAAAAAAGATAAAGGAGGCATTAATCTTCAAATGTTGGTAAGTGAAATTTTTCTTTGAAATTATAGATTTGCAAACATTGAAACTTAATTTTATTAGCTGAACATATTTATTGATGTTTAGAGTTTTAATATCAGTAAGAAATGAATGAATTTATAACATTGGCAATACTTCCTTATTCATAGGAATAAGGAAGTATCTGCATAATCTGCAGATATTTGAGTGTGAGTGTGCTACTTTAGCATATATCAGTGATTAGTTGGAGTGAGTGTATCTATTTCAGTTATTATTTCATGACACCACCAAGGAGTCCAAAGACTCATTGAGGGAGGGCACCCACTCCCCAACTCTCTGTCTCCATCATCTGCACCAGTGATGGCGAACCTTTTTACCCAGGTGTGTCAAACTTTTTTTTTTTAATATTGACGTTGTTGATGTGCCACTTGCATACATGCATTATAAATGTAACTACATAATCATAGATGGTGACTTATACATATCATATTAGGCTATTTATTTAATAGGACATTGATATAAAATCTATGAATTCATATTATACAATTAATTTAATAAACTGAAATTACAAACTTACATTACATTTAATGACTTTTCTGTTGCTGACTACTGGTAGAAAGTTCTTTTAATGAACAAACCTACCTTCGCCTTAACTGAGAGCGATCTTACACTATTTATCGCAGTTTTTCATCAGCATACCAATATTTTTCAACATCCAAGGTGTGTCACCTGAAACCCTCAAGTGTGTCAGTGCTGACACGCGTGTCATAGGTTTGCTATCACTGATCTACACCAATGCTATCCAACTGCTCACCACTACCACCAGTATTTTCTGTGAAAATTGTGTGTGTCCTAAAGGCCGATTTGTCTGTATGTGTGTTCGATGAAAAACCCATGTTACCAGGAGAAAAAGCCCTGCTATCTCCATATGAGATCGACTAACTCACCTTCAATTGAAAAATTCCATATAAAGATTCCTCCCGTTGAGAATCAAACTTAGGTCTTTTCCAATTGAAGGGCGTAACATACTATCGTTCTTCCAATTGTGCTACAGAGGCACTACAGTTAAAGTAATTGGTATTCATTGTTCAGTATACATGAATAGGCAACAGTAACAAGAACAAAATTGTCCTGAAGAATTTGTAGGTTAAACAGGTTTAGCAGAATGGATTTTTCTAAAATGATATGATGGTTAGGAGTGTATAGTATGCACATGGAGCCATGATAATGATGTGTATATAGAAGATGAATAAAAGGAAAGCATAAGTGGAACATTCTTCTTGGGTTGGCTTTTGCATCTAGCCTATCCTGTAGTATCTTTAGCTTTCAGAAGAGTTGGTAATTTCTAAACATTACTTTTCTTCTGCTAAACTTCCAACGTTTTAAATCCAAAATCTGTCCAACCTTAGAATATTGTTCTCACATCTGGTATGGTGCACTAAAAACCTCCTTCAGAATGCTTCATTATATCCAGTAGAGAGCTGTTTACTTAATAGTTGATTTCCCCTTTCACTGACTACCTCAAATTGCTTTCCTGTAGACACTGTTTTTGCATTATGTCTTTTCTTTTTTTGTAGGTATTTCCATGGATACTGCTCCAATGAACTGATAACTACCATTCCTCTACTTCCCTCTAATCATATATGAACACAGACAGTATTGGTTAACATCCATAAAACTCACCAAACCAACTTTTCATCCTCTTTCTTCATTCCATTTACCTTTTCATTTTGAAACAGTCTTCTCATTACCATTTTCTTCCCACAAATGCAACTGTCAACTATTCAGTAAACACATTAACGGATTTTTTTCTTCACCCTGACTTGCCTGCACATGGCATTGGCATGCTATAGGTCTTGATACCTCTTGTGTGAAGTTAATATAAAAATAAATAAAATAAAATATCTCCTCCTACTTCATTACAACAACAATTCCACACTCTGAAGTATGTTATGCACTGAAATAGGTTAAACCATTCCCCTTTCCCCTAAAACGTTTTGTAGATTCATACAGTCCTACCTCTTTCAAGCTGTTTCAGGCCCTCCAATAAATGAGTGGTAGTCTCATAATGGGCAATGACATTCATCTCCCACCCAAGGCCGTACTTATGCACAGGTACATGAGGCTATAGTTGGGGGCTCTGAAAAATTAGAGCCAATTTAATGGCTCAAACAATGAGAGTCCCTCCCCCCAGATCACTCTAGTGCCTTGGCCCCGCTTGCCTTGCCTCAGGAAAAGTGTAAGTACAGCCTGCTCCCATCTAAAGATGGTCAGAAATATCTATACCCATGGAGGGATTCAAACCCACAACCTGTTGGTTGGTTCTTTAACCACCTGGCCAACAAAGCCTGTGATATTTCTGGATTTTGCAAAAGTATCTATGTGGTTGCTACATGATTAGTTGTTAATCCAGTGCAATTGGTTAAAGTAATTGGCTATCTGATTGATATCAAGGAGAAAGAAGGTTAATGGAGTTCACAGAACTCGGTGCTGAACCAATGCTGTTCAATCTTTAAATGATACTGTGAATGGATTACTTGGGGGATGGGGGATATATTTTGTTTGTAGATGATGCAAAGCTGGAGAGAGTTCATTAATTTAGTTGGAAAGGAAAGAGCATGGATACCAGTACAGTGTGATTAAGTAAGGATTCAGAGATGGTAAATTATATGTTCTATATATTTCTAATATAAATTGGTGTGACTGTACTGGAGGAGATGAAGAAATTATTATTAAACTTTAATGATACAACATTATTGGTAGTCTAATCACTATTCAAAATATGTGCTGAGGTTTGTTATTAAAATCCTGGATTACTGTAATCCTAATTATTATGACCTGTTGGAACAAAAAGTTATGTGGGTTGAATATGTGCCATCCATATTCTTGAAATTTTTAGGCCAGCATTATTGTTGATTATTGATGGTTGATTAGAATTTCACAGGCTTCTTTAAATTTGCACTTCTACCAGGATTGGTGTGATGTAAAGATCAGGTGCCTTTCCAGCCAGTTCTGTGTAGATTATACAGAGCATGATCAGAAAGGCCATATTTACTTTAGTTATTAAATTTAATGTGGTGTTTCTGTTCCTTCTTTACTGATGGGAATTGTGCATCCAGTTTTGTTTATATGAGGCAAGTTACAGGCGTACTGAATATGGTATACTTCAGAGTGGCCCAAAAGAGGAAGGGTATCCTTGGAAGAGTTGAATAAGTTCTCTAATTTTGCAGAGTTTTAAAGGTGGTATTAAGGTTGTATTTGTCTAGTATTCTGTTTGTTTTTCTGTTTTTCCTAATATGAAATGGTTATTGTAATGTAATTTACTTTTATTTTTAGGTGCAGTTTTGTGAAGAATTTTGGTGATAGTATTTTTGTCGTAGCCCTTTCTTAAGAAAGGGCTACGACAACAGTGTTGCTGATGATTTGTACTCAAGTGCCTGCTCATTTGAGCAAATATTTATAGCTCTTGTTTTTTGGTGCATTAATGGCACTTTGATTTTGTGTTGGGTGGTGGTAGTGGTTTGTATATTGGCCATTATATGTAGATTTATGGTAAACATCAAAGGAGACTTCCGAAGGTAAGACACATGACCAACGTATCCAGAAATGGAAGTGTTTTGACTTTCATTTTCAATAATTAATTTGTACGTGTTAGTGTTGAAGGTCGAAAAGTCAGGAAATTAATTTTTACTCTTAACATGGTAGTAGTAGTCTATAATTTTACCAAAATGAATGCTGATCACCATGTGAACATTAAAAGAACAACATATGTTTGATGATATTTCTTTTGCAGGCTTAGAAAATATTTTTGCCATTAGTTCTCCATTAACATCCCCAAGACCACATAATTTCCTGATTTCATAATTTATAATAATCTCAGTTTCATTATCAAAACATAAAACTATCAAATATGATAGTTACTTGGTACAAAATAATGCATCAAGTTGTTCATAAGAGAATGGAAATGTATTTCACTTTAGAATTATGTGCCTGTATGTTTGACAACATAAAAAGTGTAGGTACAAAAATGCCACATAATATTGAAACTAGCAGTAAATTTATTTATTTCCAAATAAACAGTACATGTTCATCATGTTCTTTTTTTTTCTTCCCCCAAACAAAGTGTGCAAAGATTTTTTCATTATTTTTGCCAGTTTGAGTATCAAAAACAATTATAACAATATTAATATGGTTTTAGTCACATGTAATGCCAATGTTTTATCTAATACAAAACTATTTATTTCAATTTGTAATGGATGTGAGAAATGTAAGAGACCATAGCTCACAGTACTAAAAATAACGAATTATTATAAATGACATAAAGATTTAGATTTTGTTTTCTATAAAGAATAAAAAACACAAGTGCGGAAACTATAAAAAATTGCTTCTGTGAAGTTATTTCTTATAGGAAATTGAATTAATTTGTAAATTAATAGGAAATTTTATTAATTTGTAAAATAAATGTTTTGTGAAATAATTATACATTCATTCCAATGCATTCCGAAGACTCATGTGGGACCCATGCACTTAACTGACACAATGCCTGTTATATCTCTCTCTCTCTCTCTCCCTCTTTCTTTAAAGTTGTTCACTGATAAGGCACTTAAAACCACTTCTGGCAGCCAATTCTACTCATTCACCACTCTCCAACCAAGCAAAAAAAAAAAAAAATACACCTACTTGCTTACTAACCACATTCTTATACAACTCCCAGGAATGACATCTTGTTCTCTCCCATTCAGTTATGTATTGATGTATTGGAAAATTTCTTTGGCATTTATTCTCTGAAACTCTTTTAGCAACTTGCATGTTTCTATCATATCTTCTCTTTTCAGCCAATTTCCTCAATTGTGTAATCCACAAACTTTCTCTCCATCATTATCTGGAGCACTCCACAAAAACCAGTCATTTTGGTCACTTGCCTCTGAATCCTTTCCCCATTTTCCATATCTAAGAAACCAAGAGTAACCAATCTGTATAATTATCCTATATAAAGTTCATTTAATAATAAAAAATTAACTATCAGCTAATGTAATTAGATATAATTAACAAAACAAAATTGATTCTGGCATTGCTTTTCCAGGCTGATATAATATTTATGTTGTAAATGATTACCACTTACCCATCAATGGCTAGTTTCTCTCTCTCTCTCTCTCTCTATTGATTGCAAAAAAATACCTTACAGTGTAAAAATTTCTCTTATTTTGCTTTGCCATTAACAGAAAGTGCCTGTGTAGTTCAGTGGAGATAGCATGTGCCTTCCACGGTGCTAATTCAACCAAAGAGAGAGCATTATAAGTTCGATTCTAGTCACTAACTAGAATTACTTTTACTAAGCCTTTTTTCGACTTGCTCCAAGTTAGTTGATCTTTGGCACACGTAAGTGGGTTTTTTCTCCTGGAAACTCGGATTTTTTACCCCGTAACTCAAGAAAATCATAGAACCCATACCATTTTCAGATAGTAAACATAGTGTTAGGATTAGGGATCATGAGATCCCTAGGCAGTGGTACTTCTCAGCCGCCTCTCTTCACTGGATGCCATGTATAATTAGTAATAGTTTTGGGCCAGCTATTTCTGTGGCAACCAGTGGAGATTGAACTCCCCCCCAATGGCTAAAATGGCCTTGCCTATTCCCTATACAGGAATAAAAGGCATTAGCTGATTTTTTTGATTAACAGAAAGCTATAATTATATGATAAAAGGACTAGAAATATAAAAATATATTGTACATGTTTAGTCTATCTAATACCTCTTTTTAAGTTAATGCCACCCTGCATACTGTAAAGAACTAGGTGTTTCTTTCTTGTTTTCATTAGCACTGGCTCTGAGATGTAGCTATGAAGGCAAGTTAATCTGTTTGCATTCTCCTGTGTTTGTGTGTTTAGGATTATCATACCTTGTAATGGACATGATTGATGGCTTACACATCTTATTTGTTATTTCTATTCTGTCATATGCTTCATATCCACATTAAAAAATGCAAAGTCATGCATTTTATAATATTATTATTATCATTATTATTCAGGCCTCCATGGAGTCAAAAGACTCATTGTGGGCAGTCCTTCCTAGAAAACGCAGTCTATCATACGACTCCTTGAACTCATTGCCCATTCGTACTCTTGCCACTCCTCACCCTCTTGCCCACCAGCTTCCTTTCATAACTTCCATGGATGGTCCCTTGTCTTCATAGCTGCATCTATGAAGCTTCCCCCTGTTCCACCAAACGAAAGAACTCCCCAGTGTCAACCCCATTAACTACTTCTCAACAGTTTAAAAGTCTCAATCATATCATCTCTCCTTCTGTCTACCAAACTCTGCAGTCCACATTCCCTCAGCCAATCCTCATAACTAATATCGTACAGTCTTGAAACCATCTTTGTCCATTTATCCTCTTCAAAACCTGGTGACCAAATTTGAGAACAATAAAAAAAGTGTGGTCTGATCAGTGCTTTATACAATGGAATGACAACTCTTTTATCTCTGTCAGGTTTCTATCATTCATCAACCCCAGATCCCTTGTCTCCCCTACTTCCTCCAACAGAGTATGCAGCCTCCCATCGATGTATCCCAAACTTCAAGACTACATTTTGTTGCATTCAACTGATATCCCATTCATTTGCCCATCTATCTAGTTTATTCAAATTCTCTTGCAGGGCTGCCACATTTGCACTATTACTAATAACCCTTCCTAGCTTCACATCATCTGCAAACAACCGAATATCCTCCTGCAATCCACTGACAATGTCATTAATATAAAGGTTAAACAATACAGGTCCCAGTACTGAGCCCTGTGAGACTCCACTTGTAATCTTCTGCCTCCTTGATATTGCCTCACCATACTCAACTCTCTGATACCTATCAGATAGCTAATCCTGAATCCAGTTGACTAACCTGACATCTAAACCCATGTGCTTCAACTTAAATATCAGCTTATCATGTGGCACCCTGTCAAATGCCTTTGCAAAATCCAAAAAAATGGCAGAATATGCCTTTCTCTCATCAACCGCTCTTGTCACGTTATTATAAAAGACAATCATATTACTAAACCAAGAGATAAATCCATGTTGACTCTCACAGATAACATTATCCTCATCTGGCCAATGCTATATATGGTCTGATCAGTGCTTTATACAACTAATTTCTCCAAGATCTTAACTGCTGATGAAACTCAAACTGGTCTATAATTTCCAGTCTGCTGCTGCCCTTATGCAATGGAGAGATAGGGCTTATCATCTTACTATCCACACATTCCATCCATACTGTAAAACACACTCTCCTCTTGCTCCTCTAAACCGTGAACCTGCCCTATCTCTCTAGTATTAAAACCTACTTCTCCAGGATGAAATACTCCAATAAAGTGTTTATTGAATAACTCCACTATGTCCTCTGCATCAGTCACTCTATTCTCATTTTTATCCCGCAGTGTCATTCTTCCACAATCATTTCTCTTCCTACTGGTCATATAGTTAAATAATTCCCTAGGATTTTCTTTGGATCTTAGGGCCAATCTCTTTTCATATTCCAGTTTCATCTTCCTTACCATACTAGTCACTCTCCTTGCTTGAGTCTTATATTCTTCATGGATCTGCTCTCCCCCCCCCTTATATCTCTTCCATAGCCTCTTTTTCACCTGCAGTTCCTTTTTGATATTGTTTGTCATCCACTTTACACCAAATTGTTTCTTCTTCTTCACTTGTGGAATACAGCTTATTATTACTGATAACAAATATTTCTTCACAATTTCCCAAACACTAATGATATCTCCCCTTTCCAATTCCTCCCTCCATGAAACTGTCCCAAGTTGATATCTAAAACTGTTATAATCACACGGCTTATAATTCCACATACGTTCCCTTCTCTTTGATATTCCTGCATGTCTATTCATTTTCCAAGTCAAAACCACATGGTAAATGACAAAATATAATACATATAGCAAACTGGAACGTAAAAGGAATAGCATATAAAGAAATAGAATTAGACCAAATATTAAATGAAAGAAATTTTCAAATAGCAGTAATCACTGAAACAAAAAAGAAATTAAAAGGAACCATGAAAACCGAAAATTTTAATGTGATATATAGTGGAGTTGACAGAGACCAAAGAGCACAAGCAGGAGTTATGATTTGGATTCATAACTCCCTCTCAAAACAGTAAAACATTATAAATTATGGAATGAAAGAATAATAGAAGCTAGAATAAAAATAGAGGTTAATAATAATTGGTTTATATGCCCAGAAGAAGGAAGAACAGGATAATATTGAATTTTATAATCAGTTACAAAATATATATATAATAAAATAAATAAAAATGATTATGTAATACAAAATATATATATAATAAAATAAATAAAAATGATTATGTAATATTAGCAGGAGACTTAAATGCAAGAATAGGAAACACAAAAATTAATAATAATACAGGAATATATGAAGAACATACTCTAAACAGGAATTGTAAAAAATTGATCGACTTTGTAGTTTATAATAACCTAAAAATAATGAATTCTTTCTATAAACATAAAGATATACATAAACTATACTTGGGCAGCAAGAGGATGGAAATCGATATTAGATTATTTTATCTTAAATGAAAAGACTTCAAAGTTCTCTTTAGATGCTAGAGTTCACAGAGGATATGAAATAAGTAGTGACCACTTCCTTAGTAAAATAAAATTAATGTCTAAAAAACAGAGTTGGAGAGATTAATTTGCTTAGTTGTTTGAGTTGGAGACCTAAATGGCTACAAATAACAAGAACAGAAAGAAAATTTAAAACATTTGTTTATAAAGCAAGATTATTAAAGTACACAAATATACAATGACTATATGAACAAAGAATTAACCAATATTTAGATTAAAAAGAAAACAAAATGAAGAAATAGAAATAGAATGGCTTAATATAAAAACAATACTAAATACAGCAGCAAATGAAAGCTTAGGAAAGACCAAAAAATTCAATAAAAGGAAAAAAACTGAAGATATGGGATGATACAATCAAAGAAATAATCAAAATGAAAAAAGAAGCCTATCATAAATGGTCAAGCAGTAAAAGATTAGAAGATGAAATAAAATATAAAAGAATAACAGCCATAGGTAAAAGAGAAGTCAGAAAAAGACATAGAGAATCATGGAACAAATTTGTTTCTAATTTAGAACATGATTTATATAAAACAAGACGCAATGTATATAAGATTTTGAAACACTTAAATACATGTACTAAAGAAAACAAAATTAAACACCAAATTGAAATTAGCAGAATTTCTGTGCAGAATTGTGGACAGATAAATATTTTAAAAAAGATAACTGGCAAACATTTAATGAAAATGAAAAGGAAATAACTAAAAAAGAATTAGAAATCAGTGTGAAAGAAACAAGAAACAGAAAATCACCTGTAGAAGATAAGCTAGATTCAGAACTATATAAATATGCAGGAACAAGGTTCAAAGAAAGACTCATATTATTTTTAAATAAAATCTATTCAACTGGTAATTTCCAATAGAATGGAAAAAAGCAATTTTGATTCCTATCTTTAAAAAAGGCTGTAGAGATGACCCTAAAAATTATAGAGGTAAAAGTATACTAAATTCTTGTTACAAAATATATAGCAGAATTTTAAATAACAAACTAATAAAATATTCTGAACAATCAGAAAAGGCGACTAGGCCTTTTCCTAAAATTAATAATAGAGAAAAGAAGAGAATACAATTTATAAACACATCTTACATTTATTGACTCTGAAAAAGAATTTGACAAAGTTAAAAGAAGCATTTTATTTAACATATTAAAAGAAAGACAAATACCAAATAATATCCTAAAAGCCATCATAAGTATATATGAAAATAATCTTCATGAGCTATCATATACGAGACAGATAAACCAAGGAGTCTGACAGGGATGTCCCTTCGCAGCAACTCTTTTTAATATTTACTTAAATGAAATAATAATAAAATGGAATAAAAATTTCCATCAAAATATTAAACTTTCTCCTACTGTGAACTTAAACATTCTCCTTTTTGTTGATGACCAAATAATAATTACAAATTCTGAAGATAACTTACAAAAAGCTATTTTAAGATAGCTTTCTGTAAGTTAGTTTCTTTTTGAGATAGCCAAAGATTATGGAAACATCAACAGAAAATATCAACAGAAAAATCAAAAATTATGGCCTTTAAAGGGCAAGATCCAGTAAGAACTAAAATAGTAATAATAGATAACAAGATTTTAGAATAGGTGAATTCATTTAACTACCTAGGTTGTATGATTACATATGAAAATGAAAAAGGTATAAACTTAAAAATTGCAAAATATTTAAAAATAACAGGTGTAATTAACTCTATGTCAGTGTGGTTAGCCGAGTGGTTATGCTCTCCGCAACCATATGCCCGGGAAAGGAGTGTCCTGCGTTCGATTCTCGTCACTGACGTGAGGAGCTAAGGATCTTTCTCAGACATAGCCAAGTTAGCTGGTCTTAGGTATGGACTGCAGGGTTTTTCTCCCCAGTTTATATGGGGTTTTCCCTCCCACAAAGCTGGCAAACTGGTCTTAAGAACACAACACTTCACAGACAATTACATCTGGTTGAGCTTGAGGGTAATGACCCCACTTCATAGTGAGTTATGAAACCCAAAAATGGGAGGTCAAGGCCCTACATTGGGCTGTAGTGCCAAAGAAGAAGAAGAATTAACTCTATATTTAAACTAAACCTAGTTCAAAAACAAACCAGACTAAAGGTATACAATACATTAGCCCTACCTGTCCTATTGTATGGAAGTGAAATCTGGACAATAAAACAAAAAGAGATTAATAACAGCTGATGATGATGAAAATTTATTATAACAGCTGAAATGAAGTTTATGAGAAAAACTTCAAAGTATACTTTATTTGATCACAAAAGAAACAAAGAAATTATGAAAGAATTAAATCAGGAATCAGTAATAGAAAAAATTAAAAAATATAAACATAAATGGATGGAACACATTGAAAGAATGAAAACAGAAAGATTACCAAAACACCTTAGAGTACCAGCCATTAGGAAAAAGAAAACCAGGACGTCCTCTTAAAAGATTCAGCGATGACTTCTAAGGTTGAAACAGGCCACTCTAGGCCTAAATCCTTGATAGGTATGATGATGATGAAAACCACGTGGTCACTCTCTCTCCAGGTGGGAGGAAGAGATGAAATGTCAGTTATAATCAGCTCTTCTGTTGCTATGACCAAATCTAAAACTCTTGAACCTCATGTTCCTTCTATTACATGTTGTCTAAGACATTTGTCACTCAAGAATTCTAGAAATTCCATTCCCTTATTACTACATGCATTTTCCTCTTCCCAGTTTATACTGTCATAGTTAAAATCTCCCATAACAATCATTCTTCTTGCATTTGTCATGCTCAACTGCCTAAATATCTCCTTCCTTGGCTTGTAGCAACACCCTACTAATTATCCTGTCTTGCCCACCTCTACTTCACACTATATGCTTTCAAAACCATTAGTGCCACTGCCCTTCAAAGCTTCCACTCCGAGAGGACATAAGTCATCGCTTATCATAAACAGTACTCCACTACCGTGTTTTCTCTTCCTATCCTGTCGGAAAATGCTTTACCCTGCTACTTCTATTCCTGTTATTATATCATCTTCTGTCAACCATTTCTTAGAGATCCCAATAATCTTCGGAAGGCTGATGCTATCAGTACCACCAGTTCATCTTCTTTATTCCATATGCTCATGCATTAGTATGAAACATAAAAATGTCACTGTTTTTATACCTATCATTATTCCCTCCAGACTCCACTGGACTCAGCATTACCTGATGTATTCCCCCTTCTCAAGACTCATTGATGAAGGGCACCCACTCTACAGCTCTCCATTTCCCGCAGCTACATCATCTGCACCAATGCCATTTACTGGCCACAACTAGTATTTTCACAGATACAAACATCCATGCCCATGGCAGGATTCGAACCTGCAGCATTTTGGCTGGAGAGTGGATGTGCTAACCACTCGGCCAAGCAAGCTGGCATTTCAAGTTTTCTGTTATTTTTTAATTTTGAAATAAAACTTAATAGTTATGTTTGTACTATATATTAAAAATATTTATAATCAGAAATATAATATTTCCATAACGTTAAGTTCTTAAAATATCACCTGTTGAATTTTTTTTAGACATCTCAGTCAGAACTTGATTTAGATACTGTGAGAACAATACTATCAGAATATCGAATTCATAGTGCAGATGTGGTTTTGAAGTGTGATGCAACATCAGATGACCTTATTGATGTCATTGAAGGAAACAGAATATATATTCCATGTATATATGTGTTAAATAAAATTGATCAAATATCCATTGAGGTAAGTAATATGCAAAATATCTTTTTATATCTAATTCTTTGGCTTGAAATATTTTCTTTATAGCTTAACTCTGCATTATTCATTAAGTCACTTTGTGTGTTGACAAAGAGGGAATTAATGCACTGAGATATTTTGAGATAGATATGGAAAAATAAATTATTATAATTAGAAATGTGACATCTCAGGTGATGAGCTGCATTTTTTTTTTTTTTAATGTGCACTGTGGCTATTATGTTGTGCACTGGTTATTTATTCTTCTGGTCTTTAAGAATTTAGTTCTTAAATTCACAAAATAAAAATTTATTTATTTATTTATAAATGAAGCCTTGTTGATAAAACCTGTTAGCCATAAAAAAAATAAATAAACAAACTAAGATGAGAGTGTTGAGCATGTTTCATATTTGAACAAAAAATGTTGTTTATTGGAGAGAATAAATGACTGCTATTTGGGGTTTTTTTTGGTCAAATTTATTTTAAAACAAAGTTATACCAACTAGTTTCACCAACTGTAGCTGCTGGCTTCATCAGGGTAAAAGATGTATAAAAATAGTAAGAACACTTAAATGCTAAAAACTGTTAACACTAAAACCATAAAATAATAATAATTTAATAATGGTCTCCTCAAAGCACACATCCGCAATTCAGATACTTACCATATTTGCTGGCATATAAGATGCACCGGCGTATAGAACGCACCTCCTTTTTTTGTATACATTTTTTAGGAAAAAACTTTATCACTGAATATTATAATGAATTTACAGTATTTCAAATATAAAGTAATAAATAGGTCTACTTTCAACAAATACCTAATCTAAATCTAACTAGCAAAGAGTACCTACTTTTTAATCTTCTTCGTCAAAACCCAGAAATTCATCTCCAGAGCTAAATGAAGAGACACTTGAAACCTCTTCTAAATCAGAATCTAAGTCCTCATACAACAAATTGTCCTCTGTACCATCCAATGCATTACTAATTCCACACTTCTTAAATGATTTAACCACTGTCTCAGTTTTCACAGCATCCCATGAAGCTTTGACCCACTCACAAACTTGCGAAATGCTAGGCCTCTTCCTTCTCCCTGATGGCATAACTTCAAAATCTGAAGACTGCATCCAGCTGTTCCACTTCTTCATAAATCCCTTAAATGGTTTATTAATACAGACATCTAAAGGTTGAAGCTGACTAGTTAGACTTCCTGGAATTACAGCTAACTGAGTTTTCAATTCCTTGAGTTTATTTGCAACATCGTCTGTTCTGTGAGAACGAAACTGATTCCATACTAGCATGGCAGGCTTCTTCAGCAGTCCACCAGGGCCAGTCAATGGAAATACAAGGAAATGAGTGATCACAGAAGGAAGACTAAAAGAACGGATTACCAAGACGTGAGACAACTGAGATTAGGTATTAGTGACAGAACAGAGTTACTACCCTGAAAGGACGTTACCTCACTATAGGCATAGAGAACAAATGCTTCCTTATGTTAGAAATAACAAGGATCCAAGAGGAAATACAGAGAGAAATAAAAATATAAAACATGATAACAAATCAGGCTTGGTTCAAACTATTAACTATTTAAGAACTCAAAAAGGAGATGAGAAGTCTGATTCCTCCACTAAAAGGACTTGTGTGAAAAATTTTTCTTAAAAGAAAAATTTTCAGTGAAAGGGTAGGCCTTTGTTAAGTTGTGAATGAAGATATTTTATATGTTTTAATACTTCATTCACATTTAACATAATCTACCATGTCATAAGCAAGACTTGTAAATATTATTTGTTGTTAGTCTCTTGCTTGTAATATATTATTCATATAAATGCTTCGAGTTTTGTTTGTTATTAATTAATTATTTAATCTTAGAATATGTAATAATAATGAAAAGACTATATAAATATGTCATTCATTTTATTTAGTTTATTCTATAAAAGTTATTATAAGAAATTGTGTATAAGTAAATTTAAATGTATATTATATGAATTGTAAAATATCCTCTTATTATGTTTCTGTATGTAAGAGTGATTTTATGTAATTCTTCTAAATGCATTTGATTGGCTGCTGAAGGAGAAACGGAGTTTGTTTTTAGTCAGCGCATGTTTAGAACGTGAATGGCTGTGATATGGAGTGAAGCCAGTAGATGTAAGCTGAACTGGCTAGAATTGGATTTTGGTGGGAAGAATGAACGATTTTAATTGGAAAACGAAAGTAAAAAAGGGGAGAAGCGTTCAGGACAGCAAGGTCCTGAACGCTTCTTCAAGGAGTGAAGTAATGGGTGGCACGAAGGGGATTTGGAAATGCCGTAAATAGATTAAGAAAGGACCGGGAAATTAATAGGCAATTTGGAATATTTCTACGGAATTCTAAAATTACGACGAATTCCAATTGTTTTGAGGAAGAATAGTGCAAAGCTGAATTTAATGAATAGAAGAAAATAAGGAATAAGTAGGTTACCTAAAACGAGTGTGTCAAGATTTGTGAAACTCTATGTTTAATATTTCAGTTATTATAGTGAAGATTTCTTTTGAATAGTGTTACTTCAAAGTAATAGTTAACTACAGTTTTAAGTGTGCCTATAGTAAATCCAGTGTGTAAAAGGTGTAACCCAGTAAGAGTAGTCCTTTTTGTATTTCAGTGTGAAGAAATAAGAGTTAGCTCCGCCTGATATATCTTAACATTAACTGTGGCGTTTTACTAAAAATAACCGAAGTATGAAACTTTAAAGTGTTTCCCCCTTGAAATGATAACTGCCTCATAATTAAATTAAGTGTTTGTTGACTAAGAGAGAATTAGAAATTTCTACCTTAAGAATAATTACTGTAAAATTCTGGAACATTGAACTGTGTGAACCATTTTAAATTATTTGGAAGTATATAGAATTGACAGCTGAATGTTTAATGCCTAATGTTTTGTTTGTTATGAGTATTTGAACTAAGTAGATGTATAAAAGAATTGAATTATCTCATTGAATAGAGACGAGTTGTGATAATAGTATTTAAGTGCTGGAGAATAAGATCTGTAAATTTAACTTTAATCTTTAAACCAAACCGAGTGGCTACTAGTGTCTCAGAGATATTTTGATTATTGTTCAATTAGATTATCTTGCTTAGAAAATTATGCTTAAATGTACATGTTCTATAACTCTGTATTAAATGTTTATTTTATTGAATTCATTTGTTGTTTGCCTGATTTTTCTTCATTGCACCACTCATGAAACTTATTCGAACCTTGCGGAAGCCTTAAATGATAATATTAACCTCGGCCTGTATAAAGTGAGATTGCAAAAGTTAGTTGATGATTGATTCCTCTGTATTATATCGACTAATCTGAATGTAGGGTGACGCAGTATAATATAAATTTCCTTAAATTCGGATCAGTATCAACCCGCATCTAACAAAATAAAAACGGAATTTAAAGAAATAAGAATAGATCCAACTAACCAACATAAATGGATCAATTAGCAAGATGGACGACACAACAATAGTAACACTTTTAGTGCCCTTGGAATCTACAGTTTTGTTTGAGGGCACATCAAAAGTCATCGGAACCTCGTCTATGTTTCCTATTTGCGCAAGTTCAAAATTTTCTCGTTTCCTTGCGTTAATGATGAATCAATGAAATTCAATCGTTTTTTCTTCATATTCAGCTGACATCTTTTGTGATATTTTTGTTTTAGTTTGCATAAATGGCTGGTGTCTCTTCATGAATCTTGACAGACTTTATGTTCTTAGGAAGGACCTCCCACGATGAGTCTTTTGACTGCATGGAGGCACCTGAGTAATAATAATTTGAATACAGGTCTTTCCAACCAAACAGCATCGTCATCACTGACCGAGTTTGTTGGCAGCAGATATGTAATTGCCTAATTGCTGAAACTGTGTATGTGTGCATCTGTAAACACTGTAGTAAAGCATTGAATACATATTATTGGAAATAAGTATCCTACGGCAACCCAGGTCTTACCAACCATACGGCACATCTAGCTGTTTGATGCAACAATTTAATTGCTCCAATTTTGCATTTGTGAACACTGCATTGAATGCATGTTATTGAGTCCTAAAGCATCGATAGCTTCGTAGTAACTTCCATGATAATGAGCCTGCAGAAAAAAGATGGGAGGTCACTCTGAATTTTCCCTAGTCACCACTAACTGCAAGAACTTTTATTACGTTATTTTTATAGCCACTTCTTGAGTTAACTGATTTTTGATGGCAAATAGTTTTTTTTTCCCAGAATAAACTTGGATTTTTAATCTCACAACTAGCTAAATACAGAATGGCATGGAAATGCTCAATATCAGCACTGGGGAAAGGAGGAGATTGGTATCTACTGATTTCTAAAAAGCTAAAACCAAGTGTGTTGCCTGTTCCCTTGAAAATGAAAAGGTGTTAGGGAATTTATATTTTTATTTATATGTTGTATTTTTGCAGTAATAAATTGTAAAATATGCCATTTACCTGCTCTGCCAATGATGGTGCTATTTTTTTTATTTTTTTTATTTTTATTTTTAATAGGAGCTTGATATCATTTACAAGATACCTCACTGTGTTCCAATTTCTGCTCATCACAAATGGAATTTTGATGACTTGCTTGAAAGAACTTGGGATTATTTAAAACTAATTAGAATGTAAGTGCATTTATTAATTTGTTGATGAAAACAAATGTTCTACATTTGCTTAAAAGGAAAATTTTTAAGTTCTTAAAAATGCATGAATAAAAGAATTCCATATTCTTAAGAGCCTCCATAATTTTATCTAAACGAAATATGCATTAATGAAAAGATTTAGCAGATTCTGCAAGAAAAGGTTTTCATACACTAAATAAAGTTAATTTCTTTCATGTTCTTAACTCATTGCAATACATTTCATTCTAAAGGTACCTTCTTCAAAAAAAAAAAAAAAATCAGCTAATGCCTTTTTATTCCCGTATACGGGGAGTAGGCGAGGCCATTTAGCCCTATCTAACTTTTGGAGACTGAGTGGGCAGTTCAATCTCCACTGGTACCAATCAGAGATAGATGGCCCAAGGCTATCACTAATTAAGCAGTACACAGTGAAGAGAGACGGCTCAAATGTGCCGCCATCTCGTGGTCCCTAACCCTAACACAATATATTTAATGTCTGAAATAATGTGGGTTCTACGGTTGATTTTCTTGAGTTTACGGGACGAAAAACCCTAGTTTCCGGGAGGAAAAACCTGCTTGCCCGTGCCAGAGAGCGACTAACTTGGGAACCGGTCGAAAAAAGGCTTAGAAAAATTTCCTCTAGTCGGCGACTAGACTCGAAACCAAGTCTTCCTTCGTGCGGCCAAGCGCCGTGGTGTGCAAATGCCACATCCGCTGAGCTACACAGGCTCTAGGTACCTTCTTTTATTAGCTTATTAGGTATCTTAATACATTCATCTGAATTATTGGGGGAGGCTTGTTCTTTCTTGTGCTCAAAGTTATTGATATTAAGTAAGATGATTTCAATTTTTCAGCTTCCTCTTCAGCAAGCTTGTCAGCCTCTTGAGCATGTCCTATTTTTGTGTCCTATGCATTATTGACATGAGTACATAAACATTAAATGTAAGAGCTGAACTGAAATTGTCATCTTTTTCATGTGATATTCAGCATATTTCAGTAAAAATGAATGAAAATTAAATATAAATTCAGTGATTTCACAGTTCATCTAAAATATATTGTTTTGTACATATTCATTTTCTTTCATGTTTCATAATTATAAATAATATTATTTACAATACCAACATGAACAATACCAACTACTACAGGTGCTTAAAAGCACCTGTAGTTGGTATTGTTCATGTTTTTCTTATTTTCTCATTATTTCTTATTACTTCTGTGGTATTGTTTAGTTTATTCCAACTCCATTTTGTCTTATATTTCAATTTATCACCAATGCTTTTAAAATTTTAGAATACTTGAAAACAGAAAAAAAATAATTTTCAAGACCATTAATCAAGTTTTGAAACATTAATTCTGGTTTTCAGTTGAAGTGCAAATAATTTCTGCAGTCTTCATTTCATTCAATTTGGGGATTATTTAATGTATTTATTTACATTTTCTTCACTTGGGTCTAGCATATAGTATAATTTTTTTCGCCATACCTCAAAAAAAAAAAAAAAAATCAAGCCATGTTCTGTACCTTTCATTCTTTTGATTGACACTTTTTTTTTTTGCAGAATCAGCTTAAATATTGAGGTTTAGTCTTTACCATCAATTTTGATATGATATATGCCAAAATAATCTGAGATTCAGTTTCATTCCATTTCAGATTATAATAAGTCTGTTTTACTGATTTAATATGACTAATGCTATGATGAATATAGCTAAACAAAATGAGGAAACTATAATACAATGGTCTCTCAATCATCTAGTCACATTCACATGAAGAAATGACAGACTGCTATACTGAGATTTCAGTTATTAGAGGAAAGGAGTGTCCTGGGTTTGATTCTCGTTGTCAATGTGAGGAGCTCAAGGATCTTTCTCAGACATAGCCAAGTTAGCCGGTATTGGGCATGGACAGCAAGGTTTTTCTCTCCAGTTTATCTGTGGTTTTTCCTCCGGCAAGCAAGCAAACCGGCCCCGTGAACACACAGATTACAGTCAAGAATACTTAAGACCCAGCCATAGGCCTGATTCATCAGCTATGCTGGTCCCGAGCCCGGATAAAATTTGGGGGGATTGAGATGGTGCCGTACTTCCCCGTAAAAGGGGCCTCACGGCCGTTATATAAGCATATGAATAAAATAAAAGTTATTAGAGAGCTGGATAAACAATAAAACTGTTTTAATTACATAAAAAATAGCCATTTCCTGTATAGCTGTTGAAAGTTTTTTGCTTGATTATACTATAAGTTAAAGATGCCAAGAAATTATATTCTTGGTTTCATTCACTATCCAAGTGTAACCAAACAAAGTTTGTGTGTGAAGTAACTTCATGACTGGGCTACTTGTATATAGAGGCTAATGACTTCGCATCAATTGCCTTAGTATCCCATAATGCATTATGGGAAGGGCCATTACCCAGACCGTTTTCAACTTTCATTTAGGTCTCATTAATGGGAGCCAGACCCAGAAGTGGTGATACCAAGATTGAAGTAATGTAGAAGTCATATTTCCATATACAAGTAGTCGAAAGGTGTCACACCGTATTACTAAAATACTCTGGACTAGAGATAAATGTTGAAAGACTTTTTCACTTGGTTATTCTATAAATTAAAGATACCAAAAATATAATTTGCTCTTTTAAAACCTTTTAACATAGCTGTGGTGTGACATGAAAGACTGTACATGAGCTAGATCATCAATGATGGTGGCATTCAACACAATCATACTAACTGAGCTATATCTCATTACATAAGCAGTACTGAATCATTTAGTTTGTGATCTGAACTTGTTTAAAAGCCAAATTACTTGGTTTCACATTGCAAGGCTGAAAAATAAGATGGCTGTTAGTTTTTTCATTGTAAAAACAAATCTTAATTATTGTACCAATGTAAATGATTTGATGACAGCTGTTAGACATCAGCATCAATGAGAAGAATGGAGACTGTTCATTGATGCATCAGAATTAAATTTAAAAAGAGTTCTTTAAATGCAGTGTGTATTTCCTTCTATTCACCATTGATCATTTAGTATAAGGGATCTATATGAAAATATAGAATACCTTCTAAATTGCCATGAATGTTAAAATGTGTAACTGGAACATGGAGATTTCAAAGGCATAGCTCTTTTATTAAGAATGCAAATAGGTACACTATATACTGCTGTTTTTATGTGAATGAGCCATACAAGCTAAGTCCCATTACAACATTATGAGAAATTGGTCAAGCAGGCAACCAATAAAAGGATAGAAAACTTGGTCCATGCATTATGTTCTACATAATGCATGGACCATAAAATCAAAGGCTGTGTGCAGTGTCCATCTGTAAACAGAAATAAAAATCAGTGATGATGAAATAGAATAAGTGAATCATTACATACCATGGAAGTGGTCAAAGACAAGGAGTACTGTCATGCTTGCTGAAAGTATTTGGAAAATTACAGTCAATGTTTAAAAGCCAATTCCCACTATGCCTACAAAGGAAATTTTTTATTTGAAGGGGAATACTTTTTGATAAAAGGTTAATGATCAGAAATGGAGTATTTAATTGATTATTAAGAATTATAAAACACATGCAAAGATTAAAAAAACTGACTAGTTTTACCATAGATTACTTTTGGTTTCTTCAGGAAAAAAAATATAAATTTCTGCTTGATAGTCTCCATGTATTTTCTATTATTTTTACTATTCTTGTCACTTCACTTGTTAATTTATATTTTGTATTTGCAAGCATCATTTATATATTTTACTCAGAAGAAGCGCCCACAAGTAATCTGTGGTGAAATTAGTTTCTTTTAATTTTTGTATGTATTTTATAATTGTTTACTGACTGAATAAATACCCAGTTTCTCATCATTAAGGAAAGTTTTTTGCAAGTGCATTTGTGATCATCTGGATGGTAAGCTCAGACTGGCAGACCATACTCTGGACATTCCTTCATACAGGATTAAATGGAAAAGACAGCTATGCTGCATAGAAGATGCTATAGGTTTTGAAAAACTATTTTTAGAATCGGGATCAGCCGTGAAGCCTTCTCCCAACTTTAACAAGTCATTAATTTAAATTAAAGATGCCAAGAAATTCTTGGTTTCATCCTTTATCCAGTGTAAGCAAAACAAAGTTTGCGCATGATGTCACTTCAAGACTGGAGGCTACTTGTATATATAGGCTAATGACTTCACATCAATTGCCTTAGACATGCATTATGGCAAGGGACACTCCCCAGACCAGTTTGATCTTTATTGAGGTCTCATCAGTGGGAGCCAGACCCAGAAGTGATTCCAAGATCGAAATAATGCAGAAGTCATATTTCTATATACAAGTAGTCAAAAGGTGTCAAATCTTATTACTAAAATACTTTGGATTAGAGACAGATATTGAAATGTTTTTTACTTTTTTATGCTATAAATTAAAGATGTTAAGAAATTAACTTTGTTTTGCTTACACTTGGATAAAGGATGAAACCAGAATATAATTTCTTGGCATCTTTAATTTATAATATAACCAAGTGAAAAAACTTTCAAAGTCATTAATTTGCCAAAATATCTTGGAGAATATCATTCTAAGACCACATGGCTTTTCAGAATTAATTTTGTTTTCATCGGGAGCCCTAGAGTTAGAGCATTAGTTCCTTTTTCATTTACAGTTTTAATTGTTTGTACAACTATATTTAATTAAGTGCTGTTTTACCACATTTGTAATTTGTGCTCTGAAGATGCTGGTTGGAAATCCAGTGAAATGTTAGTAAAAATTGGCCAAAAAAGGATAGAGCATGGAATCAATTACAGCAGTATCAATTTGTTTGCAGATTTTTCCTTCTCAAGGAAAGTGCTTGCATATATAGTAAATTTGAATAATTCCAAAATGTTGGAGGGGGGGGGTTACTTTATTAAATCAAGAATCTCTGTTATTATAATCAAGAGTTACTATGTACAGTGTTATCAAGAGACTGTTACAAGGATGCACATTATCTTCACTTTTATTCATCATCTATTTGGATCTCATTATAAATGTGAAAGTGGCATAAAACCTATTATTAGAATTAGAGATATCAAACTTAGCTCTTTAAAGCTTTATGCAGATGATGGTGTATGTACTCCTAAACACATCCAGTGCAAGTTTCCATGGTTCTCTAACCAAATTCGTTATGAATATGTAGCTGTTATAGCTGCAACAAATTCGGCATGAAAATCAGTAATAAAAATCCCAAAACTATGAAAATAGGCAGGAACAGCTGCATGCTCAGTGAGAACCTATAGAACAAGTAAAATATTTCAGCTATTTAGATACGGTTTTTAGTGAGGATGGCAAATAAATTTTGAAATAGACTACAGAATAAGCAAAGCTGTTGTGGTGGGAAGCCAGTTGAATAAATTTATGTGAAATAAGAGGGAAATTAGCCAAAACACTAAACTAGCAATACAAGACAATGTTCAAAACCATTTTTAAGTTATGGAGTTGGGATCCATAATGGGTTAAAAATAAAGCACTTGATCAAAAGAGTAGAGACCACGTATATGAGAGTTCTGAGAAATATTAGGGGAATGAACTGATGGCATCAACGGCAGAATCATATTAAAAATGAAAATATTAGTCGACATCGTTAACAGAATGTGTGAGCAGAGCTAATCTAAGGTGGTATGACCACCTAAATAGAATTGGTCAAGAAAGGTTAGCAAAGCAGAGGTATGATTTCAAAATGGCAGGAAAGAGACCCAGAAGAAGACCAAGGACTAAGCAGACGACTAATTCGGTCAGAAATGACTTAGAAGAATGAAATGTTAGATATGACAATATCAGAGTGCTCACAAGTAATAGACTAAATTGAAAGGCAAATGATTAAGTTTATATCAATATTAATATAAACTTAATCATGATCCCATGATCCAAGTGTTATTTCCAAGACAACAATGCCCCCAAAGTTTGCCTTCATGCTCTTCCATGATGGTGATTATGCTTGCCATAGATGTTGAACATCTATGGCAAGCATAAGCACCAGATTTGAACATTATTGAACCACTGTGGTCAGTTTTGGAGACTAGAATAAGAAACAGATTCTCCCCTCTAACATCTTTAAAACAATTGAAGATGTTCTTCAAAAAGACTGGTACAAAATTCCACCAGAAACTATTCAAAACTTGAGTCCATTCCAAGAATAATTCAAGCTGTATCGAAGGCAAAAGGTGGTCCAATACCATATTAATAAAGAAATATGTATGTATAACAAGTTTCCATTATTTTGTCTAATCCCTGTATATCATCAATGGATTAATCATATTAAAAATGAAGATATTAGAAAAGAACTTTGCCAGTCAGTATAGACAAAGCCCTTTGGTCAGAAAGACTTGAGTTCGATTCCCATCAGTAATGTGAAGAACCTTTATCAGATCTTTTCAACTAAAGGTGAGTTAGTTGGTCTCATACAGAGGTGCAGGATTTTTCATAGGACCAGTTTGCCTGTTTTGAGGGTAAGGAAGGCAATGGGAAACCACCTTATTCCATAATCATTATTCCTTAGTAAAGTAGCCTATTGCTATCCCACCAACCATTAGGTTGAGGAAAGAAGAAGAAAAGAACTTAGAATTATCAGCATTCAAGAATATGTGAGCAGAGATAATCTCAGGTACTGTAGTATGGTCACTTAAACACAGTTGGAAAAAAAAGATTAGCAAACAAATGTTTGATACTTTCATGCTAAGATAGAACAAAGTCTAGGTAGATTGATGCAGTTAGCAGTACCTTAGATAGCTGAAATGTTATTTGAGAATGTTGAAGATTTAGATGCTCCACTAGTTGGTAATGACAGGGCACTTTGTTTGGAAAAGTCTTGTTTTGAATTCCTAGAATGTGAAGACATTTTTTGATTGCTTTTCAACTGAAGGTGAGTTAGCCAGGCTCATATGAAGGTTGCATGAGTTTCTAGGAGTTCCCTTTTCCAGAAACTGGTTTGTCATCCTGCAAGATAGTAAAACTGGCTAGTAAATACATGCAATATATATATGTATGTATATATGCATATGTACATGGAATGAGACATAGCAGACTTTGTAAATAATCACCAGCTCTGTTGTAGTGTTACATAGTATTGGACATAATAGGTCACTAATCTGGTTAAGATGATGAAGACCTGAGAAATGACAGATTAATCATCATTATCATCATCATGTGTCTGATATGTACCCTCAAGGGGTGTACAGGATATGATAGTATTACATGACAAACTTCCATCATTGCTAACTTCCTATCTGCAATTTTCCTCCAAATCAATCTGTTACCTGTCAAGACTCCCACATTATCAGATCTTATATTTCTCTATTCTAATGCACTTTTTACTGTATCAATCTCAATGCTGGATTAAACCCTGTGGAAGTCCCTAGGCAGTTGAAATCTTGTAGTGGGGGGGGGGCCTCACAAATTATCTCCTAATACATTTTTAATTAACAACCAACAATTTTAATAAACCAATTTTATTACACAAAACAAACATTAACAATTATTAATGTTATTAAACAAATAAACATATTATGTTATTAACAATAATTATTAAACAATATTACACAATATTATTGAACAAAAAGTAAGGAATTTTTAATTGTAATAAACAAACAAAACTATATTTCTGGAGGTTTCTCATGCATGTGCTCTAGTGGGATAACATTAATGTAAAGTTTTTGTTTCTTTATGTTGATTCATTTTTTCTATCTTTTGGAAACAATTTAAGAAAGCTTGATTGTAATTTTCTTTCAAGATCAAATCAATATTATTTTGATCCGTTGTTGTGGGGGGCCCCTAAACGGTTTTGGGCCCATAGGCTGGTGCCTACTCTGCCTATTTGATAATCTGGTACTGATCAATCCACCTATATCTTGGTCTTCCTGTGGGTCTTTTTCCTGCCAACCTGGCAGAGAACACTTGTTTTGCTAATCTTTCCTATTCTGTGTTTAAGTGACCATACCACCTGAGATTAACTCTGCTAACACATTCCTAAATATTTATTATATCATTTTGTTATTTATTAAAAATTACAAATTTCATGTAATATAATATCAGTTGATCTTTTTAACTAAATTAGAGACTGGTTTCATCTGTTTTTACAGATATACTAAGCCCAAGGGTCAATTACCAGATTATGAAGCACCTGTCATTCTTAATCAAGATAGAAGAACAATTGAAGATTTTTGCAATAAATTGCATAGGTCCATTATAAAAGAATTTAAATAGTAAGTTAATTTTATCACTTAGTAAATATTCAGTAAATACTATATGCAATAAACCTAAGTTATCATTAGTGAGATTATTAAAGAGTTGAATCTAGATTATTGAGAGGAAACTGTGCATTGGACCATAAGAAAGATGGAGAACTTACTAGGTGTCTGATCCAGCATTTAATCCACACCTTCCTACAGTGTACTATATTGATTAAAGAATTCACTTGAATGCTGTATAAAAATGGATGGATTGATTTCGAACTTAGCTATCCCTTGTATTCACATTGATTGAAACTACATACACATGGTATATGTATATAGATGGTATAACATGATTAGTTTGATCAGTCGCATGGTAAAACACATCTGTTTCATGTATCAAGAAATCAGAATAAACAATGAATACTCAACTATATAGAACCTCCATAGCTCAGTCAATATAGACAAAGCCCTTTGATCGGAAAGACCTGGGTTTGATTCCCGTCAGTGACATGAGGAACCTTTATCTAATCTCTTTCAGTGAAAGGTGAGTTAGCCAGCTTCATATGGAGGTATGGGTTTTTTCACTTGGAAACTCAGGTTTTTTGTCTCCCAGAACAGGCAAACTAACCGCATTAACACACATACGGATTACAGTCATGAATACTGCCCTTAGGGGATACAGCAAGGAGTGACCAACTGGCTGCATTACAATTTGTTATGAACCCCTCATTAGGGGACTGTACCCACCCTAAATGGATGGATGAGACTAATCATTCAACTCAACTATTGTAAAAACTTCTGCAGAATTCTTGTAGTAATGGTGGAGCTAGAAGAGGAATTAAATACCATATTGACCAAAACTGGTGTTACACAGAGAAAAATCAAAATAGTTGGCATTTTTGTACTTTAATAAAAAGATTATTTATTCAGGTAATACAGGATAAGAGAGAGAAGGGATAGTTATAACCAGAGCTTGACTCACATGTATCAAGTAGATTTTGTCAACTGGCTAGTAGCTGCAAGAAATTATCAAAATAAATATTTTTTATTTAAAAATAACTTTCTAAACAAAATCTTTTAACTTTAAGAAAACATGAAGAATATGCATAATATAAAGGGCTATTCTACTAAAAAAAAATTAATGTAAAAAATTATATTTTCCAAAAAAATCAATGTTATTTTTATGTTCTTCCTGTATTTATTATTTATTGACTTCTTGGAATATGATTCTTGCACAAAGGAGATGTTCTTGATACAGCACCACTGATCACTATATGAAACTCCAATTAACTAACTGGGACATTAGAACACGGGGGTGGTGGGGGGGATCTTGGGTGAGTACATTTTTTTTTTCATGGCGAGTAGGATTTGTATAATTTGTCAAGCCCTGTTTATAATATTTAATGGTGTAATGAAGATAAACTTCTTGATTGAGAGACATTTCCAGATGAAATAAAGAAATTGGACGGGACATCTCATTTGTACTTGTGATCCCAAACTGTGCTAGTATGGCAAGGCTAATAATTTAAGCATTAGTTGATTTATGCTCAGATTATTAAGCATTGTTCCAACATAAAGATATGCATAAATTAGCATGACGCTAACTCACAAGCGAAAGTTTTATTGATTGATGCAAAGAAGTATCACATGAAATGGGGAGAGGGGGGTATTTGAATAAGAATCAAACTTGAAGTTTCATGTGTGAATGAGTGTATGATTAAAAGTTTGAAAACAAGAACCAAACCTGAGATATTCTATATCAGAATATGAAGAAAATATTAAAATATTGACTGCAGGACAGAAAAATAAAAATTCCTGAGGGGTACAAGTCAGGAGCAGTTCACAAAAAAAAAAAAAAAAAAGAAAAAAGAAAGAATTTCTTAGCTGCTTTTTTAATTATTATTATTATTTATATGGGTTACACATACTAGCACAGTTTGGGATCACAGGTAGGTCTGCAATGAGTCAAGAGTCATTGCAGGAGACCTACTCTATCCATTAACACAATACCTGTCATACAGCTCACTGTTGGGGCGCTCACAACCATCTTTGTCAGTCCATTTCACTCATTCACCACTCTCCAAATAAAGAATCTAGTCCACACACTCTTACACAACTTCCAAATGGGACCCCTTTTTATTTCCCCTTACTCTCTATGTATTGAAATATTTCTTTTGTGTCAATCTTATAGGATACCTTTAGTAACTTATAAGTTTCTATCATATCCCCACTTCTCCACCTCTCAGCTAAACTCCGCAACCCACACACCCTCAATCTATCCTGATAGGAAACTTTCTACAGACCTGTTACCAGCTTGGTCACTTGTCTCTGAATCCTCCACCACCTCCTGATCCCCAAGAATCACACGTGACCAAATCTTGCTCAGTAATCAACATGTGACTGAATCATAGCCTTATAAAGAGGGATAATAACCTCCCTATCTTTACTTATCAATGTGTTTTTCAGCATCCAAGTAATCCTCTGAGCTATTTTGCCAGCTCTTGCAATATGTCCTCTGAATTTCAAATCTCTATCCATCATCACCCCCCAATTGCTAGCCTTATCAATCTCCTGTAAATCAATACTATCAATATGATACAAAGTGTGTGATCTTTTCATCTCGAAGTGCATTACCTTACACTTTACAATATTGAATTGATAACCATTGTCTTTTGCTCACACTGCCAATTTATTTAACTTATCCTGTAAAATATCTACATCACCTTTATCAACTGTTGCCCTCCCTAGTTTTGCATCATCAGCAAATAATTGAATATCCCCCTTCAAATCTTGTGCTATATGATAAATTATATAAATAAAATAAAAAACTTAAATTTAAAAATTAAAAAAAAAAGAAGCTAAGAAATGATTTCTTAGCTTTTTAGTGGTAGAAGATTACCACAAAAGAGGTGATGTGTAAAAACTGAAGACAAGGATATTCTTGAATGTCTGGAATAATTACAGGTATCCCTTGCTTAATGGGATTTGATTAATGCGCCGAAATTAATTGCGGCAATCCCTTGATATACGTGCCTTTAACCCTGCAGAGCTCACAGCTGATCTGACAGATACATGCAAAATGTTTAATATAAATATTCTTACACAATTCAGTATATAGCTTGGAGGTCATGAGTAGCTGTGCATTCATATGTTATGAGTGATATTCCACACTGTTTTTTTGCTGTCAGTTTGGTTTAACACATGTTATGTAAAGGTTTGTTATTTGACAGTAAATTGTATCTGAGAGATACCGCGACCTCCGATGTCACTATAGTATGGTTTAGTTTTTTTTTTATTATTATTATTATTATTCTTTGTTCAATAATTTCTAGATTGTAACTGAAAATAAAAACCATCATGTATTACTGAAATAGAGAGTCAGAGGCTTATTTATCATACATCTCCTCTAGGAGATGTGCTTCACATTATGGAAAATACTAAGGAAAGTGATCTGGAGCTTACTCCACCTTTACTACGAGTTGTCCATAAGGTTGCTTATGCTTGCATCCACCTAAACTTTTAGTTTCTATATATTCTGCACGAAACTCTTGTAGTTTCTATATTCGGCTATGAAATAATGTTGGATTCAATATCTACTTAATTTGTACCATCATGTATTATATTTGCAGTGTTTTTTTCTTTATGTTTTATTGCTTGTTTGCCAAGGTTTGGAGAGTCATTTTGCTTGTTATCGTAGAATTTATTCTGATAAGAAAAAAACTAAAACTGTTCAAACGACCCCTGATGACTTCTTTTAATAAAAAAATTGCAGTAAATAATGTAGATACAAGTATTTATTAAACATGTATTTTGCATTCATTTTTTATCTTTCCTAAAAGAGTACCATATAAAACGAATTATTAATACAGTAATCGATCATGGACGAATTGTAATTTTTACCATTGATTATTAGACTTGATTAACGCAATTTTGATATAAGCGGTAACATCGAGGGATTTATTAATCGAGGGATACCGGTACTTGGAAAAATTATTAAACAAGGCAGCCAGCATGGCATAATAGAAAATAATTGTCAAACTTTTCAAACTAAGAAAAGTTGATAGTATTAGATGGCTCAAGTAATAGTATTCAGTGTGAAATATACAGTTGACTCTCTCCACAGCAAACTTATAGGGCCCACCAGGATAGTTTGTAAATTGTGAATTTCTTTTAGCATAGCATTGTACCTGCAGGCTTTGATTGGGACTTTTCATCAGTTTGTTATAGTAATCAAATTTGTTATAATGGTATTTGCTATAGTGAGAGACAACTGTACTTAAATATGGAGATATGATTTTGCAGTGGCTGTACTGCATAATTCAAATACCTGGTCAGAAACAGAATCCTACATGATTGGAACAAAGCTTTCATTTCACTAATTTATAAAGAGGGGAAAAAAATGAATTGTAGAGAAATTTCTGTGTTGAATTTTCCAGGAAGATTTCTGTGAGTATACTTGAGAAAATGGCAAGAAAAATTGTGAATCACAAATTAGGTGGGCAGGACCAAATTTTTAAGTTGACACGTGGTCAGAAATTCTTCTTTACTTTGATTTGGTTTATGTTAAAAATAAATAAAAATGAGCAAAATTTTAGTGTCCAATCACTGTTCATGTGATTGATGGACAAAAAAAAAAATTATACAGGAGAATTAAAAAAACCAATTCCCAGCTTTTGTACAGTTTGAAAACACCAGTATAAGTAATATTATATAAACATAAGTTATGTTAGTACATAGTTAAAAAAAAAAAAAAAACTTTATCCAGTTGAGAAATCATGTAGAATTATTAAATATTTAAGATTCGTGGATTGTACAGAACCTTGTTTAAGTGAAGACATTAGTTTATACATTTAGTGCCCACTATAGCAAACTCATGGGAACCACTGAAATAGTTTGTTTCGGTGGATGTTTTGCTATTTTAAGTTCTTTTAACATAGCATTGGTCATGACTTTGGTAAAATGTTACAGTACTTTGTTTAGTGAGAGTTGACTGCATGCCATTTTTTTCTGTATATCTTTATAAATTTTCTTTTCTAAATTAAGATTAAAAATGTATTAGAAATTATAATTCTGTATTTGAAAGTTTATTTATTTTTTGTTTTTTTTTGCCAGAAACAAACATGATGGCACATTATGATGAAATTTTATGCTGACTGGGGGCATCACCTAGCTAAACAAGACTTCCTTCCCACTATTTTTTAGAGAACCAGGGTGAACAGAGAAAAGTCAGTTACTAGAACGAACTCATCAGCAGAATTGAAGATAGCTACCATCAACATTAAAAGCATCAACAGAAAAGAAGTTGAACTGGCAGAAGAACTATAGAGGTACCATGTGGAAAATTAGTATTGCAGAGACAGACTGAAACAGGTGAGATCCTGCTAAATAATAAATATTGAATGTTATATTCAGACAATAGTGGTCATGGAAAGGAAGGAACAGTGATAGCATTCAATACCAAATATGAAGATAGTCTTCTTAATTGGTAGGCAATTTCATGTAAAATTATATAGGCAAATATCAAAATGGAGAATTGGACACTGAAACTTGTCTATAGTTCTGCCAAAGGCTCTCTGAAGGACGAAGTGAAGGAATTTTTGAGTCATTAGAGAAGACAGCTGACATTAAACAGAAAAGTTGGTCTTTGTTGGAGTTCTAAACAGCAGGGCAGGAAATGACTTCCAGACATATAGAAATGTTTCGGGAAAATTTGGCAAAATGAGCAGAGCTAATAATAATAATGGTAAGTGTCACATGGAGAGAAGATACAAGAAAAAAGAAAATTCTTATTGACTATAGTGTTGACAGTGATATTGTCCAGGATACAATTCAGGATACAAGAGTATACAGGGAATTTGAAATGGAGGCAACCATCACTTAGTTTTAGGGGGGAGGGGGTAATAAATGAATGTCATATTTAAAAAAATATATATGTAAGAAAGTTTTTAAAAGAAAGTTGAGCAACTTTTATAAATCACTTGTAGACTTGACTGTACAAATATGAAAAAATTTGTAAGAAATTATGAAAGAAAAAATGAAAGACTTTGAAAACAAAAATCAAACCTTGGTTATGCATTGGCAAACGCTGAAGAAAACACTGATTGACTCAGCTAGGAAAGCATATAGTGAAGTTGTCTGCAAGGATAGAAAAATCAGAACTCCATGAGACACAAGTGTTTAAAACTGCGTTATAGAAAAGAAGAAAGCATATCAAAAATTCTTAACAATAAGCTGGCAGATGCCCTATGATAATTATAGAGAAAAATATAAAAGCTAAGATGTGTAAAAGTGCCTCATTAAAAAGTCATGGGAAGACTTGGGCAAGAATATCAAGAGCAAAATTCTTGCGGCAAAATGTTCTACAGCTATTGATAAATCTTCAAAATGGAGGAAATAGTTGAAACAAAAATTGAAACTAAAGATATTCTGGATGTTTGGTGCAATTGCTTTGAAGACTGTTAAATGAAACAAGCAGTGACAGAATTGTAGTAGAAAATATTCCAGAGAAATATATGTTGGTTTACTAACCAGCATTATCACAGTAAAAATTACAACTGTGGTAGACACATTGCACTTAATTAGAATGTTATGGAAACAATTCGAATTCTAACTGAAAAAGGCACTAATCTCCTAGAGTTTGGATAATAGCAAAGTTAATTCAGAGAAGTTTGTACTAAATATGGTCTCAGACAGATTGTTCAATATCTTAGGAAAATTAATACAGCCATGTTGTTGAGATTGAAGGAGTACTTCATAGTTGATCCGATTCTAAAATAGTCCCTCACACCTGTAATAACTTCTGTATAGTATAGTTGTCTTCTCCTATTTAACCCTTTGTGAAGGAATGTCCAGAACATGGTCTGCCAGTTCTAACTTGCCATGCAGATAATCACATGTATCGCTTGTTTTGTTCAAAGCAGATGTCAACAAAAAAGTAAGCAAGCTGCAGGCACAGGGAACTTTATACACTCCAGGATGTGCAAGAGGATGAAGTTGATCCATAGAAAAATGGATAAAAGTAGATAGCTGAATGTGTTTATTATGTTTGCAGAGAACTTTAGTGGTCTTTTCAGAAGTATCTTGAATGAGAACAGTTTGATTGCAGGAGGAATGGTGTGGACATGCAGTATTTTGTTTATTTTATGGAAGGGGGGGGATATCCTGGCTGAAAGCATGCTGCAGAGGTACCGAAGTTCAGTTTTCAGGGCTGGTTTCTGGTTTATTTGAACACATAGTCCTGACTGTGTATTGTGTATTTTTGAGGTTGCCATACTGTTGAGATGGGTGGTGGTGTGATTGCTTATGTAGGTACCTTCCTGTATGCGTGGGTTTTCTTGAACAGAGAAGGATAATAAACCATTTGGTAGCCATGTCACTAGTGTGTCTAGGAAGGAGATAATTCTTTAATTAGTTTCTTTTTTTGCTGTGGTGAGGAGGTGTATTTTTGGATGTTCAGCTGTTTGTGTGTGAGCCATGAGGTCAAATAGCAAGTACATCATCTGCATCTGAAGTGTGGTGCTTGGTTTTCCAGCCCTGTCTAGCTGTTTTGTGTATTTTTCCTTTCCATGAAAAATGATTTGAATAAAGTGAATAATTCATAAATGCCAGAGGGGAAATGTAGTTTAATAAGGTTAAGGATCTCTGTTTAAAGGCACATAGGTGAACAGTGATATATCAAAGTTGATCATGATGTCTGAATCTTTTAGGCTAAATTTTGTTTTAAAGGGAATAAAATTGTGAATAACGGAGGGAGGGTTGCCTGTGAGAGGAAAATAGATTTAGCTAATTGTTTGGCAAGTTTGTAAGTAGGCTGTGTATGGTATCTGTTCGACAAAGGGGTGGAGGGTATTAGGTGACCCCATATATCAGAGGTAATTTAACATGCTAATGTTTTTGTTTTTTGGTAGATTTAATTTTAATGATTTATATACTCTTTTATTTTGTGATTTGGTAGGATCCCATTCCATAATCTGGTATGCAGAGGAGTCTTTAAGAAGTGTTCTTTGTCCCATCACTGATTTGGTGGTGATGCTAACAAAAGAAAATTATTGAAATTAGAAAATTGATGATAATGATTATTTACTGATCACTAGCTTTTTTTTTTTCTTCATAAAAGTTATAATAAAAAATTCTTTCAATCTGTTTTGGTTAATTCTGGCATTTATTATATTTTACATGGACAGTGCTCTTGTATGGGGATCTTCTGTCAAACATAATCCACAGAATGTTGGGAAAGATCATGTTCTTAATGATGAAGATGTAGTACAGGTTGTTAAAAAGTAAGTATGCATAATTATACTACTTACAATTTTTTACCATTTTTATACCATTGTGCTATACAGAATAATTTCTTGAAATTATTCTATATAGCACAGTGTAAATATACAAAATGTAAATAATAATAATAAAAAAATGTAAATATATAAAATATTTAATTTACATTTAATTTGTAAAATATTATTATTATTATCATCTATGACCTTCAGAGAATCAAAGATCAGGACTCATCAAGGGAAGCCATACATCACCCAGACTAGCTGTCATACCTTTCCTTACATTCATGCACACTAGATGTACTTACTATCCCTAAAGGCAAACTATTTCACTCACTCACTGCTCTCTGGGAGAAAAAACTAGCCCTTATCCCTTTCTTGACTGCAAACAAATTTAACTTCCATGGATGTCCCTGTGTTCTCTCCTCACTTTCCATATAATGAAAAATCATCATCAGATGATATCCTATATACCCATTCAAAAGTTTATAGACCTCTAATGGTTTGAATAGTTTGAAGGTTGAAAAGTAAAAATTAGTTTATTGAAATTGGATTTGTTCTCATCATAATTGCCTAGCGATCTTTCCTATTCCATATTACATAAGTGACCACTGACCATACTGACTTACATTAATTCTATCTACACATTCTTGAATATTAATGTTTTTGAGACCATATGACACATGGTCTAGAAAATATGATCTTTTTTTTCCTGTTGTATAAAATTTTACTCTCTTGTAGTCTAAAGATGCATCAGTATGACTTTTAAAACAACTGTAATTCCAGTGTTTGCTGGAGGAATTATAGTTAATACAAAGCTCACCTTTAAAAGGAGAGAAAGCTTCCAAGTTGCTTACACTGGTTGTTTAGTAGCCTGTGAAACATGAGACAATTGTGAAGTCTTTCAAGATATGTGGAATTAGTAATGCTCTTGATAATCTGAAGATTTACATGGAAGCAGGATAAAATTGAATTTCGTATTGAAAAGAATAACATTTAACAAAGTTTTAAAACGAATAAAAGTTGAGCAGCTCTCAGATGTGAACTGTAGACTAAAATACACAAAGATTATTAAAGAATAAAATGAAAGAGTTTGAGAACAGGAACCAAACCTTGGAGATTCAGTGGCAAGCCTTGAAGAAAACCCTGATTGATTCAGCCAGAGAGGCATGTGATGAGGTTGTCTGCAAGGATAAAAAAAATCAGAACTCCCTGGTGGACACAGGAAGTTAAAGAGGCAGTGAAGGAAAAGAAGAAAGCATATCAAAAGTTCCTGGGAAATAAGTCAGCTTGTGTTCTTAGAGAATACAGAGACAAATGTAAGAAAGCTAAACACTGTGTAAAACTAGCTAAACAAAAGTCATGGGAGGAATTTACAAGAACATAGACAATAAATATAAAGAACGTAAGATATTCTGGAGGTTCTTGAAGAAGTTTAGAAATGGAGGAAAGAGTGTTGTAAAAGGAGTTAGAGATGATAAATGTTACATGAAAACTGGAGAAAAAGATATCCTTGATGTATGGAGTAATTACTTCGAAAAATTGCTAAATGAAACAAGCAGTGATAGCACAGTGGTAAAAAGCACTCAACAGCCATTCAATCAGGAATACATATCCATACTTGAAGTAGAAAAAGCCATCAAAGGCTTGAAATGTGGAAAGGCAGCAGGAGTAGTTGATATTCGACCAGAAATGCTGAAGTATGGTGGTATAAAAGTCTTAGAGTGGCTGTACTGCATAGTTCAGAAGGTGTGGACACAGGGACGAATTCCAAATGATTGGAGTAGAGCTCTCATAGTACCCATATATAAAAAGGGAAATAAAACTTAATGTGAGAATTACAGAGTTATTTCCCTGCTGAGTGTTCCTGGCAAGATCTATGCAAGCATACTTGAGAAACAGTTGAGAAGAATTGTGGAAGAAAAGCTTGGTGAAGAACAAGCTGGATTCAGGCCAAATAGCGGCTGTCAGGATCATATCTTCACTTTATGACAAATAGTCGAGAAAGCATGGGTATAGAACAAAATCTGTATTTAAGTTTTGTCGATCTGGAAAAGGCATATGACAGGGTGCCAAGAGAGAAGCTATTCAATATGCTACAGTTATATGGTGTGAATGGGGCATTATATCAAGCAATACTTAGTCTGTATTTGAGTTGTAAGCCAGCAGTTAGAATTGAAGAAAGTACACGAAGATGGTTTAATGTTAAATCTGGTGTGAGACAAGGATGTACATTATCCCCTCTGTTATTCATTATCTATATGGATCACATTATGAAGGAAAGTGGTATTAAACATGATATCAAAATTGGAGATGTTAATGTCAGCTCTTTGCTTTATGTGGACGATGTTATACTCCTAAATAAATCCGCTACAAGTTTGCAAGTGTCTGTGACTAAATTGAATAGCTGTTGTAATAGATATGCTATGAAGGTCAGCATTAAAAAGACAAAGATAATGAAAACAGGTAGAATTGTTGAATATGTCAATTGTGTTGTGAACGGGGAACCTGTGGAATAAATAAAACATTTCAGCTACTTAGGCACGATTTTTACTGAAGATGGTAAATTTAATATGGAAATAGACAACAGAATCAACAAAGCTGATATGGTGGGAAGTCAATGGAATAAATTCATATGGAATAAGAGAGAAATTAGTCAGAACACTAAATTAGCTGTATACAAGACAGTGTTCAAACCAGTTTTAACTTATGGATCTGAGAGCTGGGTCAGAAGTAAAACACTTGACCAAAGACTAGAGACCACAGATATGAGAGTCCTGAGAAAGATTATAGGCGTGAACAGATGGCATCAATGGCAGTATCATATTAAAAACGAGGATATTAGGAAAGAACTTGACATTGTCAGCATTCAGGAATGCGTTAGCAGAGCTAATCTCAGGTGGTATGGTCACTTAAACAGAATGGGCAAGGAAAGATTAGCAAAACAAGTGTTCTCTGCCAAGTTGGCAGCAAAACGACCAAGAGGAAGACCAAGATATAGGTGGATTGATACGGTTCAAAGTGCTTTAGACGATAGAAATATAAGATCTGATAATGTTGGAGTGTTGACAAGTAACAGACTGATTTGGAGGAAAATTGTAGATAGGAAATTAATAATGATGTAATTTTTTTCATGTAGTACTATCATATCCTGTACACCTCTTGAGGGTACATGGCAGGAATTTGATGATGATGATGTACTAGTTATTTATATAGAATACTCATCCTTCATTCCTCCTATTTCTTAGGAATAATCTTCTTTTGTACGTCCTTAAATTGAAATCTACATAATGTCAAAATATGCAAATATTAATGGTTAATTATTTATTTATTCATATGGAGTTACCTCCCTTTTCTCCCCCGTCCCTATTGGGGCAAGTTGAGCCCCCTCATTGGGGTTAAGTATTTATGGCTGTAGTTCCGTGTGTTCAAGGGGTCGGTTTGCCAGCTTGCTGGATGAAAAACCCTGCTGTCCATGCCCAAGACCAGCTAACTTGGCTATGGTTGAGGAAGATCCTTAAGCTCCTCACGTCGGCGACGGGAATCGAACCCAGGACACTCCTTCCTTGGGCAAAGCGCATAGCCACTAGGCTAACCGTGCAGACAAAATGTTAGTGATAAAAAAATAAAATAAAGGACTTTGAAAATACTCAGATCTTCAATAGTGAATGCGTGGTAAAAAACAATGTTGATTGACCAATGCCAAGGAAGTATGCAGTGATGCTGTATGAAAATTCCACAGTGAACACAAAGTTAAAATAGTCCAGGAAAAGAAGAAATCTCATAGGAAAAGCTCCTTGCTACTATAAGTAAGTATATATTCTTCAAGAGAAAAAATATATATAAGAGAGCTGAATTAAACATAAAAATAGCTAAAGAAAAGACCAGGGAAGATTTTGGAAAGAATCATCATCATCATCATCAAATTCCTGACATGTACCCTTGAGAGGTGTACAGGATATGATAGCACTACATGAAAAATTTACATCATTACTAACTTCCTATCTACAATTTTCCTGAAAATCAGTCTGTTACTTGTCAAGACTCCAATATTATCATTATCAGATCTTATATTTGTATCAATCCACCTATATCATGGTCTTCCTCTGGGTGGTTTTCCTGCTAACCTGGCAGAGAACACTTGTTTTGCTAATCTTTCTTCGCCCATTCTGTTTAAGTGACCATTCCACCTGAGATTAGCTCTGCTAATGCATTCCTAGATGCCGCCAATGTCAAATTCTTTCCTAATATCCTCGTTTTTAATATGAGATTACCATTCATGTCATCTGTTCACGCCTATAATATTTCTCAGGACTCTCATATCTACAGTCTCTAGTCTTTGGTCAAGTGCTTTACTTCTGACCCAGCTCTCAGATCCATAAGTTAAAACTGGTTTGAACACTGCTCAAGACTAAATAGTGATCACTTCCAATTTCAAATCCTCTGTACACTCTGGTGTTCTGCACTAGGAAGAAAACATCACTATCAACAATAACATAGTCAATGAGACTTTTCTTATTCCTAGCCTCTTCTCTCCATGTGAATTTGTGCACATTTTTATGTTGGAACATGGTGTTACTAATAACCAGTCCATGTCCTGAGCAGAAATTCAACAGATATTTGCCATTATTATTAGCTTTGCTCTTTTCTCCAAATTTTCCCAAAATATTTTTTATGTCTCAGAATCATTTCCTACTCTGCTATTTAGATCCCCAACAAGGACCAACTTTTCATTTTTCATTGTGTCAGTTGCTTTTTCTAAAGCCTCAAAAAATTCCTCCACTTCTACCTTAGTAGAACCTTCTGTGGGACCATAGGCACAAATAAGTCTCATTGTCCAGTTCCCCATTCTCATATTTGCCCACATTACTCTACTTGAGACTGACTGCCATTCAAGAAGATTAGCCTCGTATTTTGTGTTGAGTACTATGGCTACTCCTTCTTTTCCTTGATTGTCATTGCCTGAATATAACATTTTGTATTTATTGCTCAGAAAGATGTCACCAGTTTTGGTCTTTTTTGTTTCAGTCACCCCTATTATGTCGATCTGGTACTTATCTAATTCCTCAGCTAGCTCCATTTTTTTCCATTCAGGCTTCTTACGTTGATAGTACCGATCTTTAACTCTGGTGAGTTGGGGTTTGTTTTCAGATTTGTTCCAGTAGCTGACTTTTCGCTGTTCTCCCTGGTTCCCTGGCGAGTACATTATTTAATAATTCCATCCTTTTTGTGTAAGTTAACTATGTATTTTAACAGCATTACTTTGTTTTTTTTAATAGTATTATGTTATGTAGGCTAGTTTATGATCAATTTTTCAGTTGTCTTTGGAATTACTATATGAAGTGCATACATTTCAGTGATTACTACAAATTAAAATATATTCCCAGTCATTTGACATTCATTCTTCTCATTTATTCATCATTTGACAGTACATCAAGCATATTGGCACATGTATGTAAAAATATCTGTAGGTGAAACAGAATTTTATGCTTAGGTTTGGGTTATCATCTTGGTCCAAATATTTGCTTCAGAAAACTGTTTTGCATTGTATCACATATGTCAGACTTCAATGACTGTATTTTGATCCTTTGACTTCACATGTATGAGAAGACATCCAAAAAAACATTGCAGACTTCTGTCAGAAGTCTGTAAGTGATTTGGGGAGGGAGGGAGGGGGGGGATTCTTCTCCTCATGATAATTATCCAGAATAAATACTTTCTCTTTCCCAGGATGGTTATTTAGAATAAATACTATCTAAAGCATAGCACATGGCAGGGATAACTATGACTTTTTAATCCTCTGACAAAACCTTTCAAAGCATCTTAAGATCTTTATTCTCTTCTCCCTCCAGTCAGCACTTTTAATTCAGTCCTTGAGCTCTTGCTAATACTTAAGCAATTCTGTTCATTTACTTGTATGTACTTTAAGCTTTGAATATATAATGATTAAACTAAAATCTTATCATCTTTTCATTCAGATTCCATCCCATCCATCAGTGGTCCTAACAGGCACTCGAGTGCCCATGATCTTCCAATTTCCTTGGACTTTGTAACCGCAACCATAACTCGAGGATAAGGTGGTTAGCCCTATATCTCCCAGGGGTGTCCTATGTCTGTAGATGTGTGTGTTCATGGTGCTGGTTTGCCTATTCTGGGGGACAAAAAACCAAAGTTTCTGGGTGGACTCCCCCACCTCCGTATGAGACTGGAGGTGGTGGTGGGAGGGGTTACCGAGAAGTTTGTGATAGTGAGAGCCAACTGTGCTGAAGAAAGAGCCTAACTGAGCACTTTATGCAGTTTTTTTTTCTTCCTCCAAATTAGGGAAAGAAGTTAACTTTTGTGATATTTTTTAATCACCATTTGGTATTAAATTTTTTTTTCCATTCTTCTGAATATAATTTGTTTCTAAAATTTAAAATCTAATTCAGAGTTGTATCCATATATACTGAGTGAAAGGCTGCATTTTGGCAGCATATCCTCCATAGTATAACAATCAGAAAAATGGTTGTCTTTTGGTTGGAAAGACGTGTGTTGCTTGTATTATTGGTTCCATCTGAGGAACATTTATGAACGCATTTCAATTGAAAGTGCATTTAGCCAGTCTCATGGAAGTGAAAGGGTTCCTCCCCCCCCTTCCCCCTTCCCCCAATAGAAACTAAAGTTTTTGCTCTCATTAAACAAACCAACCAACTTTGAATCTGCACTTGACAGATGTATGTTTAAAAATGTGCATCCTTCAGAGGATTTTAAATCCAGATGCTACCAAGGAGACATATTTTTTCGAAATGCCACAGATCTTATAAAAATTTTTCCTTTTAACAATTTTAAATATTTGTAGCAGTTCTACTTATAATATTGATTAAAATAATCTGCTTAATATTGAACTAATAAGATTTTAATCTTTATTTCAGGGTGTGATGATTGATAGCCATTAAAATCAAATTGAAATGCTGGCAGGACATGTTTTCAAAGTAACAACTTTTGAAAAACACATATCGATTGTGTGTTTTAATAAAAAAAGAAAAAGAAAAAAAAAAGAAAGAAAAGTGGACCGGTTGGAATAAATTCTGTGAAATAGAATTCATATTTATTGATACGTTCAACAAAATTAAAAAAAAAAAAGAAACAACTCAGTTTAAAAATTATTTTCACTTCACACAAAATTGGATGAGTAAAGATAATTATGGAAAGTTTTTTTCTCTTGGTTTAGTATTATAAACAAAAAGAAGTTATCTTATTTTCATTCATAGTGGATTGTTATAGCATCTTGTAGTGAAGTTGACTGCTCTTAGCATATAAAAGAGTCTAAAACTCATTATTTGATCTCTCGCTCTCTCTCTATACCTGGACTATAGAGAGAGATCAAGTAATCTGATTTCTGTATATAGTCCAGAAATGATTTTATTTCTGGAACGGCTCCAGAAATGAAAAACTAAAAGTTATGTGACACTTTCAAATATTAGTATTCATCATGGTAGACATGGCAATAGCTGATATAATAGAGACATTAAATTAAATGAATTTAAATGTGAGTTTTGTTAATTAGGATGGGGACTTTTATAATATAAGCAAACAAAAAATTTGCCATAGTTTAGTTAGAAAGTGGCATATCTCAAGATATTCTTTTTTTAAATATCTTGAGGTATTGGTTCATTTGATAATGAACGTAATAATAGTTTTATCGATTTGTAAGGCACAATATAAGAAGGGGAGAGAGAGAGGAAAAAAAAAAAAAAATAACCTATCCCACATACAAGGGTGGTCTGAAAAGTTCTTGGCTTAACAATGAAAAAACGAATTTATAATTTCAAAATTATTTTTATTTATCAACATTATCTCCCTTAAAACTAATACATTTATTCCAGTGATGCTCCAGCACCATTATCCCATTCCTATAGTGGTTCTCAGTAAGATCTGCAAAATACCCCTCTACAGCTGCAATTGCCTCTTGATTCGAAGAAAAAAATGCTGCCCAGCAAGGAAAATATAGAATTCAGAGGGAGCCAAATCTGGGGAATAGGACAGATGTTCCAACAATTCATAGTACAGATCCATTAATTTTCCCATTGCCACAACATCTTTGTGGGCAGGTGCATTGTTCTGATGAAAGATGATTTTTTTCTTCTGCAAACCAGATCTTTTCTCACAAATTTTTTCGTCTAGTCTGGTTAAATGATTGGAATAATATTCCCCAGTTATTGTTTTACCCTTTTCAAGATAATTAATAAACAAAATGCCTTTAACATCCTAAAACACAGATGCCATGACCTTTCCTGCTGATGCAACTGACTTTGTCTTCTTTGTGGTTGAACAGCTGGCTTCAGCCCACTGTTTTGATGCTGCTTGGATTCTGGTGTGTAATGATGGATCCAAGTCTTATCCATAGTAATAAATTATTCTTGTTAAAACACTCCAAACACTGTTCATATCTTACATGTTCTTTTGAAATGCCTATAGTCTCAGCAATTTCACTCACTTTGACTCGCTGGTCATCCAATACCATATCATGCACTTGATCAGTGATTTCTGGTGTTGTTGTTGTTACACTTTTTGGACATCCTTCACTTGGATCATCTTCAAGGCTGGTATGGGTACGTTTAAACTCGGCAAGCCATTTCTTAATTGTTGAAAACGAAGGAGAAGAGTGCCCATAAATTTTTATGAACCTTGAATGAATTTCTTTTGGCATTTAACCTTCTTTTATGAAGAATTTTATAACTGGACGATACTCGATATTATCCATTTCAAGGGATACAGACAACACTTTTGCTTTAGACAGCTGTATAAAACAAACTACTTGATAGAATGACTTTCAGTTTCACATAGATGTTTATGACAGATGTACCAACTTAGAAAAAAAAAATCTTGCCAATAGTGTTGCCATTCATTCTATGGTCGAGGCCAAGAACTTTTCAGACCACCCTCGTATTTATATAAATGTGGTGGACGAAGGAGGGAGAGGTAGAATTTTTTTAACTTGAAGAGTGGTGGGTGAGGAGAATGCTTTGACAGAGAGAAGTAGCGAGTACAGTGAATGAAGAGCAATCTGACTAATTTATGCTCCATCTCACGGACTTGCTGTAGTTATTCATCCCCCCCCCCCACCTTCCCACAAACATTCTCTTTGCCTCTTCTGTAAGTATTTCAGTGGGCACTGTTTCAATCAATTAGCTGTCACCATTGTCTGTTTTCCCTGTAAACAGAAGCAACTGCTAGTCAGCATTCATTCACTGTCCAGCTTCAATCATACCAAACCAACTTCCCATTCTTCTCTTTCATTCTGTTTCCTCTGTGCTTTAGATTGGTCTTTCCTACATAGTTTTCCTTAAGGACTATGACCCCATGTTATTCAAAAAAAAAAAAACATATCAGTAAGTTTCTTCTTTCTTTTTAACTTACCTTCGACATCATTATTGTATAGGTTTCGCAGCTTCTCATTTGTAGGATTGATATTTGAAAAAAAAAAAAAAAAAAAAGTTGACAAAGACCTCTAGTGAGTTTTGTTAATCGGGAGTAGGGTGGGGGATTTGATCATATCAAATCCCCCACCCTACACCTTAACGCCTAAAGCAAACAAAAATATAAAAAATATATCACTATTAGAACAGTTAAAATGGCAACTATTTTCATTAATCATTTTTCATCTCCTTTCTCTTACTTAGTTCAGTAAGAGAAAGGAGAGAGAGAGAGAGAGAGAGAGAATAGTTGTAATATTTGTGCACTAAACATGAAGAAAAACTTCATGAATAGGAATTACTTTTAGGCAGATTAATATGGCCAAATTTCAAACTGGAAATTGGACAATAGATCTGTTATTCTTGTGATCCCATGGAAGGTTCCAGCAGGAGAGATGTGGAATTTTTTTAAAATAAGAACTAGTTGTTGCTAGAGACCTAAAAAGCAAAGCAGAAAATGAATCTCAGACACCCAGGAATGTTTTTGAAAAAGAAAAAGAGCAGAGGTAATAATAATGAGATGTACCTGCTTAATTTCTGCTCAGGACATGTACTAATTATTAATACCATCATGTTTCAACATAAAAATGCGCCTGAATTTACAGAAAGAGAACACACTCAAAAGACTAGTTTTATCGATTGTTATTGTTGATATTGATTTCTTCAGATTGGTTACAGATTCCATTAGATTTGAAATAGAAAGTGACCACTACAGCCTAGTGTTGAGCAAGATAAGAATTGAGTATCCTTTCAAAAACAAAAATATGTACTAAAGTTTTGAAATAAACAGCATTTTGATGTGAATTGTAGATGCAAACATACAAAATATTATTTTTTGTTGGGGAATACAAACTAAACCTTAGAGTTCCAGTGGCAAAGTCTGTTGACTCTGTCAAGAAAGCATGAATTCGTCTGCAAAGAGAAAAATTTTTAAAAATAAGAGTTCCATGGCAGACATAAAATTTCAGTCCATGAATTGCATAGAATGTTGTTAACTAATAAGCTGGCATAGGGAAAAATGTAAGCAGGCTAATTTTTTTAAAAGGCAATTACAAATTCTTCTCTTGAAAAGAATGTAGAAGACAAATGTCAAAGGTGTCAAAATGTTAGATGACTTCTTCGATGTGGAGGTAACTGTGAATCCATAAACATAAGTATTACACGTGAACACAGTGGAAAGATATTTAATTAACTGTACTAAATTATACAAATATTTCAATTTAAGTATCCTAAACCATCAGTGTAACAAATAGAATTGGAAAATTCAGGGAGAATTGTATCTTTTCTATTTGTAATTGCAAGGAAGCCAGGTAAATAGGAATCTGAAACACGTATGTAACTATTGAACTAAGAAATACAATTACTGATAACAATGTCCCAAATTTTGGGCATGGATAATCCATCATTCAAGTGGAGGTTTGTGCAGTGGAGAAGGCCCTCAGCACTTTCTTTAAAAAGGCATTCAAATTTGTGGAAGTAACTGTGCATTAATTCAGCATCATCCCAGAGGATCCTGTTGCTAGTATTAATACTTGCATGTTCAGCAACAGCAGATTTATGACATTTTTTTTGCATTCACTGTAGGAAAGGTGTTCAGAAATGTATTTACTGACAAATCACCCTGTTTCACTGAAGTAAATTAACCTGCAGTTACATAGAATTGAACAGCCTCCTGGCCAGGTAGCAGCAGAGATTGTACTCTACCATAGATGAAAATTAGAGATTTGAAACTTGAACCCTTCTGATTTAATGGTTAGTTTTGACATTATCTCTTTCTTTTTTCACTAATGTCGTGGATGATGTGTTGTCTTCTAAATTTCCATCAGTCATTGTGGACCTATTTTGTCATGAACTCTGGATATTTCAGCTGGAATAGAAAGCTTTATAGACAAATAGAAGGTGCTGCAACAGGTTTCCAACTTTGGCAAACTTTTACTTGGAACATCTTGAAGAAAAAAATCACTACTTTTGATCTCAAACCTTCTCTTTAGCTTCACTACATGAATGATGTTTTTTTTTTGCCTATCTGAATAAATTATGTTAGCCTGCAAAAAAAAATAGCCCTCATCATCATCAAATCAAATTTACCTTGGAAATAGAATTGAATGGAACTATATATACAAGTAATGAAAAGGTGTATCACCTTATTATTAAAATACTCTGGTGAAAGTTTTTTTTCACTTGGTTCAAACTTTGTTTGCTTACACTTGGATAAAGGATTAAACCAAGAATATAATTTTTTGGCATCTTAAATTTGCATAACCAAATGAAAAAGCTTTCAACATCTGTCCCTGATCCAGAATATTTTAATAATAAGGCGATACACCTCTTCACTACTTGTATATGGCTTGTGCATTACTTCAACCAGGGCTGGATTAACCATTAAGCAAAATAAGCACGTGCTTAGGGCTTCATGGAAAGGGGGCATCACAGAATTTCTGCTTTAGTTAGATGACGAATTTAATTTAACTTTTAATTAGTTTTTCATTGTTTTTATCTTTTCTTACTGATACCTACTTTGTTTCAATAAATAATAGCATGTAGAAGGCCTAATAAAACTCTAACCACGTGCACGACGGTTCATTTACACCATATTATCGCTCACGACGCTTTCTGGCATTACCATTGCATCAAAAGAGGTAATTTTTTATAATTAATGTAATCATTTTATTTTTTATTTTCCTGTCTGTTTTAGGTCTTGTTTTAATAAATTATGTCTTATAAAAGGCTCCAGAAGCAAATATAAAACAAATCATGTGGTTGTCTCAGAAACACGCCTCCGGTAAAATAAGAGTTAATTAAAGCACAAGATTCAGCTGTAAGCCAAAAATTAAATTGTTCGTAAGATTTTGCCTGTGATATGTGCAACTGTGTTGATTGCCACCTAATATTCAACAAAATAATCTTTTTATTTCTGTATTTAACAGATCCCAAGAATCAAGATGAAACGTGTTCAGTTAAGTGGTGCACAAAAGCAAAAACTATCAAAAAAATAAACAAGAGGAGACTTTGGAATTAGATTCCAAGACTGCAAAGCTGACTGATTTCTTCACACAAGTTCCACAACATTATGTACCAATTCCTAATCAGAGCCAATCTCCGTCATCAGAAGTGGACACAAATACCACTTTGATCATTCAAAATCAAAATATGATGATGTTGGAATCATCAAGGTGTCACAAGCAGGTTCATCTAGCACATGTCTCACTACTGACCTCATTTGTCTGTAAATTCTCTTGATATCTCTACTGCAAATGTTGATTCAAGTTGCTTTACAAAACATTCTGAGGTTGAAATAATTGCGGAAAATGAAAATTTAGTGGGTGATGGTGGTGAAATGATTCAGTTTGCAAAAGATGAAGTAAATATAGCAAAAGATCCAGGGTTGTGGTTTGATTTCTCTTCTGATGACGTGGCTTATTGGACTGCTTGTGGACCCAGTGACTGTCAACACCACAATGGGCAATTTGACAAGTCTTACTGACATTTCAGTAGTGGTAAACCAGTAAGAAACTGTTCGCAGAAACTTTTCGTTGGGACAAAAGTCAATGGTGAGGAATACAAGAGAGAATGGTTATTGTATTCACCATCAACGGGATCAGTTTATTGTTTTGTTTGTAAACTGTTTGCTCTCCTAAAAATTTCTCATTTTGTTACAAGAGAAGGGTTCAGTGACTGGTGAAATACTATTGTAATTGATCAACATGAAAAAAGCATTACTCACCGAGACTATGCTAATATACTTAACTCGCAGACAAGGTGTAGGATTGGGACAACAGTTGGAAAAACAAATTCAGGACATGTTCCCCATAATCACATATTAGCAGCGTTGTCATAAGACTGACCTGTACATTTTGAAAAGTTTGTCAGCTAAACTTTTCAAAATGTACAGGTCAGTCTTATGACAATGCTGCTAATATGTCTAGGTGTTATAAGGGGATGCAGCAAAAAATTTTAGAAACAAGTTTGCTATATATGTGCACTGTGCAGTTCATTCAGGCCGAAGTACTGTTGACTGCTGTCAAGAGGCGGTTAATTTCTTCTCTACAGTGCAGTTGCTCTATACCCTTTTTTCAGCCTCAACCAGCCAGTGGACAATTCCTAAAGGAATTGTATTGGAAATGAAAATGTCTTAAAATCCCTCTCTGATACCAGATGGGAGGCACATGCTATGGCAACATCAGCAATTTTGAAATCTTTCCTTCAAATTTTAGAAGCGTTAGACTGTATAGCCAAAGACCAGTCACAAAAGGGAGACACTAAAAGAGAAGCAGATCATATTACAAATAAGATGCAAGAGCTAGAATTCGTTTTTATGTTGAATTTTTGGGATGAGATTTTGCAAAATTTTCATAGAGTAAGCCAAGTTCTACAGAATGAGGATGTCAACTTAAAAACGTGCAGATCTGTATGGATCATTAGCTGACCAACTGTGCACTTCACGAAATGAATTTGAAAGAAATGAAGCAGCTACAAAGGAAGTGCTACCAGATTTGATTACAATGCAGCTCAAACTGCTCCAGAAGTATATCTGAATGCCAGAGATAAATTTCGTATCACCACCTTTTACACAATTGTTGACAAACTCGAAACTGAGATGAGAAGAAGAGGAGAGATATACAAAGAAATATCAGAGATTTTCTTTTCTAAGTGATGTGCCACATAATGCTACTTCAGTGACTTCATCATCTACTGAAATTAAAAGGTATTCTCAGTGTTGTTAAAATCTGACTGATGCTTAACCAGAGGACTTGAACATTAATTTCTCAGCTGAGCTTCAGCAGTTTCACTCATATGTGCGCCATAAGTTCAGTGCAACAAAAAATGTTAAAACAAGATTCAGTCATGCTGAACTTTATAAAATAATTGTAGAAGACAATATTGAGTGTGCCTTTCCAAATGTAGACATTGCCTTTCGTATATTTTTAACATTAATCGTCTCAAATTGCTCAGCTGAACGTTCAATTTCTCAGTTGAAGTATATTAAAAATTTCATCAGAACAACTATGCAACAAGGCATGTTGAATGCCTTATCTGTACTAAGTATAGAAGCAGATGTGTTATGTAAGATTAATTTTGAGGATTTGATCAGACTTTGCAATTAAAAAAAGTAGGAGAAAACTTTTCAAATCTAAATAAAGTTGAAGTATACAAAAATAAACATTATTTGCCATCTTACTATAAGTTTTGTTTCATTTTGAAAAATAAAAATTTATTTTATGGTTTATTATTGTTTATATTTTGAATTATGTATATATGGATTGTATAAGTTAGCACAGTTAAATATCTTTCTACTGTACATGTGTGTATTTTATGGAAACGATTGAAAGAAGCTTCATAATGGAGAAAAGGAAACAAAGATTATACAATTGATATAAAAAAACTCAAAATTTTGCTTGCGTATTTCAGCGATTAATGAATATTAGTAAATATATGCTTATTCATATAAAAAAAAATCAACTAACGCCTATTTGTTCCCGTATAGGGAGTAGGCGAGGCCGTTTACCTTATCTAACATTTGGAGACTGATAGGGCAGTTCAATCTCCACTGGTAGCCAATCAGAGAGATAGCTGGCCCAAGGCTATCACTAATTCATTGGTACGCAGCGAAGAAGGCGGCAAGCTAGTGTCGCCATCTCGTGGTCCCTAACCCTAACACAATATTTTTAATGTCTGAAAATAGTGTGGGTTTGACGGTCGATTTTCTCGAGTTTCCGGGAGAAAAAAACCCGCTAGCCCGTGCCAGAGATCGATTAACTCGGAAACCGGTCGAAAAAAGGCTTAGAAAAATTTCCTCTAGTCTATTCTCATTCATATGCTTATTCATATAAGTTTCGTTTCAAAGTAGCACAAAAAAAATTACAAACCCAAAATCTTGAATATAAATACAATAAATATTATATGTCTATATTACGATTTTTTTTCGATGGGGCCGTGAAATATTTTAATTTTTCCAAAGGGGGCCTTGGCATCCATAAGTTTGCAAAGCACTGTCTTAGATAACTGACATATAAGGTCTGATGATGGAGTCCTGACAGATAACAGATTAATTTGGAAGAAAATTGTCTATAGGAAGTAGGTAATGGTGTAAACGTTGCATATGTTATGTTATCTTAATATCCTGTATAACCCACTGAGGTTGATGATACAAGTTTTGCAGTGGTACTACATAATCTAGAAAGCTTTGTTAGAAGATAGAATCTCAAATGATTGGAGTAAAGTTCTCATTGGTTTATAAAAGTAAATAATTTACTATAATCTGATTAAATAAAATTGAACGTGAAAATTTATGAAGGAATTTCCATACTTAGTATTTCATGCAATCATATCTGAGAAAAGGTTAAGAAAAGTTGTTGAAGGTGATCGAAGAACAAAGCAGTTTTTAGATCAAACTGAAGTTGTTCATTTTAATTTTACCTTATTGCAGACAGTTTGGAAAATCATGAGAATATAATAAGGGTCTGTATTTCGTCTTCATCGTCTGAGCAATTCAGTTATAGGCGTTTTATGTCCTGTTCCTGCTCTGCAGATGAAGTTGATCTTTATTAGAAGGGTCTATAGTTAAAGTTTGTTAATTGTTGAAAGAAAGGATAAGAGGCTGAGTAGGATGGAGAGGCTTTGTTAACAAGATCACCAAGAGTTGAAAATGACTGGATTGCACATAACACAATCTCATAGCATAAAGTAGAAAATGAAACACTTGAAAACGGAAAATCTGTGTTGATTGAATGGAACCTCCTGCAGAGCAATATGTAGTCTGCACTTAAGCTACAAATCAAAACAAGAATATCTTATGCTTGATTTAACATCAAATCAGAATGGTCCTGATGTAATGTTAAATCAGGCATAAAAAGGATGTATGATACCCCCAGGTTAATTTATTATAAAATTTCCTCCATAGCACAATTTGAAGAATGATGTTGTGTTGTGCCCGTTGATTGGAAAAGGCCTAAATTTGATTCTCATCGTGAAAAGAGGAATCTTTATGTAGTTTTTTTCAATCGAAGGTGAGTTAGTCAATATCATATGGATGTAGCAGGTTTTTTCCTCTAGAAACTTTGTTTTTTCAACCTGCAAACAGACAAATTGGCCATGAGAATAATTTATGGGTAAAAAATTCCAGTAGTGGACAGTAGGTGGTGTGTGTGTGTGTGCGTGCGTGTGAATGATGATGGTAGTGACAGTTCTATGTGGTTGGATATGCAGAGTTGTAGTGGGTCCTCCCTTGATGCATCCTTGGAGGTTTCGTGTAATAATAATTTATATAAATAAGAGTTATGGTAGATATTAAATTTGATACCACTACCCCCATTTATCCTATTCATTTGACAAACGATGCACTGCTTGGATCCCAGGCTTTAAGATCATCTTCAGCCAGTGCTATAAATTGACTTAAATGCTGGTTTCCATTAATTTAGGGAACAAAGAAAAAGCATGATTACTTTGGGGAGGGGGGGGGTGCTTCTGAAAGTCAGGTGCACTATATAAGAGAAATGCTGAGTCTGGTTATCACATACAAATAAATTGTGCAATCAGCAGTATATTGGTTTATTAGACAGGTATTATTATTGCAAGTATTCCGACCAGAAATTAACTGGCCATTATCAATGTATTAGCACAATCACAAAGTGATGCTAAAACAAGGAATGTAATGTCACTTGGAAACTGACGAATAATGGCTTAAAACAAGTTCCTCTAGTTGGAGGCTAGAATCGAATTTAGAACACTTTCCGTGGGGGTCCTAGCACTCTGGATGCTAGATGCTGTTTTCACTGAGTTGCACAGCTCTGAAAAAAAAAATTCTATTTAGCAGCAAGTAAGAAGTTAAAATGGCTGACATGATATTGTTCATAGGGAAAATAGAATGTCTTTGTGATAAAAGACATCACAGTACACTTAACAAATGTTAATTACACATTTGTTAATAACCATTAAAATGAATACCGTTATCAGATCAGATATTTAGTAAGTCCTTTAATCTTAAATACTACTTTACATTTTCCTTTTTAAATGAAGATCAAATTCTTATCAGGCACATCACAAGTGCCACCAATACATGGTTACTAAACCAGAAACTTAAAAAAAAGGCCGGCCTGGTTTGCTGAGTGGTCAGCGTATCCGATCTTCAGCCAAAAGGCTGCGGGTTCGAATCCCGCTGCGGGCATGGATGTTTGTGATTGTCTGTGGAAAACTAGTGGTGGTGGTGGCGGAAGATGAAGTTGTTGTAGTTGGATTGAGCTGTGGAGTAGATGCCCTCCCTCGATGAGTCTTTGGACTCCCTGGAGGTGTTGCATAATAAACAATTCTTCTGCAGCTTCTCCCACTTAAGTGGAGTCACTGTTGATGATGAGTCTCCTCCACATCTTCCTGTCTTGGGCTGTCACCATATCCAAATTCTTCATCCTCAAGTCCTCTTCTACCAGCTCCCTCCATCTCTTCTTTGGCCGCCCATGCTTCCTCCTTCCTTGCAAATCCATCTGCATGACCCTTCTTCCCATATATTCGTCCTCCCTCCTCATCACATGACCAAACCATCTCAACCCTGCCTCCTGTATCTTCGCTCCTAAGTTCATAACTTTCACTGTTCCCCTCACATAGTCATTTCTCAGACGATCCTTTCTGGTCACCATGCACTTCCACCTAAGCATTCTCATCTCTGCTACTTCCATCCTGCTGATGTTATTTTTCCTCAGGGCCAGTTTCTATAGCATACGTCATAGCTGGCCTCACCACTGTCCTATAGATTTTGCCTTTCAGATTGATCGGCACCCTCTTATCGCATAATACTCCAGCCATCTCCCTCCAGTTCATCCAACCCGCTTGTATCCTGCATCCCACTTCCTTCTCAGCTCCTCCATCTTCTTCCACTGTTGAACCTAAAGTCCCTCACCTTCCTGGTGACATTTCCTTACCGCTCCAGATCTGTCTCCTGGCCGCCGCCCACTGTGCAACACATATACTCTGTGTTACTTCTGCTCAGTCTCATACCTCTCTCTTCCAGTACTTTTCTCCATCTTTCCAGTTTAGATCCCGCTTCTTCTCTTGAATCTGCACACAGCAAGATGTCATCTGCATACAACATTGTCCAAGGCGCATCTTCTCTCACCTCCTCCGTCACCACCTCCATCACAATGTTAAACAGAAACGGACTTAATGCTGACCCTTGATGCAAGCCAACTGTTACTTGAAAACTTTCTGTCTGTCCCAGACAGGTCCGAACACTTGTCTTCACATTTCTATACATCTCCCGCACCAACCTGACATATTTCTCCGGAACCTTCTCCCTCAGACACCTCCAGACTTCTTGCCTTGGCACTCTATCGTATGCTTTCTCCAGATCAATAAATGCCAGATGTAGCTCCCTTTGTTTCTCTCGAAACTTTTCCATCATCTGCCTTAACCTAAAGATAGCATCTCTTGTTGATTACCAGGCATGAAGCCAAATTGTTCCTTTGCAATCTCCACCTCCTTCCTCAATCTTCCATCAAGAACCCTTTCTAGGATTTTCATTGTGTGGGACATCAACTTTATTCCTCTAATTTTTAGTCTTGTGCATCCCCTTTACCCTTGTAGATGGGGACAAGAGTACTCTCCCTCCATTCCTTGGGTATATTTTCCTGTTGGAAACTTTCATGAACAGGTCCCACAGCAGGTCAATCCCCTCTTTCCCCAGTGCCTTCCATGCCTCCACTGGAATCCTGTCGGGGCCCACCGATTTTCCATTCCTCATCCTCTTCATGGCCTCCGTCACTTCTACTCTACTGATGTTCTGTACCATCCCCTCAGAAGGCTGCCCATCTTCTCTGTGAGTCCTTGCATTTACCTCATTCAAAAGTCCCTGAAAGTATATTCTCCATCTGTTTCTTATGTCCACATCCCTCCATAATACTCTTCCTTCAGCATCTTTGATCTGTCTCACATGTAAGATGTCCTTTGCTGCTTTATTTCTACATTTCGCCGGTTGGTAAATTTTTCTCTGTCCTTCCTTTGTTTCTAATTGATCATACAGATCTTGATATGCCATGGTCTTTGCTTATGCCAAAACACTTGGCTTCTTGCTTTCTCTCTCTGTACACCTCTCTATCCTCTTCCACTCTTGACTCATCCCACTTCTGCTTTGCCTTCCTCTTAGCTGTCACTGTCACTTGTACATTATTATTCCACCATCAACCCTCCTTCTGCTCTCTAATCTTTCCAGATGTCTCACCAAGCACCTCGATTGCACAGCTCAGGATTACTTTTGAATTTATGTTTCCACCAATCTTGTACACTTTCCAGTCCATCCGAAATCCTAACACCCTCTCCCTAAAACGATTCCTCACACACTCTTCTTTTAAGCGAAACCACTTAATTGTCTTCATCCCATGGCTTCCAGAGGTTCTTATCTTCGATCTTATTTTAAAGTCTGCACACAGCAGTCGGTGTTGCTGTGCCACTTGATCTGTTGGAATTACTTTACAATTTGTCACAACCTTAAGATGCTTTCTTCTAGTCAAAATGTAGTCAATTTGTGAACTGTTGTTACCACTCCTAAATGTTATCGAATGCTCTTCCCTCTTGTAGAAAAATTCATTCCCAATTTTCATTCGCATGATCCTGTCGTTCCTTCTACCCACTTCCAGAACTTTGCCCTTCATTCTTCCACACACCACAATTCCTACACCATTTCTTCCCTCGTTATTCGCTCCAGGGTAGAACAATTTATATCCATCTCCCAGTTCCTTTGCCTTTCCCCCCTTCCACCTTGTCTCCTGCACACATAAAATGTCCAACTTCCTCTTCCTCATCATGTCTGCCACCTCTCTTCCCCTTCCAATCATGCTTCCATGTTCCCACTCGCAACATCCTCTCCACCTGCTGGGCTCGCTTCTTTAACCGCATCCTCCCGCCCTTGATGCGGTAGCCCTCATCATCTCGCAGCTGTAGGGCGATGTGGCTGCGCGTCGCTTAAGGGGTACGCCCTAGCCCTTATATCATTTTCTTTTTGACTCATATCATAGCTAGAGCTGGCAGTGAAGTTTTATGACCGGATGCCCTTCCTGGCATCAACCCTCGCCATTTATCCGGGCTTGGGACTGGCACCTATTGAGGCTAGCTTTTCTCCTTCGGTGGCTGCATAAAACTAAATGACGTATTATTATGAATTATCACTATTTTGACGTCAGTTTCATCTTTAATTTTTTTTTCGGAAATAAAATCCTGAATATTTATCTTGTGTCTAACAAAAACGTACAATTCTTTAGATGATTATGCAAAATCAAAATCATCAAAAATCAAAATCAGCTTACGCCTTTATACTTAGGTCTAAAATTATGGTGAGGTTCTTGTTGATCATTATATTAATGATTTATTATTTACAATCCCTGAAGAATCATTTGATTCTAGAAACATTTAGAAATTTGCAACATCTCCGAAATCCGTATATCTATGTATTTCATTTTTGTATTTTCCAATTAAATTACTTTAATTCTGTTCTAAATTTACAGAATCGTCACTATCTGAATCACATTATACAAGCTGAGATTGTTTATCTTCTCTAACTAAACTTGAGGGAGTTTCACTTTCTTCTGGCTTATTTAATTCTAAGTAAACCAACCTGTGATACCAAATTTTCTTAATTTTCTTCTGTGGAGTGTATTACAAGTTTTAAACTGTTTCATTTCCTGCTATCTGATTGTGAACATGGTGCACGATTAATTTCAGAAAAACCATCTTTCAATATCATGTATATTCTCTTCTAACAATTAAATTTCTACTTCCTAAAAAGTAACCTATCATAGTGTACATTTACAATTCTGCTAGGATTTCTTACATCTTGAATCCTAAAATTCACCGGAGAAAAGTGATCTAAAATTCTATATATTGCTTGGAAAGAAATTAATGGATACCCCTTCCCATAGGCAAGACGTATCGTGCCATGTAACAAGTCACCTGGTTGTTGCCAATATACGTGGGCTGTTGAATAAGTAATAAGACTAATTTTACTGTGGCGAAACCACTCATCACAATATTAATTTCTGTGGAATAAAGAAATGTTGCTGTATATATTAACAAAAGAGGTTGATAGATGGCGTGTACGGGCTGATGTGCCAGAGTGTTACGTGACTAAACGCAGGTGCTCATCGGTGCGCTTACGAGGTGCGACCAGTCTTCGAAATCGAAGCATCCTTGGAACAGCGTTATGAGATTAAATGTTGTGTGCGTTTGCAAAAATTGCCATCGGACACTTTTAACATGATACGCGAAGCTTTCCACGATGAAGCAATGTCGAGGGCAAGTGTTTTTCGCTGACATAAAACTTTTAAGGAAGGAAGGCAAAATGTGGAAGATCTTGAACGTGAGGGAAGACCTTCAACGTCCATCACAGAGACAATGATCAACACAGCAACGATTATCATCAAGCACGTCGAAAGAAAGCGTCCATTGCTGAAGAATGGCTTCTTATTGAACCACGATAATGCAAGGCCACATATTGCTGGTTGTGTAGTGAGCGTTTTGCAGAAGAACAACATAGATATCCTAAAATTCTTGATCTCGCACCGTGCGATTTCTGGCTTTCCTCAGCTCAAGAAACCACTAAGAGGCCGCCATTTCGAAAGCAACAAAACATGTGTAAAAGCTGCGGAGGCGGTTTTGAAACCACTCTCAAAAAAACGGACTCTCACATGTGTCTAAGAAGTGGACGCAACGTTAGGACAAATGCATCGCGTCTCACAGTAGTTACTTCGAAAAAGACCATGTAAATGATGACGATTAAAGGTAATCTGTTTTCTGTATAAATATAGTCTTATTACTTATTGAACAGCCTACGTAAATAGGAAAATTTATATATCCCAGGTCAGTGTTCCTGTTACTGAGATGGGAACTCATGGAACTGGAAAGAGGAGGTGTGATTAAATGCCATGTAGCAGGCCTATCTGTTCAACAAATTGTTGACAAACTGGGCATCCCAGATCAACAATCAGTGATACCATAATGACATGGAAGAACATTGAGTCAGCTGCAAGTGTCACCTGCAGTGGACAACCTAACGTGAACATAGGATGCTACGAAGGATAATATGTAAAAATCGCCATTCGTCGGCCAACACATTAAATGCAGAGTTCCGGCCATCTGGAACACGAATCTGCACAAAACATTCAGAACCGAGGCTCGCAACATGGGTTTCTATGATCGGACCGCAATATTCAAGCTCCAAATTACCTAACCAAAATGCAACGTCATCTTCAGTAATGCAAAGAGCGTGCACAGTGGAACTGGAAGCTTAGAAAGCTATGTTATGGAATGACGAATGCCCTACACATGCAGATAAACAAGTAACCCCAAATTGTGAAATTAGGAGGTGTTTTATCCTGGTTTGTCGTTGGACCTCTGTTTATGGTGCCATGAACATTGAACTTCGAGAAGTATCAACATTCTAGACAGTGCCATGCTTCTCAATTTGTGGCGTGTCTACGGAACTGACCATTGTATCAGCAAGACAATCCATTGTATCATAAGCAGCTGCTGTAACTGTGTAATTTGTGGACATGAACGTCACCACATTTGACTCGCCTCCACAGAGCCCTAATGTGAACCCAATTGAACATAAGAGTGATGAACTGGAGTTTCGGGTGCGGTTAAGGGAACGTCTGTCCCACAACAGTCCAGGGCCTCATTACATGCCTACATGAAGAACGGTCGAAAATACCATTGATCGTTGGCAATTCATTCCACTCATTTACTATTCTCCAAGCAAAGAAACTGGAAGTTGTAACCACACTCTTACATCTCATCTAATGAAATTTTTGTTTGTGTCATTCGTATTAAAATGAATCTACAATTCGGCGAAAGGCAGTACGATATGAGATGCAAGGAAATACCCACAAAATTATAAATAAATAGTTTAATTTAGCACAATAAATGGGTACATGAAGAAAATGGTCAAAATTAGGTTGTCAGAATGCTTCAGTATGGAATGTGTTGATCACTGAATGCTATACGATTAACGATTAATATTTCTGACTCTAAGGGTGAAGCAAAGCGATTTTCATGTTCCCTGCTATCTGACATGGAAACAGTGAGTGGAAATGTTTGTGAGCTAATTGCTCGCCCTAGGCGGGCTTGGAGGTTAAATGTCAGGGGGGGGGATTAGTATGGCTTAGGGTCTTTTGTATTTGAAGCAGTCTGTGGCATCGTAATTTATAGCTAGTTGAACCAGTTCATTGGGGTATGCAGATGCTTTTTTGAAGAACTTTTTTGCTGTAGTTTGCAGAAAAGTGTATATGTAGGGGACATCTGTGTCTCGATGGAGCTGCACAGTTCTAATGAACCATGGAGCGCTTAGGATCATACGAAGGCATTTATTATGTACTCGTTGTAATTAGAGAATGTTAGTATCACCGGTATGAGTATAGGGCGGACCATCAATTTGTAGATAAGCAGTTTGATTCTGGTGTTTACTTTACTGTTCCTGTTGATTAGAGGATAGAGCTGAGTAATTACTTTTGATGCCTTTGCACAGAGAGTCTTGATATGAGAGTTGAAAGTTAGCCTTCTGTCTAGTAGTACGCCAAGGTATTTGACTTCTGTTTTCCAGGGGATTTTTGTGTTGAATAGGAAGATGTCCTCTTTGGGAAGCATCGGTCTTCTGGTGAATATTATGCCTATGCTCTTCTGGGGGTTTACTTGTACTCTCCATTTAGAGAACCACTTCTCAATCTGTAGTATGTTTCCTTGTAGTTTTTTGATGGTTGTGTGTGGTTTTAGAGATCTGGTTAATACCACTGTATCATCTGCATACAGATCCAGGATGAATGACAATGGATTGTGTGGGATATCAGCCATTTATTTGGAAAACAGAATCGGAGCTAGTAATGATCCTTGTGGGACTCCAGCCGTGAGATGTTTCTGGGCTGATACTTCGCCTTTGATCTTAATTTGCATATGCCTGTCGGAAAGGTATGATTTGTAGATTATACCTTTCCAGCTGAGATCATTTTATGTAGCAGTCCATAATGCCAGATTTTATCAAATGCATTGGCTATGTTAAGGAAGACAGCCCCCGTGCATTGGTGCCAGTTATATCCAGTGGAGATATATTCTACTAATCTGTGTATCTGTTGGGTGCTGTGGTACTGGCGGAATCCAAACTGTTCTTTAGGGCGAATGTTTAGGTTGTGTACAGAGGTTTGGAGTCTGGTGAGTATACCTTTTTCTGCGATCTTATCCAAGTTTGAGATGAGGCTGATGGGCCAATAATTTTGAGGTAAGCATGGGTCTTTTCATGGCTTATGGATTGGGATTATATCTGCCACTTTCCAGCTGGAAGGGAAATGTTTGAAACGGAGGATGAAGTTGATTATATTGGTTAGGCTATTCGATTTAGCAACTTGAGTACTTTGTTGGTGATGCCATCTGAATCAGGAGCCTTTTTGTTCTTTAATTTCTTGATTATGTCATATATTTCTGTTGGGGAAGTGGGTGTAATCTGTTTAGAGTACCTTCCAGAGGGTTTTAATTAACATCTGATGTGTCGATGGATCTTGCAGATATGATTGAAATGTAGATGTCCATATAAGGGTTTAAACTGCTTGTCTAAGTTTTCGGCAATTGCTTCTGCTTTATCTGCACTAGAATGGATAAGACCCAGATCTGACTGGAGGGGGGGGGATTTTGCTTTTGTTTTTGATGTTTCTTATCAGTTTCTATATGGAGTGATTGTCAGGAGTGATAGAAGTCAATCTTTTTTTCCCAGAGTTGACTTCTATGTGCTTTAAGGGCATCTCTCACCTCAGAGTTTAGTCTGTTCGGGATTCGTTTGTCTTGCAGTGCACGGGTATTACGAAACCTTTTTCTTGCTTTATTTTTCTCCTTGATTAGGTTCATGATGTCGTCTGTTAGGTGGTTGGGCCTGAGGGCAGTTGTGGCTGCAGTGACTGTCATGAGGGCTCTGTTAATTTCTTGGGTAAGATCTTTAACCGCTGTTTCAATTTCTTCTTTGGATTTTACAAGTGGTACCGGACCTATATAATTTGGAAGTACTTTGGATAATTTATCCCATGATATGAATGTGTGTGGGAGATGGGACAGTTTTTCTTGGTTTCCCAGCTGTAGCAGTATAGGATAATGGTCAGATGAGTGGTCATTTAGTGTCATCAAACTGTGCTGGAGTCACATTCTGCAATATGACTACGTCTAAGGCATCAGCATTGCCATGTATGTTGTGATGGGTAGGTTCAGTGGGACTTTCCACGACTGTGTAGTTTGATCTTTTATAGTTAACGAGTGTATGGCCATTTCTATTAGTAGTTCGACTGTTCCAGGCAGGGTGTTTGGCATTCAAGTCCCCAGCAATGATGACAGGCTCTCCGATGCCCAGGATGGTATCCAAATCCGAAGGCAGTAAAGATTTTAATGGAGGATTGTATGCTGCGTAGAGTTTTAGTCTACTAGCTGAGCTTGTGAGAACCTACACGCTTGTAACCTCAAGATTGGTGGTAGTTGGGATGTTTACAGTGTGGTGACTAATGTAGTTCTTTATAAAAATGGCTGTACCTTCACCTCTGTAGCCTAACCTGTCAGTTCTATATATGTCATATCCTCTGATTCTGGGGCTGTCAGCTGGTCTCAGATGCGTCTCACTTACCAAGATGATGTCTGGGTGATGTCTTTCGGTGAATTCCTGGAACTCCAACAATTTTTTTCTCAGGCCATTTGCATTCCATGCGACTATCTTTAGGGAATATAGGGTGATTTTGTGTATATTAATTAGAGAGTGCAGCTAAGATGGACTGGGATTCATGTAGAAATCTTTTTGTGGAGTCTAATGATGGGTTTGCCTTTACAAAATCCTGAAGCATAATTGTAAGAGAAGCACTGATGGTAGCTGCTAGATTTGGGGTTGATGTCGGGTGGATCTGGCCTTGCATAGTTTTTGATGAGCGCGCCACATCAGCATAGGATCTTGTCTGTTTTTGATGACAGGTTGTTTTAAGGGCCTCAGGCTACGATGATGGAATCCCTGTCACTCTTTTTGAAACATCGTGAGACTGTGGAGTTGTAGTTGATGATCGCGAACTGGTAGAGGAGGTATTCTGGTTGTTAAATTCTGTATGTCTGTTTATTGGATGTTTAATACATCCTCTGTAGTTGGCTGGGTGGTGGCCACCACAGTTGGCACACTTAGCCAGGGTAAATTTTGGCTTGGTGCAGGTGTTTGTGGGGATTTTAAATGTCTAAAATGTGTGGCTCTGCCCACATTTTAGACATTTAAAATCTGCTCTACACAGTTTCAGAGCATGGAGGAACTTCTGACAGCGGTGGCATTGTCCTGATGACGCCCTTTTTCTTAAGGGCTCTGGGCTAATCTTGAGGCCACAGACCGTTGTGAGGTTGTAAATATTTTTGTAAGCCTGGTGAATTTCTGCCAAGACCAGTGGCATCGGAGTTTTATCAGCTCTGACCATTCTGCTAACGCTAACAGGTGGAAATTCTTGGGAGCAGAGATCTTCAGCTATTTCGTCTGTGGATGTGTCCTCGGAAATACCTCTAAGCACCACCTGGAGGTTTTTCTCCGAGCTCACGAAGAAAGTATGATATTTTATACCTTTTGGGTCTATTTCATTGGTTAGCCTTCTGTAGTCCATTATCGTGGTAGGGTGGATTTTAATGCTGTCAACTGTGTTTTGGGCCATTTTATAAGATATCTGCTGTTCCGACATGATGGTTTTGCCCACCTGTGCTTTTCTCGAAGAATGATGGGGGGGGGGCACCTTCTCTTTGGTAGACGCAGTGGAGTCTGAATCTGGACCGTCTTCTTCCATTTCGTTATCTTTGGGTGGGTCTACGGTTGTTCGGCGCTTCTTGCGCGTGCGGACCTCCTCGAATTCCGAGGGAGTAGAGTTCGCCGAGTGCAACTGCTCCTCCATTTTAGCGGTGTCATCACTTGTGACGACTGTGAGGTTGAAACGTATCGTAAAGTTTTGTTTTTCCTGGCCAGTTGTTGCTGAGTACTTAACCTAATCTGATGAATTCGCGATACACGTCCTCAAATATCGTCTCATCTACAGGGTGTTCGGGATAAATTTGACATATTTATAATTAATTATATTTTTCCGTAAGTTACATGTATTAACACACACTTCTCTTCATTTAAAAGTTTGGACCCTTCTTCATTCACATACAAGATGTCAGAAAGGATGGATAGCTGGAACCCACCTGAATCATGGAAGAGAATAACTTGTATCATGATGATTCGTGCCCGCCATCAAAATAAGGATATTACGACTGCTGTCCAATGCTCCCTGAATACAGTAAAAACAATCAGGCATGAACTAGAGACTTGCAATGGTGACTACGAGGATGTAGCAAGAAGAAAGATCCCTAGCAGACGATCTGATTGCGTTCGTACAGCAGAATTCCTCGCAAATCTGCAGGAACAGGTGTTGAAGAACCCTGGCATTGGAATTCGGGCTTTGTTCGTGGAGTTGCTAACTGTAGTCAAGCCCTGGATAACAAGGGTAGGCAATGGTAGGCCGTATGTATGGCAGCAGGATTCGGCCCCTTGCCACACCTCTGGGAAAAGTCAAAAATGGTTGTCTGAAAATTTCTACGACTTCACCAGTCCAAATGTTTGGCCTCCAAACTCCCCAGACCTTAACCCCATGGATTATTTTGTATGGGGCGCAGTTGAAAAAGACACCAATCGCACTTCCAGTAATACAAAAGCCCAGTTAATGGATAAAATTAAAACAGTTTTTGCGGCCCTTCCCAGGGAGACTGTAGCATCAGCTTGTTCGAGGTTCCGAAGCAGAATTGAAGCTGTGATCGATGCTAATGGTGGTTATTTTGAGTAAATCTTGTTGATAGTATTGTAATTAACTCTGCCTGTAATGTTTTTTGTCAATTCATTAAATTTAATAGATACAAAGAAGATTTTCTTTTTCCTTACGAAACTGTCAAATTTATCCCGAACACCCTGTATTTGATTTTCCATGTCTATATGTATATGTTAACTTCAAATATCAGTGAGGGAAGAGAAAGAAGAAAAAAAAACACGCTTACTGTGCAGTTGTAATTCGGCTGGGGTCTTCGCGATGCTCTGAATTTTCCGGTTGAAATCATTAGTATAAATGTAAGAATCTTTAAAGCTCATCAGCGACAAGTGGATCTTGGGTCTTGTAAAAAAAAAAAAAGAATCTTGTAAAATCCAGTTCAAATTCAGTCACTTTATCTTGACCACTATCAACTTCTTTCACCTAATCGTAATCACATGTCTCAATCATCATAATAATCTAATCGTAATCAATCCGATCAATCGTAATCTAATCTATCTAATCAATGCTATACAGCGCTAACAGCGATGTTTTATACTGTTTATAATGTGTCAAGGAGCTCAGTTGGTAATGGAATTCTGTTTTCACTCCCTTTGAACGTTGTCAGAGCTGAGACTTAGTTTAAATAACTTCGTCAGAGGCGCTACCATTTCTCTGAAAACTCGTGACACGTGGTCTGCCATATTGTGCTCTACTGTGTTCACACTGGTATTTTTCAATATGCTGAATACTTCCAGTTCATGTACCTGAATTCTCACATCAGTAACTGCAAAGTTTCTACCTGGATAACACATCCTTGCAAAGTGATTACTTAGTAACTCAAATATTTCTTCTGTTTCTTTCACTTTCCAACCATCAGCATTGGGTGAAGTCATTCTTCCGTGAGCATTCTTTCTCTTATTTGCTATTTAGAAAAAAAAGAAGAAAGAAAATAAATTTTCTGATTTACTTTGGGTTGCTTAGCTAATTTTCTCTCATAACCTGATTTAGCCTTCTTTATCATACTAGTTACCCTTCTTGCCTGCCCTTTATATTGCTCACGAACCTGCTGAACACCTTTTTGTTTATGTTACTTCCATAATGCTTTCTTTTATTTTGCACTCCTGCTTTACTCATCTACTTCATTCTTACTTGATTTATCCTCCTGACCCTGGGTACGCAAATGCAGTTTGCTACTACCTCTCTGAAACAGTCCCTGACAATTTCCCATACTGACGTTTATTCCTTGTATTTCTTATACCATGGCATTGTGCCAAATCGCCACTTATGTTTATCATAATACTATTTTTGTAGTTTCATATAAACCCTTTGTTTACTGAGAATTCCACTGTTGAACAACTCCCCAGAGAAAGACGGCATGGTTTCTTTCCCCAATTGGAGGGAAAATGGCTACTGTAGTTATATAGAGATCTAATGTTATTACACGATTCGACATTCCCAAAGCCCTTCTCCCCTCTGTCATGTGCTGCTTCAAGAAATCATCTCTAATTTGCCAAAGAATGGCATTCACATCTTCTTCTGAACTCCCAGATTTATAACAGCAACTAACAATATATTTTGACCATTGGCGTCTTTCTCAATTCAGATATCCCAAACTCACCTTTAGCTCTATTATTATTATTATTATTATTATTATTATTATTATTATTATTATTATTATTATTATTATTATTTTAACGGTGTCTCCATGAAGTCAAAAGACTCATCGCGGGAGACCCGACATTGACACACTAACCATTATTTACACAATACCTGTCATACCTCTCCTTAAATTCATCCACAGTTGAAGCATTCACAACCACCTCTGTTAAAGCATTCCATTCATTCACAACTCTCCAAGTAAAAAATCTAGTCCTGACACCCTTGTTAACCGCACTCTTACACAATCTCTAAGGATGGCCCCTCGTTCTCTTACATCCTACACTGGTCTTAAAAATGTCATCAGTATCAATCCTATAAAACCCTCTAATAATTTATATGCCTCTATCATCTCATCTCCTACATCTATCAGCTAGTTTTTGGAGCCCACAGATCATCAATCTATCCTCATAGGGAACATCCCACAGACCTGCAACAATCTTTGTAACCTGCCTCTGAATCCTCTCCACCACTTCCGCATCACCAAGAAATCCTGGCGACCAGATCTGTGCACAATAGTCCAAATGCGGCCTTATTAATGCCTTATAGAGTGGAACAATAACTTCCCTATCCCTGCTTGTTAGTGTGTTCCTCAATACCCATGTAATTTGATGTGAAGTTTTGGCAACCTTTGCAATATGCCCTTTAAGCTTAAGTTCTCTGTCTACAATAACTCCCAAGTCCCTAGCCTCATCAACCTACTGCAGTTCAGTTCCATTAATTAATATAGTAAACAGCATGCGATGTCATCCTCGCGAAGTGCATCACCTTACGCTTAGCCACGTTGAACTAAAAGCCATTTACCTCAGTCCATACCGTCAGCCTATTTAAGTCATCCTGTAAAATATTTACATCATTTGAATTGATTATCGCTCTTCCCAATTTTGCATCATCAGCAAACAAGTGGATATTTCCATTCAAGGTATTTCCCATATCATTGATGTACAAATTAAACAATCGAGGACCAAGCACTGAGGTACACCACTAGTCACTTGCCTTTTCCTGGGCTCAACTCCTCTGTAAACCACTCTTTGATATCTGTCCACCAGCCATCCTTTAATCCAAATCACCATCTTCGGATCCAAACCCATTTGCTCTAATTTATGTAACAGAGTTCCATGTGGAATCCTGTCAAATGCCTTTGCAAAATCAAGCAGTATCACTGAGTAAGGATTTCCTTTATCCAACTCCACTGTTACTTTATTATAGAAAGTGAGCAAATTACTTAGGCAAGACCTACTCTTCACAAAACCATGTTGCCCCTTATAAAGTATCATATTGCTGCTCACCCAGTCCTGAATTCTAATTTTAACCAATTTCTCCAAAATCTTAACCACCACTCCAAATATATTGATTGGTCTATAATTTGCAACCTCAGTCTTAGAGCCTCCCTTGTGGAATGGAACTATTTTCCCCTCTTTCCACTCTATTGACACTTTACCAGTACTGAGACTTAAATTAAACATCCTGCTTAACTTCTGGGGGTTTACGGCTACGTCAAGCTCACCAATGCCCAGTGCTGTAACTAGGCAGGCACATGGTCCAGGACGAAGATGGTTCTGAAATGATGTATCAAAAAATAATCAGTATTATATTTTAAATTTCAAATTTTAAATTTTGTCTCCCTGTGGACTGATTCTGTAATGTTTTTGGTTAAAGTTAAAAATTAACTGACCTAAAACGTTACAGAATTTCTATTTCTATCGGTTTTTTTTTTAAAGGGGGGGGGGGGATCAAAAATAAAATCTTGCCCAGGTCCCATGAATAGCTAGTTACGGCACGGCCAATGACAACAACTTTTCTCTTTTATTTCGGATACGTCTGACATTTTAGTGCATGCGTTTCAACATCCTCTTTGGCCCGCAAATACCCTTGCATAATGTCATTAGCAGCCTATTCAAAATCGAAACCAGGGAAACTCCACATAGCCCTTCACAACCATTTCTGAACTTAAGCTCATTTATTCCATTGGAAAACTATTTCGGTATGTGCATTCCGTACTCACCCTCATTTGTCCTGGGAGTGGCTAGACATATGCTTGATTACATCCTCCTAATATCTCTAGTTTCCCAATTCTTCACTTCTAACCTTTCAGCGAACACTTTCTGAACCTCTTACTACGTGTATAAACCTTTTACTTGGTGTATAAATTACGCACTGCTTCTCCTGCACAATCTTCTCATTGACTTATAAGCAATCAAGAGTGTATAAGGAGAATGTGCGCAGGGGAGTAAGAGCAGGTTCTCTGAATGGAGAGCATAGGTGAGTGGAATGCATTGCCTAAAAGTGTGTGACGAGTGCAGAAACTGTGAATGATTAAGAATAAATTCAGTAAACTGGCATAATACACTAACTTAGTTACTTTGGGCATAGTTATAAATATCAACAGGTAAGTTGCGGGATCAAGACTACAAATTTCCTCCGAAAACAAAAATAAAATAAAAATAAAAACTAGAAAAATAGAAATAAATAAAATATTTTGAAATCGATCGAAAATGGCGCTAGAAAAAGTCTGTCAATTTACTGTCTAGAATCAAACCTATGCTGCATACTAGTATCATGAAACTCTCCTCTAGACTACACAGGCATTTCAACAAGCTTTATTTATTTATTTGTAAGATCTTAAAAGTTGATGAAAGATTCCAAGAATCTTTATTAATTTGTAAGATCATAAAAGTTGATAAAAGTTTTAGTTCCTTATCTAGCATTAACTTAATCCTTAATCAAGTGGTGGAGCAGAGAAAATTCCCATCTTTTTTAGACTATTTTTTTTCTCTTCAGAAAACTTTGGATTTTCATCTCATAAACTCAAGAAAATCAGCTGCATAACCCACGCTATTTCAGACAGTGTCGCACCCAGAGTGGGGGAAGGGACCCTGTCCCCTCCAAAGAAAAAGGGAAAAAAACACTAGAAAATTTTCCAAAAATCTTTTCCTAAATAAAATTTATTTTTTAAATTTATATTAATATTTATGTTATTATTTTATTTACATTGCAGATGCTCAGTCATAGGTCGTATGCGATGCGTAGTGTGTATTCTCAAATCGTCTGCTCAACTCGCCTCCCCCCCCCACGATTAAATCATGAGTGCGCTACTGATTTCAGATAATACTGTTGCTTTAGGGTGGGGGCCAAAGAGATGGCTACTGGTGTCTGCCGTACTCTCTTTGTTAGATGTCACTTAAAATTATTGATAGTTGCCAGGGTCAATGCTGGTCTTGAAATTCACGCTTGCTCCTGTTATCATTCAGGGAGTGAGAGGTGTGATTGAAATCTGATTAGCGGAATAATGAATTACTGACCATTTAAAACTATATATATTTAGAAATTTATGTACATTTAATCATACAAATACAACATTTATTTTACAAATGATATTTTATCTTTTTCAATTTAGCTACTTGAATACAAATTCTACCCTACAGTTCTTCTTTATGAAATTGTCAATAACATCGTCATAAAAAGTTGGTTGTAACTTAATTTCCCCAAGCAACACGCACACTTGTAAATGCTGGCTAGAGCTAAGTTGACCGCGTATGGCCTGGGTTTAAGCAACAGAGTGAGACGACGTGAAATGGCTATGCGCGCACATGAAATCACAGTGCCGCTGCTGCGAGGACCTGGAAGCTCCCACACCCGAGCAAGCAAAAGTAGCTTTGACTAGACGAGCAAGCATCGGCCTTCGATACACAACGCAAAGCTCAATTATTGCCGCGCAAGCTTAAGACGTCTTCTGTGTACAAAAATAAAAGCCTAAATGGAATGCTTATAAATGCATGCATTTATTTACAAATAAATATTACTTCTTTTTCAATTAATGAGCTTGCTTCGCAAGCTCATTAATTGAGAAAGATTTTATTAACAAAACTTAGCTATGATTTTATTGACATTTTATTAACAAAAATTTAGCTATGACGGAAATTGACTACTGCTTCTGCTGCCAAAAGTTAGATAGGGTGACCACATCTAGTACTTTCGTACTAGATCTAGTACGTTTTATAAATTTTTAGTGTTCTAGTTGTACGTTCACAAACAGATCTAGTACTTTTTTCCCTTCCGAATAATAATAATAATAACAATATGACAGATGGACATATGAGTTAAATATTTTTCTCTTCTCCCACCTCCCCATATGTCACATTCAGTGCACAAGAATATGATTTCTCTTTTTTTCCTAACCCTCTCACTGTTGCTAGTCTTCTCTCTTCCCCCCACGATTCCGTACTCAGGCAAAACGACTGGCATTAGCCAATGAAAATATATTCTTCGTTGTTCAAACACTTCTCGCGCGTTATAATAAGTCCAGTGTTTTTATTAATTTTATTAACAAAAACTTGTTTAAATCTTCATCGAAAATATTATTATTTAGATTTTACTTTTAAACATGGACAAGTGACAAGAAAAACGTTCTAAATTTAAATTTGATTCTAAATCTCAGGAGAAAATGTGTAGTGCATGAGTCAGTAAAGTACATAAACGAGCTATTAAAAGTGAAGATATCAATGCCAGCCTTTCCCATTCACAATGAACCGCTTCTCACGCAGGTAATTCAGATATAAGAGAAAGTGATGCTAGTTATGATTCAAATTCAGGTTTGCAAGGCTCATCTAAAAAGATGAAAAAATCATATAAGCAAAAATTCAAAGAAGAATGGTTGGAGGATCCCTTTCTTAAATCCTGGATTTATTCAGGTAAAAGTAGAGAACACACTGTTTATTGTAAATTTTCTGATATAAGCATTAATGGTAGCAAATGTCTATTGATTCGTTATGCAAACACTCCAAAATACTAGCAGAATGCAGAATCTAATAGAAGCTCACCAGGTATAATGTCGTTGTTTAAATTCAAGTCCAAATATCAGTCGGGAAAATAAATTAAAGAGGCAGAATTAAGATTATGTGCATATGATGCAGACAGGTCTCTTCCGTACAGGGGTGCAAAGAACCCGGGCGACACAATTTAGGGACGATATAATCGAACACATTGATAAAAAATAGGGAATAAATAATACACTGAACAGTTTGTGCATATTTGTCACCTTCGAATGCGAGAGATTTCAATGAGGGGCTAAGTCGCTGGGCAGTTAAATAAATGGTACGAACTTTAACACAACTTACTTTAATCACTGCTCTCAGAACAGTGAACAAACATTATAGGAATTTCTTGAGTTTTCTTCTTGATGGACCTGTGTTTCACACAGGATTTCTCCATGAGTGCAGGTCATAAAAATGCCTCCAACGATCTCGATCTTGAGTCTCTCTCTCTTCCATGTTATCCCCATGGATTTCACTAGTGGATCTTCTCATCTTGTAGGTGGTCTTCCTGGTTTTCTCTTTATTCATGTTGCAGTTGAATATTCTATATGTCCATCTGTTATTCCTGAGTCTGGCGATGTGACCTGCCTATCTCATCCTGCTTTTATATACTGCAGTTACCACATCTTTTATGACTGATCTCTTTCTTAGTTCCGTGATTCTAACATGTTCCATTTTGTTGATGTCACAAATCCTACGTTCCATTGCACGCTGAGTTATTCTGAGAGTTCTGAGAGTCTCTTCTTCTTTTCTTGTCGTGTTCCATGTTACATTACAGGAGTATATTTGTTTATTATATAAAAATAAGATTTTTTTTTACTATTTGTGTTTTTTCTTTATTTTAATATACATTTCTCTTAATGTGCAGTATAATAAAATGATTCGTAGCGTGTAATTGTACTTCGGGATCCTTTAATTTTTAATGGAAACGGGGGGGGCACAAAAATTTTGCACTCCGGAGTCTCAGACCAACGGAACGGCCCTGGATGCCAAACACAATTTGCTTTTGTGGCTTATGGATACTCTTCCAACTCTATTGAAAACAATTGCTCCTAATAGTGAAATTGCTAAGAAAATACAGTGTGGACGCACTAAATGTAACTATCTTATAAAAAATGCGTTGGCTGTAGATTCACGCAATGAAATCTCAAAAAATAAAACTAAAAATAAAACTCCTTTGATGAATGGACTCCTTTTGACAAAAGAATAATTGAAACATTCATCAGCCAAAGATTTTATTGTTTCTGAAGAATTAATTAATTTAGCAAAATCTGATAAAAATAATGAATAAATACTTCCAGTGTTTTTCTTGTGAGTGGGAATCCCTGTATATATGTAAATAGCATAATAAATAACTGAAAATTTAATGTTACATTATTTTAAACACTAAAATGAGACTAAACATTATATGGTAAATTAACACATGTGAAGTGCCAGAGTTACAATCGAGACTTCTATTATGATGATTGACAACTGCAGCTCTTGGATTCATAGATGACTACAGTGAGGTGAGTTTTGACTTCTTTTCTTTTCATATTTATTATACATGTGTTAATTTAGCGGTTTTACATTGATTTCATCTATGATAATAAAGTAATAATACCGTAAAATGCCCTAAATAGAGTGAATGAAACGAAAGATTAAAATTAAAAATCTAGTACTTTTTTTTGAGATCTATTACCTTTTTCCTGCATAAGTTAGTACGAAATATTTTTGCTGAGTGGTCACCCTGGTTAGATAGGGTTAAACAGGCTTCATCTACTCCCTTCCAGAATATAAGGCGTTAGCGGATTTAGTTGTTTATATTATATGTATATAGTACTGAAATGTGTTATTCCTTTATTAAATTTAGATAAATAAAATAGTTGTTAATGCGGTTATTTGTAAAAAGAAAAATATTTAATAGTAAAACAAATTACATTACTAATATTTCTAAACTAGGGGGCCGTCCAGTGCAAATTTTGGAAAATCACAAACCAGATCACAGATTAGGAACCGCATGTTCCTAATCTGGGATGTGTTTGTTCTTTATTATTATTATACGTGACACCCCCCAAGAAAGATTACTAATTGATAGTGTGTTTCAAAGTGAAGTTTTTGGTTCTGAATATACTTGTAAGTAATTCGTTTGAGGATGATAAAATCCTTTCTCTAGTAAAATAAGAATCTGCACTTCAGAGTGAGGCGAGATAAAACAAACTCGGATGTCTAAGCAAATTTAATATATAATCTGATTCTATTAACAGTATTAGTTATTCGGTTGAAGATTATTATTATTATACCATCCACGGACTTAGCTCTGAGAGGTTACGGCTTGACTGTTACCGTTGTAGCAGTGAGCTAAATGCGAAATATGTTCTTTTGGGACACAAACTTGTTCTTGCCTGACTGCTCTTTTATCTTAAGTCGATATTGATTAAATTTGCTAAATGTTCGGAATGCTTATGCTAACCGAATCTTGCGGTTGCTTCGTCTCCTTATACCGAGTCTGTTGACAGCCCTTTTCTTCCACTTTTCCGGAAAAGCTCTCGACGAAATTCCAAGCCTCTCTTCCTGTGTTTTCGAGATCAGCTTACAGATGGCGCCACCTCCACTCCTCCCAATCGAGTGCCTGTATTGCATTACTAAAATTTTAAAGACCAGGTAGTTTACAAATCTCGTGAGGCAGTTGACAAATTTCATAACTTACATAAATCCACGAAAGGACTATTCCTCATATATAATTTATTTGAAACTTCTGTATGTGATATACTGTACTTTGAATAGATAGGTCATTCAGTTTAATTTGATGCTTTTCTTTTAACTGTATCTGCCCTGCTTATTTAATAACCAGGTGTTGTTGTTGCTGTTAGTTGTAGTTGGTGGAGATGGAGTTGTAGAGTATGTACCCTCCCTCAATGAGTCTTGACCCTGGAGGTGTCAAATAATAATAATAATACATTACCAGTGCAAGTCCCATTATAAGGCTCCTAACAGCTTAACAGAATTAAAATGCATTTGTTCTTAGAAGCCAAATGTGAATCTCAGAGGCAACGATTCAATTGCAGTATTTGATCTGAAGCTAAGTTCAGATGCATACAGTATTTTGTTCATCAAGTAGCACTTGCATATGGTTTTCAGTGCAAGTCCTGTGTGTGTCATTTGGAATATCAATCTCATTTCATATGTATATAATAAAGGTGTATCTATTATTAAATTCATCTATGTTTAATAAGTAAATATGGACTTCAAATAAGAAGTGGATGTATTGATATCACAAACATTACTAACAGTTCAAGGCAGTGCATAAAAATTAGACATATGCTACTTTTTGACACTTCTGCTCATTAAAGATTGTAAACCTATGGTACATTAATATTGTGGATGAGTTAGAATCTAGATAATCCAGAAATGCTGCTCTTTTCAGGTCAGTAATTAAGAGCGACAGTGTCACACTGGCTAGTAAAAATCTGCTGCATACACAAACATCCATGCTACAGTTAGATACTGTCCACAGGATATTCATGTGTTAAGCATTTTGGAGTATAAGCACATGCAGTGTATTAAAAGATACACCCACTACTTGCTAGCATGGTGTTATACTCCACAAAGCTTAACATATGAAAAGAGGCACTGCCTTAACAACTGAAACATTGGTCTTTTGGATTACATTAATTGATTTGCCTTTTATCTTAAACATAGATAATAGTTGCTATTACTGTACCAAATACAAATATAATTTGTATGATGCTTTACATGATTTCACATGTTGTCCACACCTCCAACAATAGTAAGTAATAGAGCTTGGTGATATACTGGTTACACTGAAAACTACTGTTTATAGAATTTTTTTTTTTTTTTTCCTATTTGGTTATAGGCATTGGTAAGCTATGGAAATTTTAACAAAGGGCTCGCATCGTCAAGCAAAAAAAAAGCCATATTTCACACAGAAACTTTTATTAATACAGCTTGTGTACGAATTCCAATAAAAAGTAGGAGGGGACATACTTTTTGATTGGAAAAATAGATCATGAAAAAGTATTTCATGATCTAAACATGAAATATTTGCACACAATCATCTGTGTTAATTTATCTTACATAAGAAAAACATTATTTAACTATCAAAATATAATAAGAATAAAATCTTTTATAATCGCACATATGAAATAGTCCACATTTTTTATAAACAAAATGAATTTCTTTTGTTTGCGATAGAAGTTTTTATGACAAACAATCTATAAAGAATGAATAAAATATTATATAAACACAATAATATTGAAGTACGTTATATTTCTCTTTTGTTTTTATACTTCAAGTGATAATCAATGGTACCAATTTATTATTTTATAGTCCTATTTATTTATATATGATTACCAAAGTGACTTCTTATTTGTAAAATGGTAACAGTAACTATAATATTTTATTTAATAAAATCACTATGTTAGGTTACCGTATGAGTTTTTTCGCTTAATATATTTCAAAAAATTATGTTTTTTTTTTTTTTTTTTTTTTTTTTTTAAATAAAAAAGTAAACAAGAACAAGGGACTAGCAAATTTGAGAAAAATTTAACAGGGCTCAGGTGAGCCCCGTATAGCTCACCACTGGTTATAGGAATGCCAAGAAATTAATTATATTTTTGTTTAATACTTTATCTTATCTAAATGTGAAGAAACCAAGTTTGAATGTAAAGTATCTTCATGACTAGGTTACTTGTATTAGAGGCTAAGGACTTCGCATTAATTGCCTTAGTATTAATTTAAGCAGACATCCTTTCAGGCATGTATAATTAATAATATGCATTATTAATTGCCTTAGTATCCCATAACACAAACCACACATCCTTCTGAGTGTGTACAATGCTAATTGTCCTTTCCATAATGCATAGCATTATACAAGCCTGAAAGGATGTCTGCTTAAATTAATACTAAGGCAATTAACGTGAAGTCCTAGTTGTGAAGATACTTCATGTGTAAATTTCTTTTGCTTACACCTGGATAAAGAATTAAACAATAATATAATTTCTTGGCATTCTTAACCCCTTAACATACAAAGATGTCTGTGACACGTCTTTTGTTTATTGCACCAAAATTGATTTTGAATTTTGGTTTCACATATAAATACAACCGAATATAGACGCTAGACAATCTTGTGCCTATTTCCTTTCAGCTGAGAAAAGTTGCCAATGGCATGTATCGGCTATTTCGTTTGCGTTTGCACAAATTCATCATTATTTTTCAAATAATGATGAATTTGATCCAGCAAATCACCCTCGCCCAAAAAATTGGCAGAAAAACGACCGCTTTCTGATTTTTAATTGGTACGTTAAGGGGCTAATGAAAACAAACATGTCACCACTTTGTCTTCTTTTCCCTAAACTCTGTAGTTTACATGCCATCGGTCTGTCATCATAATAACATTGTCAAGGCTTGATGCTATTTTTATCTGCTTCTGTACTCTCTCCAAGGTTAGTTTATCCTCGTCAAATCCAAACAACCAGATCTGAGGACAGTAATCTGATTAAGACTATATAATGGAATCTCACTCACTCTTCTATCTCTACTGGTGAAAGTCCCTCTTAGTATTGCAGCAGTCCTCTGGTTCACTTTCATTACTTTAGCAGTGTGTGTTTCTTGAACTTCAAATTTTTATTGACTATTGCTCCAAGATCCCTTGCCACTTTCTCTAGTATAGATCCACTAATAGAGAATGCAGTCTCCCATCAGTGCATTTGCTGTTTCCTGAAAATTACTAATGCACTGACCAATTTCTGTGAGTTTACCAGAGGATGTTTGTGAGTTCTCAAGAGCATGGTGTAATATAAGGAAAACACATAACAGATGTGTTTTTAGGTGTAACCTGCGCACATGTAAAGAATGATGTGCAGAGCAGATATCTTGGGACCCTTCGACACTGATGTGAGAGTAACACTATTATGTTGTGCAGTTTGTACTCTGAGCTCAAGAATGCTTTAACTCACAGAATTTTAAAGGGTAGACATTATGCCCAAATATTTGGTTTCAGGAATATGACAGGAAAAATCAGTATTCCTATTGATTTTTCCTGCCATGGTTCTATGTTCAAATGTAACTTGGTCATCAGTTTTTGACCAAATGGTATCCAGGGGAGTACCACTTTAACTTTTTTTATTCTCATCAGTGGCTGAATTTTTTTGATTATTTCATACTGTTATTTGGAACATTTGAAAATAATTTGCATCATGTTGAATATTCATTCTGCACTGAAATTAATCAAAAAAAGAAAAGAAAGAAATAGTCATTAGGAGAGACTTTTTGGGTTGTCATTCAGGTCTGTGATGCTAAGGCCATTCTGAACCTCCATAATACAATTAGTAATGACACTGCCATCTGGTCAAAAAGACCTGGTTTCAATCCTTTCTAGGATGCAAAGATATGGTGGCAGAGCTTTTATTCCCAAAGTTTTTCATAAGAGACATTACAGCTGGCTTTGTAACATTCAGTTAATCTATACAAATATCTGAATATGAATAGGCATAAAAGAAATTTGAGAGAAATAGCATCAACAGTAAATCCATGAATCTTTTCTAGAATTATGTCATGTAACCAATTTAAAAAGGAGGTATGGAAAGGATGAAGAGTATTCTAGTAGGAATGGCAAGTGTCATTACATATTTATATATTTGATGTAGAGCATGTGATTCAACTAGAATTGCCAACCTGAGATTTTAAGGACATTTAAACTTTCGAACTAAAATTACTATTATAGGACAAAAATGAACAGTTATTTTTTTTTGTTTATTTTTCTGCTGCAACTGGAGTTCAAGAATCACATGTGAAATACATGTATATTTCATGGAAGAAGATTAAACTAGAACTGTCAACTTTAGATTTTGTAAGGATATATTTAAACCTTAGAACTGAAGTTGCCTTACAGAGCAAATTACAGTATGTACAATGTTTGTTTATATGCTGTTTATTTTGATGTGACATCTGTATTTGTTTAAGTGTTGCATGTTGAAGTAATTAGTGCAGTTCACTGGTCAGTAATGGTGTCCCACATGAAATTTTTATACTCCCACCTCCAGTAAGCTTTCAGTGGACTGATCCATAAGTTCTCAGGTCTCTACATTGAGAGATTTTCTGTGCAGCTTTCTATAGATGTGTCTCTCTACAACAGTTATTTTTGTTATATCACTTAAATATATACAGTAATATCTTTTGTGCACTTACCCTAATGTTACTTTACTACTTTTCATTTTCTGTCATGTGTCAAGTTCAATAGCCTGTCATGGCCAATTAATTTGACTTCAAAACCTAATTAATGCTCTGAAAGGGCACTTAATCTTATCTGCTTAGTGTATTATGTTTTCAGTCATGTATGTTCTTCTGCTTTGCCTGTTTTGTGGGATGAAAAACTAGAGATTCTGGAAAGAAAAGCTGTACCACTGAGACTGGCTAACTCACCTTCACTTAAAAAGTCCTAATAAAATTTCTTTGCATCCTAGATGGGATAGAATGTAGGCCTTTCCATCCAAAGGGCATTGCTCCTTTGGATGGAAAGGTCTGGATGTCTCTGAATTACAGAGATCCCTTCATACTAATATACACAGTCTTCGAACAAGTAGTGGCAGGCGTTTCCATTGAATACTGTTATTACAACTTCTGCACACTCCCTGCACTGCCCACAGAATTGCACAATCCCGATTCCATTAGTAGCATTGTGTGCAGCCAACATTCACATGTTTATCAGTAGAGAGAGAGAGAGTTGTCTTCATTTTAGAAATTATGGACTTTACAACCGTGTTATAAATGACTATTTTAATTTCTGGGGGGCAAAGTCTGACTATCACCTCCTTGTAGTGCCCTCTGGATGATCTAACGACAGCAGCATTTCTTCTTTTTCCCATCATGGAGACAAATTTCAGTGATTATACTTATGCTACTGCGTACGGGGCAGCTGACACGACTCTTGATTTGGAAATGATATCAGAGTTGAGAAATGAGAAAATCATTCCACCCATTACAAGAAATATTAATACCATCCAATGTAATTTAAATGGTATCGTTACCCCAACAAGCAAAGAAAAACTAAATGAACTATTACTACTAGCTGACAAACATGATGCTGATATTATCTGCATCCAGGAAACCAAACTTCGACAAACTAACAGACTAAACATTAAAAACTCTGAAATCATAAGACAAGATAGGCCTATGGACCAAAATGGAGGAGGCTTCTGACACTAATCCGAAACTTGTCATATAAAGTTGTTGAGTTAGACATAGTATCAGAAGGAACTGAAATACAAGGAATCCAAATAATGGAACCAAGTAAAAAGCCATTAAACATATTCAATTGTTATCATCCTCCTGACAAACCTGGACCAAATCTTTCCAACCTATCCCATCTCATTGAAGAAAACTCCATTATCTTAGGAGACATGAATAGCAAACACCTGTTATGGGGTTCTGAGGAAATTAACCCAAGAGGAGAAAACCTGAGTAATTTCTTAGATGAAACAGGACTAATAACTCTCAACAGTGGAGAACCTACTTATCTGTCTCATTCTTATGGTACAAAAGATGCCCTAGATATCACTGCGGTGTCTCCTGATCTTCACAACAAAGCTATTTGGTTTGTTTTGGAACCAGTCGGAAGCTGCCATATTCCAATAATAATCAATCTGAACCCCAAAATGACTAGACCCACCCAAAAAAGAGAATATCATTGGAACTTCCAAAAGGCAAATTGAGATAAATACAAGGATGAAATAAGTAAAATGCTGAAAGATCACACATACCATGATGACTTAGACAAAATGCTACATAACTTGGAAGAACACTATCCTAAATGCAGCAAAGAAAAGTATCCCAAAGGGCTACAGGAGAAAAGTTATTTCAAACTACACAAAGGTTCACCAGGAACTTGCCAGTAAAATAACTAAATGAAATGAATTATTTAACATCTTAAAAATTAGAAGCTCTCCAGAAACCAAGATCGAGTACAACAAGATAAATGCTGAAATTAAACAAAAATGTAATATATTACAAAGAACTAGGTGGCAAGAATTTTGCCACAACTTAAATCCAAACACTTCAGATACCAAACTTTGGAAACTGACTGCTAATTTACAAAGAGGCCTACCAAAGTCAAGTGAGACTAACACGCTAAAAGATCCAGATTGAAATATCAAAATTGGAGATGGGGAGATCGCAAATACCTTGGCCTTTCATTTTCAAAATATAAGCAAACTAGAGATTAACACTAGGAAAGATCATCAAATATCAAAACAGGCTCGACAGCAGAAAAATGCTGCAAACTCTCCAAAATATCAAAAGAAACTGTTCTGGGATCCATTTACAATCTCTGAATTGAGAGATGCCTTTGAGAGACTAGATATAAATAAATCATGTGGACCAGATAACATACAAGGAATTATGATCAAACATCTTCCTTCCCTAGCCCTAGATTGGCTGCTTCGCCTATACAACAATAGCCTAAAACAAGGAAAAGTTCTGAAAGACAGCCACAATCATACCAATCTTAAAGCCTAACAAACCACAAGACCAACCAGGAAGTTATAGACCAATTTCACTGACTTCAATTCCAGGCAAATTAATGGAAAAAATGATACTCCAACGTTTGAATTACTATCTAAACAAAAATAGTATACTATCACATTTTCAGACTGCCTTTAGAAGAAATCACTCAACAACTGATCAACTTTTCTACTTAACCCAGACAATTCAAGATAACTTCCAGACCAAACCTACCAAATCCACCATTGCAGCTTTTATAGATTTTAGCAATGCCTTTGACAAGGTGTGGAGGCAGAAACTCTTTTCAAACTTTGTCATATTGGAATAGAAGGGAAAATTCTTAACTAGATCTATGACTTTCTAAGAAATAGAACAATTCGAGTTAAAATAAATAATACTTTTCCCAAGAAAGTGAAAATAAGACACGGACTCCCTCAAGGTAGCATTTTGAGCCCACTCCTTTTTTCCATCTACTTAAATGACTTAGATAAAAATATAAATAAAGAAACAAAGATAGCTATGTTTGCTGATGATTTGGTCCTATTCTCAGCTCACAACAACCTAGAAACAGCAGAAGGTCACTTAAACAAAGCCATTGAAAGTTTAGCTACATAAAATCAAAATTAACCCTACTAAATCAGAAATATATGTTTTTACTATTAATAACCACCTTAGAAAGTGGAGACCAAAGATTAGGCTAAAAAGTCAACTAATTACATTTAATGAAAACCCCAAATACCTTGGAGTTACTCTGGATCTATCGCTAAGCTTCAATAAACATATCAACAGTGCTGCAGTCAGAGCAAAAAGAAGACTAAATATCATGAAAAGTATCTCAGGTAAAGAGTGGGGAGCCGATGCTAAAACATCAAAAGTCACATATACCTCTATTATCCGTCCCATAATGGAATATGCTTCGCCTAACTGGATGCAAACATCACAATCCAATTTAGACAAGTTTTTAAAAATTCAGAAAAATGCAGTTAAAATCATATGTGGACTAAGGAATACAACTCCTGGAAAAATAGCAGAATTTGAATCCAACCTTGTTCTTTTAAAAATTAGGTGGCAAGAAAATCTTACCAAATTTGTATAAAAAAGAGTTAACCTTGCACATCATAAGACAAGTGAACTTTTTAAAAACTGGAAACCAACAAACAGAATAAAGCAAAAATCAACAATGCATGAAATCATAGAAAATAAAATTCCCTTGGATTGTCCAAATAAAATAGCCGACTACCCAACTTTCCTCCAAATCAAGACAGGAAAAATATAGTTATCAACTCTGAAATAGGGAAGCATGAGGAAAAAAGCCTAGAAAACACGGAAATCTTGAGATCATTAGCCCTTTCAAAATTAATGGAATATGGACCTGACTCAATAAAGATCTACACAGATGCCTCCAAAAATCCAAATGGCAATTCTGGGAGTGGCGTACTCATCTATGGCTCTCATAATATAGAATTAAAAACAACTAACGGTATTGGATGTAACTCATACCATGCAGAATTAATAGCCATTAACACAGCACTGCAATATTTGGACAAACAAAACCCGAAGGAGTTTATATTTTTCACAGATTCCTTAGCAGACCTTCAAGCTATTCAGAACTGCTACGCTAGCCATCAAGAAATACTTAGAGACATAGAAAACATAAACAAACTACATAAGGATTCTGAAATAATCTTCTGATGGATCCCATTCCATGTGGGATTAAAGGGAAACAAAACTGCAGATGAAGTAGCAAAAATGACCGCAACATCAAGTGATACCACAGATTTTAATCTTTTTAAAACCACCCAAAAAGAAAACATAAAAAGAACAATTCTTCAGGACATGACTCACCACTGGTACTCAGCAGAAAATCCAGGAGCTACCGTCAACTCCAAGTTTAATCGCAGTGCCACTACCATGATCTCTCGCCTCAAGATTGGCCACACATGACCAATCAAGTTTAGCAATGGCATAAAAGTCTTCCCCACCTGCAAAATCTGTAACATCGAGGAAGCATCACCAATCCATTTACTAATCTGTATGAATATTTCCAAATGTGAACTCTATAACACCCCAGAAAGGTGCTGTATAAAATACATGAACTTGACCTCTATGATCTGGTATAATAATACCATGGAATAATTTAAAAAAAAAAAAAATTAATTTCCGATGTTTCGACCTTCATATAAGGTCATCAATCTGGATAATATTCAAGGACAAGCTGAGTTACTTTTGACACAGTAAGCTAAAGAAACAATGATTTGATCACCGGTTATTCTACTGACATGACCTCTAGTGGAAAAAAAAAATACGGATAAAATTAAAAATTAATTAATTATTTTGAAACTACATCAAAGCTAAATTCTATTTAAAATAACATGAGAGAAACATTCTCTCATGTTATCTTATTTTTAACTCTCTCTCATGACCTATTTTTAACATTACAATTGTTATATTAGATTTAGGATTCTGGATTATCTACAGTCCTGTTTATAGACTCTTAACTCTAAGATATTCTGATATCAGAATTTCAGAACAAGGACTACGTCAGTTTTCACCAGTATAGCCACTCTGGTCTTGCAGACCATGCCATGCTCTGGATACATGCCACAGAATATGGTGGAAGAAGGCCACAATAATACATCGTAGCTAGTTCAAATTTGAATGACTTTTCATGGAATCAGCCTCAGCCCTAAGAAACATGCCAAACCTCAAAAAATTTGGTTGCATGAGACTGCCCCAAATTTGGGAGACGTTCATCAGGAGACCTTCAGACCAATGGTCAAGAATACCTACATAGCCCGCTAGGGGGCACCATCAGGACTTTTAGGAGAAACAATAGCTTCCTTGCTTTGTCCTCATTTACTGTGTATAGTGCCTGCGTGCACGTGTCTTATTTTAAGTTCCTTTGAAGATGTTGCCGAAATATTGGAAATATATAGTAAAGTTTAATTTAAGTCATATTATCGTGTACGTTGTGAATTCCTTAAGTTAATTAATAATTGTAATGTTAAAATGTTAAAAATAGGACATCATTGTTACTGTAAGAAAACTATCTATATGAAAGAATGTTTCTCTCATGTTATCTTAAATAGAATTTAGCTTTGATGTAGTTTCTAAATAATTAATTAATTTTTAATTTTATCTGTGTTTTTTTTTTTCTTTCACTAGAGGTCTTGCCAGTAGAATAACCGGTGATCAAATCATTATTTCTTTAGCTTTCACACAGTAAGTGTGAAAATATACAAGGACAACTCAGCTTGTCCTTGTATATTTGTATATACTCCAGATGATGAGTATATCTGGAGTATATACAAATAATATGAAGGTCGAAACATCGGGAAATTAAAATAGTTATTTATAACACAGTTGTAAAGGCCATAATTTCTAAAATGAATGCTGATCACTGTGCAACACTAAAAGAAAAAAGAATTATTTAGTTGTATGGGTTAGCATGCAGTGCAGATTATGAGAGCAGCGTGTCTATAATAGCATTTCACAAGGTTGGAATGCAGCCAAATGTTATTTTCAAAATGCTAAAAACACTTTGGATCAGTAGGATGTTTGTGTATTGGACTATTTTTATATTAGTCATTATAACAATACAGAAGATGTATCTGCCTGCTGAAGAACAGGACAAACATGCTACATTACAACACAACAGTTTGTAAGGACTGTGAAGGCTCTCCTTCACCTTAATCTTGTGAGAACGCAGAAAATGGTGTTGCGAAAGATGAACATTTCACAGAGAATGATGTCATGTTTACTAACTGATAACCTTGGGATGAGAGCTTATTGTCGTTCTACTGGACACTTCCTAACACCACAACTTATGTGGCAGAGAGTGATAAAATCAAAGGCACTTCTCCAGCAATACATGCACAACAGACACAGAGATCGTGTCTTCACAGATGAGAAGATTTCCACCATTGAAGAAGTTATTTAACTGCCAAAATGATTGGGTATATGCTCTAGATAGTCACACAGCACGTGCCATAGCACTCAGGATTCAGAGAGGTCATCACCCCATGTCAGTGATGGATTGTGGGGGATTGACATATCGGGGGGTATCCAAGTTATTCTGTGAGAAAGGAGTCAAAACCTCTGCCAAAGTCTATCAAGACACTGTGCTAGAATCTGTGTTACAGCCCCTGAACAGCAAATTGTTTCACGGTAGGCAGTGGCCCTTCCAACAGGACTCAACCCCCGCACACAAGGCAGGGACCACACAACAATAGTTGGAGGCAAATGTGCCCAACCACATATCACCATCTGATTGGCCATCTGGAAGTTCCAATCTGAATTCATTGGACTTCGAATTGTGGTCAGAGCTCGAGAGAGTAGCCTTCAAGAAACAACACCAAACAACACCCCAACATCACCAGCTTGAAGGTGAATTTGGAACAAGCAGTGGCAGCATTTCCATTGAATATTGTGTGTGTGTGTGCTGCCATCGATATCTGGCCTTACAAGCTTCGGGCATTCATGAAGGCAAAAAGGGGAACATTTTAAACATTGAGCGCTGCTATGTTGCATGTTATACATGTGGTATGTGCTGAAAGCTGTAAATAATTTTTGGATAGATTAAAAAAGGCTTATGTACTGTTCAAGTTGTAACAATGTTTATGGCTAGACTAGGTATATGGTTCTAAGAGCAGTTGACATAACTATAAGTTTCTTAAAGTCAAATTTTGGATAAGTTATTGCAGTCAGTCATTAAATTTAGTGACTGTCAGTAATCCTAAATTCATCACACAAAAAAAAAAATCTCAAATGCAGCAAAATGTTCATTTTCTTAGGCTTCTTCTGTTTTAGTTTATCAAATTGATAAACAAAAAGGAAATATATTATTGTTATACTTATTATTATTATTACCCAAGACCCCATGGAGTCAAAGACTCATCTGGGATTTCTTCAGTATTTCTTCAACAGCTAATTATATACAATTGGAATTATTGATTTTCCTTAAGATTGCAATCATAAGGAAAATTCAACATTTGATCTTCAATTTGAAAGATCTGGAGTTCCATTCAAGGATGTATGGAAACATTTTAAGGGTTTTTCAACTGAAGGTGAGTTAGCTCAGTCTCACATTGAGGTGACAGAATTTTCCTTCTTGAAACTTAGGCAAAACAAAAACTTGCTAGATAACATATAAAATTAATAGACATAATGGTCTTATAAACTTGAAGTGTCTTTCGCTATAATTCTACTCAAACTAAAATAAAACACCACACAAATGAGAACTTTGAAATTAGTTGAATAGATGTAAAAATAACCAAAGATGTGGTTTTGGAATGTGAGTTTTATAATTATAGACTGAATGAGGTTATTCTGTAAGCAGAGTGTACTACTTTTCTTGAAGGTTTTTGATCCAAGCAGAAAACCTGCTCTTTACTTCCTTGCTCACACCATTCTTATACATCTTCTTTCCTGTTTTCTCTCTCCTTTTTCACTTTGTAATAAATCTCTTCTGCATTAATTCAGTATGAACTCTGGTAGATATTTTTAATATATCTTATTGTTAAAGTATAATTACAGTATATATTCTTTAAGAGTAATAACTTTTTATTACAGAAAAAGAGTTTACAATGGGAATGAAACTGATTATTGATGTTGACTGTGGTGTTGATGATGCCGTGGCTTTAATGATGGCACTGAGCCATAGGGAAAAATATGAAATATTGGCTATTACTTGTGTTTGTGGAAATGTAAGTCTTGAAGATGTATGTCCAAATGTTCTTCGTGTTCTCAAGATTTGCAACATAACAGAAGTAAGTTCAGCCACAGAAATCATTTAATTTTTTCATTTAATCAATTTATAGAAATCATTTAATTTTATTTTAATTTGTGAAACATAAGAATACACTTTATGAAAAAGTAAAAGAGTATCCTTGAATTAATTTATTATTATTAGAATTAACCAATATTTAGATAAAATGAAATAAAATGAAGAAATAGAAATAAAATGGCTTAATATAAAAATGATACTAAATACGGCAGGAAATGAAAGCTTAAGAAAGACCAAAAAATTTAATAAAAACATAGTGAATCATGGAACAAATTTGATGCAATTAAAGAAATAATCAAAATGAAAAAAAGAAGCATATCATGAATGGTTAAGCAGTAAAAGATTAGAAGATGGAATAGAATATAAATAAGACCCATAGCTAAAAGAGAAGTCAGAAAAAGACATAGTGAATCATGGAACAAATTTGTTTTTAATTTAAAATATGATTTATATAAAATAAGACCCAATGTATATAAGATTTTGAAACATTTAATGCAACGAGACACATCAGTGGGACGCTGCATACTCTATTGGAGGAGATATACTGGAGGAAGTAGGGAGACAAGAGATCTGGGGTTGATGATTGATAGAAACCTGAAATTCAGGGGATCATATTGCAAAGGTGGTGAAGGTAACACAGAGGATTGCTGCAATAATGAGAAGGATGCTGACCTGCAGAGATAAAAGAGTAATCATTCCGTTGTATAAGACCCTGATCAGACCTCACTTAGACTATTGTTCTCAGATTTGGTCCCCAGGATTTGAAGGGGATAAATTTACAGAGGCAGATAACAAAGATGGTTTCAGTCCTGAAAAAGTTAGTTATGAGGATCGGCTGAGGGAATGTGGACTGCAGAGTTTGGTGGATAGAAGGAGAGGTGATATAATTGAGACTTTTAAACTGTTGAGAGGTGGTTACAGGGTTGACACTGGGGAGTTCTTTTGCTTGGTTGAACAGCAGGAAGGAGTGATGACAAGGGGCCATCCCTGGAAGTTGCAAGAGGGTGAGGAGTGGTTTCTTTGGATGGAGGGTGGTTGAACCGTGGAATGCATCGCCTGATAGAGTGGTGAGAGCGAGAATGGTCAATGAGTTTAAGGAGTGGTATGACAGACTGTGTGTTTCTTAGGAAGGATCTCCCACGATGAGTCTTTTGACTTCTTGGAGACCTGAATAATAATAATAATTAAATATAGATACTAAAGAAAGCATAAAATTAAACACTGAATTGAAATTAGAAGAAATTCTGTACAGAATTGTGGATAGATAAATATTTAAAAAAATATGACTGACAAAAATTTAATGAAAATGGAAAGGAAATAACTAAAGAAGAATTAGAAATCAGCCTGAAAGAAACAAAAAATGGAAAATCACCTGGAGAAGATAATTTAGGTTCAGAATTACCATATTTACTGCAATATAACTCGCCCTCCCGTATATCTTGCACCCATAATTTACTTTACGAAAAAAGAAGTTAAAAAGTTTTGCATGGACCTCGCACACAAAAAAAAAAGTTTAAGAAATAGGTAGTGAATGTCATTATGGAAGTCTCAAATATTTTGGAATTTCGGTTGAATAGAATCAGCATTTCAACTCAACAATCATCAGCTTGACTTTGTTGTTGAGTCGCACGACCTTTTGTTAATACAGCACCAGTCATATTCGAGACCCAATGATAGCGAATAGTAGATTCTTGGTAAATCATACCCAGTGGTGAGCTATGGAAATTTTAACAAAGGGCTCGCATCGTCGAGCAAAAAAAAAGCCATATTTCACAAAAAAAAACTTTTATTAATACAGCTTGTGTACAAATTCCAATAAAAAAGTATGAGGGGGACATACTTTTTGATTGGAAAAATAGATCATGAAAAAGTATTTCATGATTTAAACATGAAATATTTGCACACATCATCTGTGTTAATTTATCTTACATAAGAAAATACATTATTTAACTATCAAAATATAATAACATTAAAATCTTTTATAATTGCATATATGAAATAGTCTGCATTTTTTATAAACAAAATAAATTTCTTTTGTTTATAAAAAATAGAAGTTTTTATGACAAACAATCTATAAAGAATAAATAAATATTATATAAACGCAATAATATTGAAGTATGTTATATTTCTCTTTTGTTTTTATACTTCAAGTGATAATCAACAGTGCCAATCAAGGGGCATTATTTCATAGTCCTATTTATTTATATATGATTACCAAAAGTGAATTCTTATTTGTAAAATGGTAGTAACAGTAACTATAATATTTTATTTAAATTCAAAAAAATTTTTTTTTTTTTTTTTTTTTTTTTTTGAAAAAATAAAAAAGTAAACAAGAAGAACAAGAGGCTTGCAGATTGGAGAAAAATTTAACAAAGGGCTTGGGCGAGCCCCTTATAGCTCACCACCATTTTCAGTTTTTTTAAATTATGGTGATCTTATTATTCCGAAATGATAAAAGTTCAAGCAATAATTAAACTGTTTTAATTTAATTACAGAAGTTGAATAAATAATTAATGAATAATGTGAGTTGAATAAATTGAATAATCAATCATTCATTATTCAATAATGAAAAATTCAATAATAAATAATGTGAGCAGTTATAAATTATAATGCATACCGAGAATTTAATTATAAACATAAATTTAAATTTTTCTTGAAAAACTTTAGTTTCCGAAATTCCCTGCATATATCTTGCACCAAGATTTTTTTTCCTTTAATTTTGGGGAAAAAGTGCGAGTTACATCCAATTAAATACGCTATATAAATATGCAGGAATATTTGGTGGAGGTGAATTCATTTAACTACCAAGGATGTATGATCACATATGAAAATGACATAAACTTGAAAATTGCAAAATATTTAAAAATAACAGGTGTAATTAACTCTATATTTAAACCAAACCTAATTCAAAAACAAACCAGACTAAAAGTATACAATACATTAGCCCTACCAGTCTTATTGTATGGAAGTGAAATCTGGACAATAAAACAAAAAGACAAACAAAGATTAATAACAGCTGAAATAAAGATTATGAGAAAAACTGCAAAGTATACTTTATTCGATTACAAAAGAAATTATGAAAGAATTAAACCAGGAATCACTAATAGAAAAAAAAAAATCAACATAAATGGATAGAATGCGTTGAAAGAATGAAAACAGAAAGATTACCAAAACAAGCTTTAAATTACAAACCATTATGAAAAAAAAAGACCAGGACGGCCTATAAAATATTCAACGATAACTTCTAAGGCTGGAACAGGCAACTCTAGGCCTAAATCCTTGAAAAGCGTGATTATTAAGAGATGCCTCCAGGGAATCAGGGGACTCATCTAGGGAGGCCACATGCTACACGAACCAGCTATCATACTTATTCCTAAATTCATTCACACTGCTTGCACACAACATCCAGTATCAATCCATTCCAATCACACATCACCCTATGAAAAAAAAAAAAAATTGCGCCCTCACTCCCTTCTTAGCAGCATTCATTCTCAGCTTCCAAGGATGCATTCTTGTCCTTTCCCCACTCTCCATAAAATAAAAAATTCCATCAACTGAAATCATGTATGACCCTTTCAGAAGTTTGTAAGTCTCAGTCACATCACCCCCTCTTTCTCTTGTTTGCTAGCATCTGCAGTTTACAAATTTTCAATCTGTCTTCATAATTAGTATTCCACAATTCCTGATATCATTTTTAACACTCGCTTTTGCATACTCTCCACTGTATCAGAATCACAATGCAAACCAGGAGATCAGACTTGTGTACAATAGTCCAAGTGAGGTCTTGATAAGACCTCACTTGGACTATTGTACACAAGTAAAGAGGCAAAATGATATCCTTACCCTTGCATGTCAAAGTTTGTTTCAGCATTGCAATTATCTTTTGAGTTGTGTTTGCAATCTTTGTTATGTGGCACCTGAACTTCAACTTATTATCTAATAACACTCCAAAATTCCTAGCCTGATCAGTTTCTTCTAGCATAATGCCACCAATATAATGCAACTTTGGATATCTACTTACTAATATAATAACAAAATTAACTCACATAAATTATTCTTTATTCGTAGAATTTTCACCTGAGTATCACAGGCATCACCAGTACAGGTACAAAGGCTAATTAAACAATAACTATTACATTCACAAAGCACCACCTAAGTAGCTGAGATTAAATTTCCTAAATTTATTTAAAAAAAAAATTTTTTTAATATATATAAAAAATACATTATCTATATGGATCACATTATGAAGGAAAGTGGTATTAAACCTGATATCAAAATTGGTCTTTGCTTTATGCGGACGATGTTATACTTTTAAATCAATCCACTACAAGTCTGCAAGATTCTCCTGACTAAATTGAATAACTGTTGTAACAGATATAGTATGAAGGTCAGCAATAAAAAGACAAAGACAATGAAAATAGGCAGAATCATTGAAAATGTCAACTGTGTTGTGAATGGAGAACCTGTGGAACAAGTAAAACATTTCAGCTACTTAGGCACGATTCTTAGTGAAGATGGTAAATTAAATATGGAAAGAAACAACAGAATTAACAAAGCTGGTATGGTAGGAAATCAACTGAATAAATTCATATGGAATAAGAGAGAAATTAGTCAGAACACTAAATTAGCTGTATACAAGACAGTGTTCAAACCAGTTTTAACTTATGGATCTCAGAGCTGAGTCTGAAGTAAAACACTTGACCAAAGACTCGAGACCGCAGATATGAGAGTCCTGAGAAAGATTAGAGGCATGAACAGATGGCATCAATGGCAATATCATATTAAAAATGAGGATATTAGGAAAGAACTTGACATTGTCAGCATCCAGGAATGCGTTAGCAAAGCTAATCTCAGGTGGTATGGTCACTTAAACAGAATGGGCGAGGAACGATTAGCAAAACAAGTGTTCTCTGCCAAGTTGGCAGGAAAGTGAGCCAGAGGAAGACCAAGATATAGGTGGATTGATACAGTACAAAATGCCTTAGACGATAGAAATATAAGATCTGATAATGTTGGAGACTTGACAAGTAACAGACTGATTTCGAGGAAAATTGTAGATAGGAAGTTAGTAATGATGTAAATTTTTCATGTAGTACTATCATATCCTGCACACCCCTTGAAGGTACATGGCAGGAATTTGATGATGATAAAAAATATATAAAAACATACAGAGTGGCCATAAATTTACTTTCCCTCTTTGGAGATATCTGTAGCTAAAACTAATACACGGAATGAGACCACATTTTATATTGAGACTTTCAAGGGCATGGAGAGATGAATTCTGCGAAAAAAAAGATTTAGTACCAATAAGTTTTAATAATGGCAAACCATGAGCAAACATATAAATACAAAATTAATAACAGAAAAATTCACGTAAAAAGGTTATTTAATAGTATAATTTTTGCCTGTGTGCCACAGGCATCTTCAGTACATTTTAAGCTCAAATTAAACAATCTTATTTCGGACAAACAGGACGATCTGCCTCTATTCGGCTAGAAGAACACCAGTCTTATATTCAGAATCTTGAACCTGAACAGTCTGAACTTGCAGAACATGCCATCATCACTAAACATAAGAGTTTATTGGAAAAAGACAAGAGTCCTTTACAAAAGTCGGTTCCTCATGGAACAGCTTTATAAAGAAACATGTGAAACTTTACTTCACTCTCCTAATTTAAACAGATCTGATGGTTTACATCTATCCCCTTTATGGAAGATAGTACTTTATAATTCAGCTAATCTTTCCTAACTTTTTATTGTGTATATATATATATATATATATATCATCATCAAATTCCTGACATGTACCCTCAACGGGTGTACAGGATATCATAGTACTATACGAAAAATTTACGTCATTACTAACTTCTTATCTACAATTTTCCTCCAAATCAGTCTGTTACTTGTCAAGACTCAAACAATATCAGATCTTATATTTCTATCATCTAAGGCACTTTGTACCAATCAATCCACCTATATCTTGGTCTTCCTCTGGGTCGTTTTCCTGCCAACCTGGCAGAGAATGCTTGTTTTGTTAATCTTTCCTCGCCCATTCTGTTTAAGTGACCATACCACTGAGATTAGCTCTGCTAACGCATTCCTGGATGTTGACGATGTCAAGTTCTTTCCTAATATCCTCGTTTTTAATATGATATTGCCATTGATGCCATCTGTTCACGCCTCTAATCTTTCTCAGAACTCTCATATCTGGGGTCTCCAGTCTTTGGTTAAGTGTTTTACTTCTGACCCAGCTCTCAGATCCATAAGTTAAAACTGGTTTGAACACTGTCTTGTATACAGCTAATTTAGTGTTCTGACTAATTTCTCTCTTATTCCATATGAATTTATTCAATTGACTGCCTACCATACCAGCTTTGTTGATTCTGTTGTCTATTTCCATATTTAATTTACCATCTTCTGTAAAAATCGTGCCTAAGTAGCTGAAATGTTTTACTTGTTCCACAGGTTCCCCGTTCACAACGCAGTTGACATTTTCAACAATTCTACCGATTTTCATTGTCTTTGTCTTTTTAATGCTGACCTTCATACCATATCTATTACAACAGTTATTCAATTTAGTCAGGGAATCTTGCAAACTTGTAGCAGATTTATTTAGAAGTATAACATCTTCCACATAAAGCAAAGAGTTGACATTAACATCTCCAATTCTGATATCATGTTTAATACCACTTTCTTCATAATGTCATCCATATAGATAATAAATAACAGAGGGGATAATGTACATCCTTGTCTCACACCAGATTTAACATTAAACCATCTTCCTGTACTTCCTTCAATTCTAACTGCTGACTTACAACTCAAATAAAGACTAAGTATTGCTTGATATAATGCCCCATCAACACCATATAACTGCAGCGTATTGAATAGCTTCTCTCTTGGCATCTTGTCATATGCCTTTTCATGACAAAATGCATATGTCATATGCATTTTGTCATGTTATATATATATATATTTTTTTTTTTTCTTTGTTAGGAAATTTATTGACTATTGACCTTTTTAGTTATCTTACACTAGCTAGGTGGCGCTTTTTGGAATTGTCAGTTATTGTTTAATTTGAGATTAAAATGTACTGAAGATGCCTGTGACACACAGGCAAAAATTATGCTATTAAATAATCTTTTTACATGAGTTTTTCCATTATTAATTTTGTATTTATTTAGTACCAAAAGTCGCCGATAGGGGAAATTTTGGCACTTACGGAGCCGAAAGCAGTGAAATATTTGCAGTAAACATAGGTAAAAAGGATTATGCAAATTTTACTGTGCATATGACAGCAGCGCCATCAATTCCACTTAAAAAGGGATTGAGGACATTCAGGCAGTTATTCGAATGACTGACGAATTGTGCTCAGTATGCGCCCTACCTTGCCTCAGCGTGCTTTCCTTGTTAAGTCGTTTTACCCTAAACAGTGCAATGCCATAGCGGCCCTTCAGGAATTTAGAAAGCTTCTTAACCTGTGTACAGGTCCTATGTCAGCTATAGCACTGAGAGCTATGATTAAGAAGTTTGAAGAAACTGAATCACTAGGAGTTAGATCTGGAAGAGGATGGAAAGCAGTGCAAGAAGAGACAATAGCAGACGTTGCCACTGCGGTGTTCAACGACACAGGGACCAGTACTGGTCCACGCACTCGTGCCTAACCTAAACAGGCTGTTATGAACATCCAATCTAACTCCTTATATGCAACTGTAGAGCATGTCGCACACCGGATGCAATTTGTTGTACACAGGAATGGTCAGCACATTGAAAATCATGTATGTGGTCCAGGGGACCCTGATTCTGATGAATAAAACATTATTTCCTGTGAGTCCAATCACTACATTAATTTCTGTGTCTTTTGCAAGCTGTTGTTTTAGTTTAATTATTATTATTCTTATTATCATTGTAACGCGCCACATATCTGGCTGGAATGAGTGACACGCCTGTCGCTTACACCGTCGAAATGTTATTAATACATTTTATTTGCTTTTAATGTAATTATCACTTGTTTTCGGCACTGCCAGCACCAAAATTTTCCTGTTGGCGACTTTTGGTACTAAATCTTTTTTTCGTGGAAATCATCTCCCCATGCCTTCAAAAGTCTCAATATAAAATTTGGTCTTATTCCGTTTATTGGTTTTAGCTACAGATGCCTCCAAAGAGGGAAAGTTATTTTATGGCCACCCTGTATATATAAAATATATATAAGTTTTAAAAATACCAAGCAATTTTAACCCTGGTTTTACTCCATTTCCCAAGTAAGCAAACAGACAAACAAGTTCAAGTTTGTGCCTGCAAGTGATGCAAGTCTAGCTGATCCTACAGGTAGTGCAAGACCAAGGCAACTCGTGCATCACTTGCAGGCACAAACTTGACTTGTTTGTCTGTTTGCTTACTTGGGAAATGGAGTAAAACCAGGTTTAAAATTGCCTGGTATTTTTAACATTTATTATACATCATCATCATCATCATATGTATCAAGGATTTAGGCCTAGCATGGCCTGTTCCGGCCTTAGAAGTCATCGTTGAATCGTTTAAGAGGACGTCCTGGTTTTCTTTTTCCTAATGGCTTGTACTTTAAGGCTTGTTTTGGTAATCTTTCTGTTTTCATTCTTTGAACGTGTTCCATCCATTTATATTTATATTTTTAAATTTTTTCTATTACTGGTTCTTGATTTAATTCTTTCATAATATCTTTGTTTCTTTTGTGATCAAATAGGGTATACTTTGCAGTTTTTCTCATAAACTTCATTTCTGCTATTGTTAAT